>NC_138953.1:29270000-29870000 GCF_965226115.1 Aulonocara stuartgranti
TTAGATAAGAATTTAAGGAGATCGTTAGGTCATTAGGTTTAAGGTAGCCAGAGAAGAAATTAAAATTAGCAGCCATACTGCAAAGCCTAAACAATACTAGCACTAAGGCCTGACAACAACTCACACTGGGTTGACAGTGACAAATAGCCAAGAGGTCCTTTAGTACAGACCTTTATTTCAGATATATGTCACTGGATATCACTTATTGGCAGCGTAAACCCGAGCTGTCAGCCAGTTACCAAGAGAAGAGTGAGCACTAGGGATCAATCGATTCAAAGAGCAAACTAACAGCACAGCGCATTACAATAACTTAAAATTATAACTACTGTTAAGTGGATTCAGAAATATCAATGATCTGTTTTAATTTTTCACTTTTGTTTTTGTATTTATTTTTGGTGGAGAGGCTTATGCATACAGCATGCAGAAACAACCACAAAGTCAGAGGAATATCTGAACAGTTTTCCAAAGCAGTTTGGATCCGAATCAGGATTTAATAGGTTCCTCATTTGCCCATGCTCCACAGTCTTCTCCAAGTTTCATAAAAAACTGGCTTGGTAAACGGTTAGCCAGCCAAGGCACCACCTCCTGTGCAACACACATTTGTTAGGGCTTTAAAAATAGAAAACTATTAGCCATCTGTCAGCCTCTGTCGGCATCTCTTTGTCAATCTGAAACTGTCAGTGTGGCTTGACCGTTATGTGTGTGTCACTATCACAGCTGCATCTGCACCGCATCCTGAATTCTAAACTTAAGTTCCATAAGAGCCTCTAATTCAGTTTTTAAGCTATTATATAAACAGAAAGTTCACGATTTGTCAAATATTTCTACCTAATAGTCAGGAGTGGTTTTTGTGGTGGTTGCACAGCTGTCGTAATTCATTTTCCTGTGTGACAGTATCAGTGAAAACACGGGCTGTGTTCCCCGCAGGCTTATGATAATATAAAACTGGCTTGATGTTTTACCACACTAACATCTGCATGCATCCGCTGACGTGGAGTGACTTTAGAACAAACTTGTAGCCGTGTTGGATGCAAAAATTTGTATTTTAATAGTGTATTGCATCTGATGTCATTTATACCATGATTTTCTCAGATAACACCAGATGACATTTACTCGTTTGAATCTCTCTCTGGAAAAATCTTTAACGTCCTTGAGTTTTGTGCAAGTCTCCAAAACGATCCCGATAAGATTAGAAGTGCTCCGTCTTTCTCTGATTCAGCTCCAACCAAGGGAGATAAAGAGCAGCGCTTCAGATCATCAGGCTGTCAGATAGACGCTATAGTGGAGAACGAATTCAAGACAACTCCTGGTGTGCAGGAGGGATGATAAAAACATCACTGCAAGGGAGAAACAGTGGGTGGTAGTGGTGTAAGTGTGTGCGTGTGTGTGTGTGTGTGCAGGTGAGGTGAATAACTAGGATGACAGTAATGTGAGTATATTAAATTGGTCACTTTGATATGTTAGTGTAAAAATGCAAAAATAATATTGGATCAAAGAGACACATTTGACTGGGAGATTACATATTATCTTTTTGCTTTGTTGTGCACAGTTTGCGGTAATTTTGAATACCAGTGTGATGTAAATGAGTGTATAAGACGAGTACATTGTTCATTTAGTATTATATTTCATGTATTTTGGAGACAAAGTAATTGAAAGAAATCAAATTATGTTAGCTCAACACAAAGGATTATATTGCTGGGTCATATCTCAAGCGGGTGCCCAGTAATCCGTAACAGATTACATTTTAAAAGAAGCCTGCACCACGCGTGGATGGACGTGTGGTGGAGATTGGAAACAGTTTTGGAAATGAGAGGGCTGTCAGTAGAGCTGCAGGAGAAGATGATAAAAATTGGTTCTGACCGTGCTCAGTTCTCACATCCACCTCCCACCCAGTGTCTGCATCTACTTGACCATTATGAGTGTACAGGTAGGACGCAGCGGGAACAGCACAGAGTGAGCAATGGGGGAGCAACCGGAGTGTTAGAAAGAAAAATCATGAGTCAGAAGAAGATAGGGAAGGATATATGCAATGCACAGACCTGTTTGCAGACATTTAGTGATGGTTTTCATATTAATTTAATCTTCGTTTACATTTGTTGAATCATATTTTGTAGTGTGTCAAAAAGCAATCCTTTCCCTTACGAGGCTGAGCAGCTGTCAAACGGTTAATTTGATTTGTGATGAAAATCAGTTATTAACATTACCAGTTATTTTTTTTTAATTAGCTGCAATTAATGTGGCTAAATATTGCCTAAATGCGGCTAAAACATCACAATTATCCAAATTACTTGTTCTTTTAGGTTTTATATTATGTATTGTAAATATCAGTTAACTGGCTGCCAAAATTTGAGCTTAAAGGGGACCCATTATGCTCATTTCCCACTCGATATTTGTATTTCTGATCTCTGCAAGAGTGGCTTTGCATGATTCATAGTTCTCTGAATCACACAATGCTTATTTATTGTATTCTCAGCCTTTGTGTAGTCCCTCAGGTAATCCACAATATGTTTAACTCCTGTATTTTTAAGAATGCCCATCCTTGATCCCAAATGTCTTCTGATAGGTTGCCCCTCCCAAACAGAACGTTTGAACATAGCTAGAGTTATGTGATTACCATATTAGGACATAAACTCTCAGTGACATCATACAAAGCCAAGAGTAGAAAAAGCTCTCCGTCATCTAAGCCTTTGACTCACGGGGATTACTTGTAAATATGGAGACCTCGTTTTCTGAAAGTTAGGTCGTATTTATTGGCAAAGTTAAACTGGATATATGCAGTGCTGTGCAAAGTCTTGAGCCCCCCTCATTTCTCTATATCTTGATAGGAAAGTGGGATATTGGTGTAGTGATCTATGGAAATCACTTCAGTTAACCTATTGTGTCCAAATAGACACCTTTATTGTTTACATTGTTCTTGTGATTTCTTTAGGACATCTTCAGAAATAGCTCTCCAGGTTTCCTGAAGGACCTTTAGAGCTCTTCTTTGAATACTGGCTGCATTTTGTTTCTTCTTCTCTGTCGATATGATCCCACACTGCTTCAGTAATGTTAAAGTCAAGGATCTGGGAAGGCCAGTCCATCACTGATGTTCCATTGTGTATTTTTCTATCCAGGTATGCTTTTATCTCTTTAGCAGTATGGTACTGCATGGTGGAGCAAAATATACCTAAGCCTTTTCTCACTGTTTCCCCTTCTGAAGAATGGCTTCTCCACAGCCATCCTTCCACTGAATATTTCTGATGAGGCTTCAGTGAACAGTAGATGGATCAACTGAAGGGATCAGCTGCGTCTCTCATGTTCTGTGTCAGGTCTTTGCTCATTTCTTTCCTATTTCTTAAGGACTTGACTTTCACATGCTATTTATCTGCTGTAGATAGTTTTTTAGGCCTGTCAATTCTTCTGTTGTTCCCTAGTTTTCCAGTTTTTTCAATTTTTTTTTAAATGGCAGTTGTCATCTTTTATATTTTTCACACATTCAACAAAAAAGTGGGATCAATATTTGTTTGTTTTTTTGTTACTAGCAAAAGTCTGCTAGTAACAAAGTGCCTAAAGATACAATTTAAAATTGGTTCTTTACTAAGTTGTCTGTTATGTATAGACACAACACTGGTTCCTCCCTTGAGCTAGGGCCCTTTTTAATGCTTAAATGGTTAATAGGTCAGTGTTAAATACTTTAAAACATTAAAATGACAAGAAAGTGTGGCTCCTTGGGATCAAAATATAATTAATTAATTAATGAGACTTTTGCACAGTACTGCAATAAAAGCCTCATACATCTATTTACAAGTTAATGCAAAGAAATATAATATATAAATATTTTCTACCACCCTTGCAGTAAGCAGAAACAGGCATAATATGTATAACCCCCTTTGTCATATATCACAGCTTGTAAACACTTCTTTGTTGCCAGCTCAGTGTCTCTCTGTTCTTGATTTAGGGATTTTCACACTTTTTCCTCACAGATAATTCCAAGTTGTGAGATATTTTTAGGCAGTAGCGTGCATTCAGAACACTGACTTTCAGACACATTTGTCTGAAACTCTCCAATTCTTTCTGCAGATTTTAGTAACTTCCCAAATCCAGCATTGCACCAAGCGGAGGAGAACAAAAGCAGACCCTACTGAATTACTTATTATTTACCACTGTGATTATTTCTCATGCTTACAGTTGAGTTGAATACAATCAGTTCTTTCGGGGAAGTTGCAGTGTTTCGTCCATCAGCTTTCTTTGAGCGAAGTATAAGGACTTTTGCCTCAACCATGTTTTTTTCAAGGGCACCATGGCATTAAACATAATGGAACTAACACAAACAGTGTTGTATCAACTTATTACTGTCTGTAACAATGAAAAGACTCTGTGGAGATCATGAAAATGAAGCCACACTACCTCCCAGCTTGACACTACACACAACAATAGAGGCAAATTAAGCGTATACATGTGTTTATGCATATCCTCCAGCTATAAGCAGTGCATGAGACAGCACACAGAAGAAACTGTAATGTTGTTTTTCAGACTTTTGTTACAGCAAGACATTTTGTTACCAACATTTCACCATTAATTTCAGCGGGCACGCACAGTTCTGAAATGCTGCTATGTGTAAAGTAAAGCTTGTCTGAATGGATCTGTGGGCTTGCTCATGCATATATGCCCTTGTGTTGTGTTTGTGTGGTTCACTCTCATGATGTTAATGCGAGTTTGCAAAGATAGTGGGCGGTGTGTGACTTAATATGGTTTTCACATTTGATTACAGTCACATCACACTGCGTCTTTGGGGATAATACTTTGCACTCTCTGTGACACGCACACACGCTCACACATGTGCAAACATGCAGATGTAGTGTAAGTTCATTAAGCGATATAGTTCAATATAGTGTACTCATGCAGTAAGACAAAGTATAATAAAACATGGGAACTCTTATTAGTAAAAAGCAGGTACATAAGAAAATAAAGTTAGAAACAAAACGGGAAACAAATGAGCAAAAAGGGTGTGAATCTCTCTTGATTGCAAACATCTGGTAACTGTCTGAAGTCTTTTTTTGACCTTTTATCTTCAGCTTCTCGGGTGATAGTGGAGGGATTCTGGGCATGTAGGCAGTGTGGTTTCTGACAGATAGAAGCATCTAATCTTTCTGTGTTTTAGACAACAGAGAGACTTGTAACTGACAGCTGCTGCAAGAGTTTCAAAGGCTCCTGATGCTGCTGTTTGTTTGTGCATCTTTGCTATGATGATTTATGCATCAATGAAATATTTTACAGTTTGAATTCTTGTGACATGCTCGTCTTTGTTGATTTTTAGATTGTTTCAAAAACATGTGAAACAAGTGATTGATGGTGTCTCGTTTTATTTTGGCACCACTATTTGTGGTGGAGGATTCTTCATTCTTACTTAACAAAATCTTTTTTTTATGAGATATCATATTAAAGACTCCCATTGTTATAATTAACATTTAATATAACAGATACAATATATTACTTAATATTGACAGAAAATATGTGTATGTGTGTGATACCGATAAATACAAATTGTATAAATGGTGTGAATATAACAAATAAATAAATACTGTGACCAGCTTCTTCATTAAAGACAGCCTACAAAGGTTCAAACTCAGCATCAGTATGAGGAACAAATGTGTTTCAAGTGATTTTAAATGTACTGTGGCTCTTGAACTGCTGATCTGCTGGGATTCTTGCACACAACCATCTCTGAGGTTTATAGAGAATGCTCCAGAAAAGAGAAAACATCCAGTAATCAGCAGTTCTCTGGATAAAAATGCCCTGCTGATGCCAGAGGTCAGAGGAGAATAACCAGACTACTGATATGAAGGTGACAGCAACTCAAATAACCAAGGTATGCAGAAGAGCCCCTCTGAACACACAACAAGTCATACCTTGAAGCAGATGAGCTACAAAAGCCAAAGACCGCACTGAGTGCCCATTCTGTTGGCTAAGAACAGAAAACTGAGGCACCAAAATTCAAAAATAGAAAAATATTTCCCGTTCTGATTAGTTTAGATTTTTGATGCATTCAGATCACACAGTCAGAATTTGACAGGAAAGCATGGAACCGGTCTGTCTTGTCTGCTGATACAAGACAGAATGGTATAATGGGTGAAGGATACTTTCTTGGCCGGTCACCCAAACGTACCCTTTAACCGCTGTATACCTTCCCTCCTGAGTATTATTGCTGACCATGTCAATTTCCTTTATGACCAGCAGGATATCACACCATGTGACAAAGCTCAGATAAAATTGGTTTCTTGAACATGACAATAAGTTCACTGAAATAGCCTCCAGTGGTACTGTAGTAAGGTGTAACTACCAAAGATGCCTTTATATACACCTGCCTATGTTCATACTGTACAGTCAGCTTAATACAACAATCATTCCTCATTTGAATGCAAATTCCAAATGCAAACAGTTTTACCTCTGTTACTCCTACTCACATTTAGAAAACAATTTTTGTGTATACTAAGTGCTTTTTCTTAAGAGCACAGCCTTTGGAAACAATAAACAAGAAAAGTTACATCAGCTCCAACATGGAATTAATACTGACTGGTGAATAATGCTGTTTTTTTTAGGATACTTATGGCTGTTGAAGTTGCCATCTATGGCATGCATTTTTTTTTTTTTTTTGGATAAATTCATTTTTAACTCTTGGCTCATTCTGTCTTACTTTGCAGTTGGTTATATGGGGTATTAGCTGAAGAAGATGAGCAAAAGCTAGACATGTTACTCTAAAATTTCTCTAAGATGGGGTTCATTCGTACAACCATACATGTGTTTGAGTGTGAGACTGTGTGTGGTCGACAGCTGTATTGGTCTGATTGAGCTCACACTTGACAGAACATCAATCAGATAAACCTCATTCGAGGGTTGATGAGAAAAAGAAATGTAGGTTTTCGAGTTTGTGTGCTTGTGGAGGTTATACAAACAGAGATGTACGAGCATATTCACATGCCCCGGTGGTGGTGTATAATAATAATAATAATCATATGTGCAAACATTTTGTGCACATGTAGATTATTTTGCATATTGCACATCTCTCTGGCTCCATGCATATCAGATGTGCCGCATCCTTCGTGTTGCATCGCGTGCATGGTCAGTTGAGCTTATTGGGACCCACACCCATTGTCACACCTTGGCTCAGGCGATTAGAGGATCATTAGGGGGTCCTTTTGTCCCTCTTTGGGGGGAAACTCCCACTAGGTTTAAATCTGGGACTCCCCACCATTTGACCTGAGAACTGAAGAAGCTTCTCGGATGAGAGGTGAAACGTCTTCAAGCAACTTAAAGAAGTCCAGACGCTTTTCTTTGCAAGCTCCTTTGTCATTACAATGCTGTTCAGTTGTTTAAGTTGCACAGCAAGAGTTGAGATAGCACTTGAAGTCAAGAGGTCATTTGTTTCCCTGATTTGCATGTTGGGTTCTAATTTTAAACACAGTGGTTTCCAAAACCTGATATTAAATCAACTCTAGATGATTAATAGTTAGAGTTTAAGAGAATAATAAAGGAGTAGAGATAGTAGAGTGTCAGTAAATAATAAACAGGCTGCAGTTCATTACAAAAGTGCTCGTTAGGATTTAGAGGGCACTTAAGCATACTCATAATCAGGGGTGAGTGTAACGAACCAGTTCCAGTTGAGAGCAGGTCCCAAATTGTCCAATCAGTTGGAATCATCACCCTCCAGTTGTGAATGAATTCCTTTTAATGTTGGCATTGTAAAACGCTGATGTCAGACTCACGTCAGCGCGGCTTCTGAACACCAAACACAAGCCTTTTTCTACTCTCTTTGTACACTGTGTTCAGACACGGGGATTATAAAACACTTTCACTGACAGAATCTGTGCAGCCCTACTTTTCTGCCACATAAAAAATAGTTAATCACAATTTTGTAAGTGAACTCATAGAGGACTAAGCTTTATAAGCACAGTTGGTAATGGCATTTGTATTAATGTAATCTTGTAAATATCCATCCCTAATCGTTATACAAGACGATTTTTAATGCAACTAAGTATGTATGAATGATCGTTTAACATTTACTTTTGACTTCTAATGCAGATAATCAAATATTCAAAGTAACCTTGGGTCACTGATACACAATTGTCATGGAATAATATATTGGAAATGTCTCAGCTGATCTTTAAATGGCAGCCAGTTAATCAGTCCAAAAGTAAAAGTAACATAAAGTCAGAGTTTTAGGGAAAAATGTTATAAATCTTTGATTATTAGTTTTATTGCTGATCGATTGCAAAGCCTTAGGAGAATTTTGATTGCATACAGTTAGAGTTGGGTCAGTGTGATGGTGTGTGGTTGTCTGTCATGTGATGTCCATGGCAGATATCACAACTCATCGTATTCAGCTAACCATCTCAGGTCTACGTCATAAATACTGACAACCTCACCTCTAACCCAAGTTCTCCCAAGTCTTGGAATTCAGGGAACAAAGAAAAGGAAGTTTTGTATATATTCATTCTGTTTTGTTGTTCTATTTAAATGTACTTTGAGAAGTTTGCATCATGGTAAAAACTTACATAATTTGAGTGTAATTATTCGTTATTATTTTTATGTATGTGGCTTTAGTACACGTGAAACATTCTTCTTCATAATTCAGTAAATTTGTTTCAATGTTTTGGAGTAAATATCAAGTGAAAGAAGTTTTTGATCACAAGTTTATTTTGTTTTCCAAAAAGAAAATGCTTCAAATTGTTATGTATTCAAACAATTATAACTTGATATTGTAATATAAATAAGACAGTCATAATAAAATGAATCAACTATATTTAGAAAGTATACCGTGCTAACATGTTTTTGTCAGTCTGAAAGTGGCACTATGTGGCATTATTATCACTTTGACCTTCAGATCAATCTGTTGACCTTAAAGGAGAGGTCAGAGATCAAATATGTCTACACACTGACAATACCACCACACTTATTGGAATCAGTTTCCAAGATGTAAAGGTTTTTGTTCATTTCATTTCAGACAAATTTTAATGGATTCTCAGCATGACCCGACTCTACACCTCAGCAGGGTTTTAGCAGAATTCATTCAAAACTTAATAATAATGTTTCTGACACACAACAAACATTTCCATTACAGTTTGAAAGTCACTTTGAAAATTTTTCAAATTATAGGTTTGAGTAGGATTATCATCTATGTTGACTTGGACTTTGGAGGGTTATGAAAATGGATGGACTGTAGCCATGACTGCTATTAAAAAGCTCCTTCACATTTGGTGGATAAAAAAGTCATAGATGATAATAGAAAGATTTTTAAATTGCAGTCTTGCTCATAACTATTTGAAAGCACTTGGTAGCCAGAGAAAGTTCAAACACATTCATAATATACTATTTGGAACGTCTATAAAATTAGGTCTATTTTTTTTCTCTGCCTTATTGTTTGTGCTCTCCTATAATAAGTCCATGTGAGATGACGCCAGTGTTAACACTAGGACCTAACTTACTCACCCTGGCTTCTCTTCCTCTGTAACATAAAGTAATTACATCTCTTTCCACTACACTGCCGGTCCCTTGAACACACCACGCCCTCATCTCCAGGCTCCAAATGTCAGCCTCATCAGCTCAATTATCCACCGTCTTAAACAACATCCTTACATAACCTATTCTGTTCTCTGATGTCTGAGAGCCTCGAGATGGCAAACTACCACTGCTGTTGCAGCACCCAAATTGTTGTTTGTATGTTTTCTCACCTGCAAGCTGAGCCATTTTAATTGACTGTATTTTATTAATTACATACATTTTACTCATATATAATACTTCTAGTGCATCTTGAGGAATCTTTAGATTCTTGCTATAAAGCAAATCTGTAGCCTGTTTGCTTATGTTGCTGTCTCCCTGTCAGTCCAAAGGTCGTAACTGAGTTGAGTAACTGAGTCATTGCTTGAATACATAATTGGCTTATTTGTGAACTTCCTTATATAGATCCATCATGGTCCTGTCACTCATCTATTTTCATTCACATTTCCACCCCACTCATTTTATTTCCATTTCTCCAGTGAGCATAGGATTTTATTTCTGGATCAGCATTTATGGAGGAAAGATTCACTTTGATAAGGCAACGCTTCACCGCAGAAGACTTATGATCTATTTCTGTGCAATAGCACATGGGACTCACGTGCATGGTAATATAACGCCCTTGATGTGTGCCCTTTGTCTCACAGAGGGAGAAAAAGCCGCACATGCATACATAATGGTGGGGGGGACTATTTTGAGATTCCTTTTTTTTTTTTTTTTTTTTTTTTTTTTTCCTTTTTTTTTTTTCCTTTGACTGTGCGATTCATTTGCCTGCTGGTGCAAAATAGATGTGAATCATTCACTATGGCAGCTCTCCAGCATCCATTCACTCCCTTTGTGTGCCATTCTTCTGTCATGATTTACTGTCACTCTGACGTTTTGCCTCCTTTGCTTTCTGTTCTCATGTCCTAATTTTACCCTTTCATCTCTGTCAAATGTTGCCCTTTTTCTCCGTACTCCGGCATCAAAAACACAAACATATCTGTGCCATAGACTGGTCCAATAATTCCCAGGGAAATGTTCTGTTGTAGTAGAGATTAAAAACAAAACTTATTGGTAGCACTTTAAATTGTTCTCATTCGAAATAGCTGACAAAGTATGTTTATACAAAAACTAAACAGAATGGATTACAGTTGGAAAGTGGTCAAATAAACATGAGAGTCAGTAAAGAGAGTCAAAACCAAGAAAATTAGATAAATATTAAAATAGTTATCCAAAAGTTAAGAATAAAGGTTTGAGACCATGGCTGTTGAATGGTAAGCAATAAGACTAACTAATAAGCTAGTAATCAAAATGTAGTTTCAAATGAGTTTAAGTGAACATACTTGTTCATGACCATTGATCAGGGGGGCTTTGAGCCTCTGACATGCCTTTGTGGTTTTGTCCCATTTAGTCTATAAGATGTCTTGGGGTATTTAGCTTTGTGCATAGTTTGCTAAGCTAACCTCCTGACCACGCTGAGTTTCTCCTTGTTGTGATGGTATTGTCAGTCACAGTCATATCACTGAGACTTAGCAAGAGATTAGAGACAGGAATTCAGGGTAGTCATGTCACAGGAAAGGGTCTGGGTAATGGTTTGTCACTGCAGTGTTTTTAGAACTTCTTGTCATCCCCTTTCTGTAATCTTTCAAAATTATTTATATTTATTTAGACTTTATTGCTGGACTCCCATAAAAGACCTCAGAGCAGCTGGGAACCACTGGCAACCTCCAGTCGCTGTTGAAAAATATGTATTCCCCAAACGATTGGAGAGTGGTTGCTGGCTGGTGCCACTTGCTAACATAGTTTCACTACTCCATAGCCAATAGCAAGTGTTTGAAGACTCCCATGCAGACTGTGGGCGACCTCGGAAACATGCTAGTGAGTTACAAGGACATTTTCAGTGTAGCACTGTATACTGCTTTGTAACAAATTTCACCTAGTGACTCCCAGCAGTCTATATAAAACAATAGCCAGTACACATTTTCACATTTTTTCCTAGCAATAAGAGGTTACTAGGGATTCATCAGCTATCTTTATGCTTGTTTTTTCATGTCTGTGTTGTTAAAGTTGGCTTCTAGAGGTTGTTGGCAGTCACTGGGCAAGAGTGATAGTGCTGCTCCAAAAACCTTCTTGTGATTGCTTTGTTCGGTACTAGATTGTTGCACCTAAAGATTGTATGGAAGACATCAACATCTTTAAAAGTTTGCTAACAAACCACCAGGCACTGTATACATATCTGCAACCAATTTCACCTTGCAACTGACGGCAACCTCCAATAACCACTCCCCAACCAGTCAGAGAACACATATGCAGATGGTTGCCAACTGGTCTCCAGGTCTGTGTTAGGATTAATACCAGACTTTTGGTTGCATTCTAAATAGAAAGCCACAGCTAGAAACTATTTTAGTTTGTACAAAGTCACATACGTACTTAATGACTGGATCAAAACATACTGGGTATAATACACAGAGGACAAAGGTTGAGCAATAAATAGCTCACAGAATGTTTTCACAAATCTGTACCTTTGACATATTATTAAAGCTGATAATAAAAGGTCTCATGTCATATAGCAGTAAGAAACCATGTGGGAGTTTCAGCATAAACTGCTATCCTGTTTTTCTCTTACTCGTGGCTTCCAGTTATTCCTAAACTGTTGCGTCTTGTCTGCCGGCTACTGTAGCATGACTTTTACCCTGAGCATCTTCCGCTATGACACTTCACATCCTCTGTAGTATATTGTTAATGAAATCGGTTAGTTTAAGGAGCTTTAGCTAATCACTGCATTTTTCTAGGTTTTATTCCCCTCTCTGACTTCCTGAATCCCTCTCTCCTTCACTTTCACTCTGATTCTCTATACTCGGTTTATTGCCCATTTCGGCTAAATCCATACAGAGCTCTGTACTATTGTAGATAACACAGCCTTGGCTTGGAGTTTCGGGGATCTGTCATTGCGGCATTACCGACTACAGAATGTGCAACCATGACATGAGCCTTGACACCTACTGTAGGCCTATTTAATGTGGAGTGTGAGGTACAGTCATTTCTTGTGGGGCAAATATATTATACGGGTTGTTAGCTGAATTTGGCTAAAGGCACATAATAGCTTGGGTTCATTACCGTAGTCAGGCTTTGAGTAGACTCATATCAACACTGTCCACTCTCATCACCACTATTTACTCTGCAGAATTGGTGTGTGTTTAAGCCTTTTGAACATAGTAAATAAAAGAAGCGGCAGACATCATCAAGTTTTTCTGCATTTCCATGACTTAACACCCATGGGGAGTTTGTTTTCATCATAGTTTTGTTTTATTTATGAGCAGCCGGCATACGCTTTTGAAGTTTTAATTTCTCTTATAATTCTCAAATGGTGCATCATACTGCATCAATCCCCTGAATTTGTAGAACTTCCATATTAAGAACTATTTGTTTTCTTTTTATCTCTTAGCTTCTACTTCTGCTGTGATGAGGTAAGGGACTAAATTCTGGGGAGGCTGAGGTTCTGAGCAAGCTGTAAGGTGCTGCCAACTAGAATCTTTTACCTTTATCAGACTACAGACTACAGATAGCATCTGAGATAACCTTAAAAGACAGAAGGAGGGAAGGAGAGTGAGTGAGTGGGAGGCATGAAGTGAGGACTTTGAAAGGAGAATAAGGAAAGAAAAGAAGTAGTATACAGTTAGTTGTTTCCTCCAAAGGTGATGAAAAGTTTATTTATAAAACGACTTCCTAGATAAGAGGTCATGAAGTGCTTGACAATAAAGCATAAAGGGTTAAATAGGTAGTTGGTACAAAGTCAGTGAATAGCCTATAGTGTGTGGTGAAAGCCTCTTTATACACCCTGTCCATGACGTTCAAATGCTGTGTTTCCTGTTTCAAACCCTCACACCACTATCTTTATTTTCGTCCGCTCTTGGCCTTTCAGCCTGGCTGTCTGTGTCTCGTCTGTCTCTCCCTTACTGCCTCATCTGTCTCTGTGCTGGACTGATAAGAAGGTTCCCGCCCTGTCTCGGAGGAGAAACCATGGAAACGTACCAGCCGCATGTTGACATCAACGCATGTTAAATATAACCGCCTCCCGTGCCACACACAACTAGTTGTTCTGCCGTTGATCCTCGGCTGGCTATAAATACATGGTTTCCTTCCCATAATTGCAGCTCCAACAGGCTTGTTTGGATGGAGGGAGGAATAGGAAATGCCATAGAGAGAAAGAAAGAGTGTGCCGTCTTCTCTCTGTGGTTGTGTGTCTGTCCAATTTGTGTGTGTCTGAGTGTATGTTTATATCCTCATTTGACTCTTTCTCATTACAACACAATCAAGGAGATCGGTAGAGATTGCTGAAGTCTGACAGAATCCCATGTACGACAGTCTCCTTCGATAAAACAGTCAAGAATATGCACACTGACTAATATACATTTTTTGTGTGTTATAAGCTAAGTTTAAAAAATGTATTCAGTGAAAACTCGGGTTGATGCATTGGTTCTGTCCTACTTACTTTAAACAACTTGTATACATGCAGATTTTCTGCTTTGGAAAATGTCAGGGCTCTGTGTGCAGGCGGATGGAGAGGAGGATCCAAATGCGAGACCCGGACACTGAATACAACTCAAAACCTCAGCTTTATTGCTGGCATGAAGACAAAACATGAAGTGAACACTGAATACTGAGAACAGAAACACACAGGTATAATCTGATGGTACGACGCGACACTGAGCACAGGAAAACACAGGGCTAATATACACAGGGTGGTAATCAGGGAATGGGAAACAGGAGGGAGACACAGCTGGGAGAAATTGGACTAACGAGACAGGGGAGCAGTAGAACTGAACACACTCACATGAGAAACAGACCTTCACAAAAAACAAGGAGCACAAGAGTCCAAGAACACAGGAAAATAGATCAAAACCAAACTAGAGCTCAACCGGAGTCCATGAAAAGTTCAGGGGGTCCACCCGGAGGTCGACAGCACAAGGGCCAAAACAGTTCAGGGGACCGAAGCAAAGAAATGATGAAGCAAATCCGGGGGCCGGCCACGTGAAATGCAATGGCGGTGACAAAGCAGGTCCAGAGGCGGACTGCGAAGCCAGCGGTGGCAACAAACTGTCTCAGGAGGCCGGCCGCGAAGCCAGCGACGGTGACGAACTCTCTCTGGGGGCCGGCCTCGACGGCCATAACGCCCAACTAGAGGCCTGGAAAGCGGCCGGCAGAGGCGTGGTGGAACAGGCCGAGCTGGATCCGATGACGTGTGGAAACCGCAGGACCAGACGAGGCAGGACCAGATGTGGATGAAGCCGACGTGGATGAAGACACAGAGGCTGGACCTGACGTCAGCGTGGCGGCTGCAGAACCTGACGGCGACGATGCGGATCCTGCAGGCGGTGATGTGTGGAGCTGGTGTTAAACCTGTGGTTTCTCTCGATTTATTTTATAAAACTGAATTTTTATTTAACAATGCAATAATAAAACAATATTAGTTTTTTCACAGATATTGCAAACTGCCTATGGTAACTGTGTGATATTTTTAACTCTGACAGAATTTTGGAATTTCTAAAACTAATTAATTATCCGTTTAGTTTCAATTAGATTTATTTTTCTACTGAAATACTTAAAATTATATACAATTAAATTACTTCTTATTTCCTGTAAGAACCTAAAATATTGCTGTATTTTTTTATGAGTATGTGTTTTGGTATTGGCTCCATGTTATGGATGGGTGGTACCAGCGGATGTTAACCCCATAACAATTTTTTTATGGAGTTTTTAGACTTCTAAAAGCAATAAATTGCAAATATATATATATATATATATATATATATATATATATATATATATATATATATATATATATATATATATATATATATATATATTTATTTTTTTGGGTTATACAAAAAAATCTCATAGATGCAAATTAATATTTAATCATTTTCTTTACATTTGTCCAAAGGTTCAATGAATGCTTCATTTTCAAAGAATTAAAATTTTCTGGTAATTATTTCATGGTTTAGCTTTGTTAAACCTATGGCATAGATATGTTGTAACTGCAAACCCTTCTGAAAACTTATGATGTGCCTTCCGCTGTAACCTAGAGTACATCTCCAGAAATGTAAGTACTCATCATGTTGTTGCAGCTCACAAAAAAAAGTTGGGTCTTTCAGTACTGTTTCCTCTGCAACCATTTATTTTAATCAAGATACACAGTCAACTAGTGTTTTGCCTGCAAAATTCCAGAGCAAACCCTGCAGAGGTATAAATTCTGGCAATAGTGTCAGGCACTTGCATACGTCACATTGAAGGCTCTACACAGATTGAGCAGAAAAGTATAAATTAACTTTGACCTACCGTATAAGTTAGACTGTTGTAGGTTTTTGTGTCAAATGAGGCCATGTTGTCAACTATTGTTGATCATAAATGTGTTCTTTGTCACACAGTCCAGTTACACTGTGTAAGTGCATATTTTAAAAAGACTGTAATAATTGACATGAAGTACATTTTCCTAAAGCATGAAACAGTAAACCAAAAAGCAACTTTAAAGTGTAGCTCTGAGTGCAGCGTTTGTCTTGAGTCTGTCTTCCTGTCTTTATGTAACTGTCACTGGTGTGCATGGGAGATGTTTTCAAGCACACAGCATTGCATGTTGTGACTCAGTCTCTTAGCAGCCACCTCATCTTCACAACCCCGCAGGTCCCCAGAGGCTGGTGCAGGACCGACCAATCAGCGAGAGATGCCACAATGACCAAAAGGCCGGTGTTGTGCTGTCGCCAGCAGAGAAATGGTTTCAGTCTAGGAAATGGACGTGTGTGTGTGTGTGTGTGTGTGTGTGTGTGTGTGTGTGTGCGTGTGTGCGTGTGTGTGTGTGTGTGTGTGCACTGTATGTGAATTTAATAGTCTCTGAGTATGAAGTGAGAGAGGAGCTACCTCACTAGGCTCTGTGTGTGTGACAGTAAATGTGCCTGTGCATGTGTCCTTTTCTATCCCATTGTCTCCTAATGCAGTTTAATCTCCCTTAAACCCGGATGATTTATTCTCCCTACCTTGACACTCACGTGCATAAAGCACTGGCAAACATTAATAACAGTAAGTTTTGTAAAATCTGAGATCACAATTATTTAATATGATTACAAATTGAGTTTGGAGATGTCATGCATTTTGTGAACTTTAAAAAAAGGAGAGACTTCTCTTTGCACCAGTGGAATTCCTTGAACTTGAAATAACAGCAGCTTGCCCATATGTTTCTCTGCTTCTTTGCCAGCTGGAGTTAATTTCCACCAGCATTAAACTTATTTTATAGTGTCAGTCACCCACATGGTTACATGTCTTGAAGTTCACATTACCATGAAAACATATATTTAAAACCACTAAACCTAAAATGGAAGGGGCCTAAAGCACAGCCGTTATATTGCAAATACAGTGTAAAACCAATGAAACCAAAGAAAATGCTCTTTTCAGGGAAGTTTAAAGTTCAACAAAAGACAGAAGGTGTTCCCAGGGTTTCAAAAATACCAGCCCAAATAATACAGTTTAGTTAATGTCATTGGAGTTGCAAAAATGGCACAGTGTAGCCCCAGAATAAGTGCAATCCAGCAAGGAATAAGCAACTTTGTGTTTTTGCTGTGCCAAGAACTAGCTAAAGAACAAAGTTTGACACTGAGATACTGTGAGACAGTCTCTGCTTCTGCTGAGTCTGACTTTTTGCCTCTTGTCACCACCATTTTTAAAAGAAGTAGGAAAATATAGATTTGGAGAGAACCAGAGTCCACAGTAAGGTATGAAATGAATGTGGGCTAAATATTCATGTAAAGAAAAAACAAAACAAAATTTAAGGCATATTATTATTAAATATTGTGGAAATTAAAAGCAGCAGCAGTAAAGCAAATGTGCACTGAAGGAAGCAGGCCACACGCTGGCAAAACTAAATACATGGCTTATGGCTAAAATGGAACCAAGAGAGCAAAATGTTGGATGGCAGCCACATTAAATTAAGGAGCGGATGTGGCAATGTTCCACATCTGCTCCATCTCATGAGCTGTACCTTCCTTTGAGCGCAAGCACTTGGCGACAGTGGGAAGCAAAAACTCAATTTTAACAGGAAGAAACCTTCGGCGGAACCCCAAGTAAGTAGTATGAGCGTGAAGGGCTCTATTGGGAAATAGAGCTATGAGATACTATGAGATCTTTAAGATATGGTTATTTAAGATCTTGTGATTAGAAGGCCTTTGAATTTGACAGGCAGTCACTGAAGAGAGGCTACTGTGGAAGAAACACGGTCTGTCTTTCTAGTTCCTGTCAGTTCTCTGCAGCATTGTAGCATAAATAAAACAGGTGATAGATGTTCTTCAGGTGCAAGAAGCATCTTGCACAATCGTAAAAGCATACCCAACATCAGACCAGGGGACTGAACTTCATCTTTGCTCAAAGACAGCTATTAACTTTTGCTTTCATTTCCTGTTTTCTTTCACTTTCATTTTCTATTTGATTTGGTTAACGCCCAAAGCTGCTTAGTTAGGTTACGTTTGGGAAATGATCATGATTTGTTTTAAAACTAGGTTTTTCTAACCTACTTTTTCCATGGTGAGATACCGGTGTCGAATTCACCTCCTAATGGCTCGGTCACACTAACTTAAAAGTAGGACAGAAACCTCTTTGTGAAGATATAAGTGCTTGGCTGGGGATTTTATTGATTGTATTGAGGATGTTGATTGTATTTTCATTCAGCAACTGTTGCTGCTGCCAGCAGTTGTGGCAACCCACTAATTGCCCTTTGCTGGATGATTAGGCTGGACGTTAAGACCTTTTACCGTTTCTCAGATCTAATAAGAGATGAGCCGCGGGTGGGGCTCGTCTTCAGTCTCTTTCCATCCTACCTCTCTCCACAACTCTGAATGGAAGTTGTCAATGTGATTTTCTTTTTATTTAGACAGCAACAGATTTGCAATGTTTTTCGTATTTATCACAGTTAATCTCAGTATTATCACAAACACATTGCGTGCAACTGCCAACTTGACCTCATTCAATTGCAAACTGATAGCAGACCAACACTGTCTTTCTGTCTTGATGTACCAAATTCAATTTGAATAGCAACTGACTGTCTTTAAAGCAGCAATTTCAGAGGCAACAAGTTTGGAGGTTCATCGCACACAGTCACAGCTATTTTGTCTATTTCATGGTTACCAACCACTGTTTTCCCACTGACTCGAGCATTAAGGTGAGACACACAAATTTTACTTTTCACTTTAAAATACACCCTTGGGTCTCAATAATAGCTTGCACCGTTTTAGTCACCAGGCTTCAATCAGTATGTTCATTGCAAGTCATTCAGTTATTGAAATACTATGGCAAAGTTGTTAGTGATATGGCAGACATCCTTTGGCAATACTAAGAAGAGCTCTAAAAATTGCTACACTCCCATGTCATTATCATTTATCAGCTACCAAACATTGTAATACCTCCTTTTGATATACTGACATGAACCTTTTCATATAAAGCTTGTGGACATGGCATCCAGCCATCCTAAAAGGTCACTGTGCCAATTCCAGAAAACAGTGATTTACCAAGTCCATGTGAGCAGACAGTGATGACGCTTGGTCTTTTGTCCCCGTGTGCTTCTTTGTCTTTCTTTTATCGACAACGTCATTTTAAAAAACATAGAAATTATGCATCTGGCATCCGGGTATTGGATTGTACTTTACAGAAAAATACTGCCCCACAACAGAATCTAGGAGGCTGCCACCTACAATTGCACTTTGTACTTCATGAAATCATTAACAGGTCTATCATGCTTTTGATTGATTTCTGCTGACTGTGTTTTTCACTTTCTAAACACTGAAATGTGAAGGTCTGCACATCCTCAAGTCTAACTATTGTGACACTGAGAGATAAGGAACCTCAGATCCTTAATGTAGGTCAGAAAAGGAGTGTAGGGGGCAATGGTTTATCTCCTGTTAAACCTTTACCTCCTGGAATCCCTGTTTATTAAATATATACCCCCATCACTTAAGTCTGTTTGGTTTTAGGTGACTTGGGTGGTGCTTTTTTTTAGCAATCTTGATCTGCTTGCGTGAGGTATTAAGCATAAGGAGACGGATATTACCGTGTACATTATAACATACCATAATAGACCCATTTCTGTAATATACTCACATATCTATATTATTGCTAATATATATTGTAATATATCTATATCACTAAAGCACTTCTGGATGGATGCAAACTGCATTTCGTTGCCCTGTACCTGTGCATGTGCAATGACAATAAAGTTGAATTCTATTCTATTCTATTCTATTCTATTAGCGTCTCTGCTGTAGGAATGCACACAATTACATATTTCTGAACATGACACATCATTAGATTTCAGGTCTCATTAAGGAAACACAACACATCCTTGTGGTCGTTAGTAATTTTTTAATTTGATTCAGAATTTATTGTTAAGTCCATAAAGGATTCTCAATTCAATTAAAGGTCGAAAAAGAATCTATGTTTAGCTCCTACGTCATTGACCTGGACTAAGCAGTTCAAAAAGGTTGTTTTTAAAGTATTTCCTAAAACAAAGTTACCTGCAGTAAACATGACAATTATGATCTGTGGAGAAAACCTTTTTGTCCAACAGCACTGCAACCAGGGATGGACATCTTTAGACTGACAGTACTGAGTGATTTCTTTATCACACCCGAGTTTGCTCAAGTTTTGTAATGCCTCAGTCACAAATACTGGTGGGAGACTAGTTGGCAACAAGGAGTGGGCAATACAGCCTCCAAATTATGTTAGGAAATTTCCAGCATTGATATTGTTGATCCAAAAACTATAATGTAATAACATTTCAGTGATTGCAGCTTGCAGGCAGCAACGTTTAGTAATGCAAACAAAATGAAGTGCATTTTTCATCCTTTTTTTTCCAGTGAGCAGCTGTCATTGATAACTTTCTACAGAATTCGAACTGTGAATCTGTTTACAAGGTGCCAGCAGTATTATTATGCAATAATAGCATCATAGCAACTCTAATGTAAGCAAATTTAAATAACTCTTTAACATTATTATAAATAAAATGACTTGTAAGTCTTCCGTACCCTGTTGTCACCAATACTGTCACCTAATAAAGCTGAAACCGAAAAATATTTTAACTAGTTGCTTCAGTTCTTCCACCATGCCCTTTACCACCACGTAACCCATTCAGTAATTTCCACCCTCTTTGTGCTTCCTGTCATATAGAGTGAAACTAACAAGTGCTCCAGCGATACTCAGTTGTTTACTTTTGGGTCGCACATCATGAACTCCTCGTATCTCCTCCTCGTCTGCCTTCATAGCTTGGCTGAACTTGACAGTGTGTTTTTGCTTCACTTGGTTGTTGTTTCCACCTTTAGCAAAAACAGTTTTCTTGTTTATTTTGCAAGTATTGTGCCTGTTTGTTTTGAATTAGCTTCATTATTCGGTACTAAATCACCATAGAGGGCTGACATGTTGCTCTCTGACATGTCTCATTGTTGTGCACACAAGGGAACGTCACTATTTCATAATTATGACATGACAGGTGAAAATTCATAAATTCAGCGAAATCTGGAATATCAAAAGCTGTGCCTTAACCTGAAGCCAAGACATTTTAAAAGGAGCTCTCCCTTTTAAAAGTTTCTTTACTACTTAGCAAGTACTTGGCAAGCCTTTGCAGAGAAGTTGGAATATTAGAAAGAAACTACAAGCAAGTGGTGCCAGTCTGATAATGACCGAATCACAAGGAGGTTTTAAGTGCAGCAACGTATACCTTATTTGTCATCAACTTCACCTAGCAACTCTCCAGCAATGGCTTGTCAACCCTTCTGGGAATATACATTTTTCTTAGCAACCACTGTTTGCTAAGTAGTCACCAATAATCTCTAGACCTATGTGACTGGTCCTAAAGTGTACAATGTGCAATATTCACTCTTATTTTATTGTGCTCATCTCTATAAATTGTTCAAAAAAATTCCTCACATTTGTCTTTCAGAGGCAATAAATCAGCAGTTTGGTCAAACAAATTCAGAGAATCTGTTTACGTCTTTGAACTAAAAAAAATGTTTTATTTTTAATTATTAGAAAATTATCTTCAGGTGGCTCTAAATTTCATCAAGCTGGCTCTAGATACAGGAGTCTGTGCGCATTACATTCTGCAGGCCTATGCAATCTTATCCTATAGCCTGGGAGATAATTGCCTGTGGCACTGACAACAGCAAGAAATTACCTACCCAGCTTTCACTTGAGCTGTTATGGGCTGTGAATTGGATAGGGGAAATTGCCTTCTGAGGGACTCTCCTATACTATCTAAATCATTCTTTTATATGATTTATAGGATATGTTGGTTCCTAATGATCGCATGAATAAATATAAGGCACGCTTACCTTTGCGTGCATTGTGTATATTAATTCTCTGTGCTGTTTCTGTGATCCTGTGTGTAGATATTTATAGTGACTCGAATTTGCATATTTATGCATTTTGGCAAGCTTCCATTTAGCAAGCGCCACACAGAAATGTATTTGCACAATAGTGGAAAAGCTAAAGCGTGTCTGCATCTGTGGGCACTGAGCTGTGTTAAAGGGCCCGTGACCTCCACAGCCATTCGCACCTCTGGCCACTTGCACCCCAAAGATTCCTTCTTTCTATTTACTGCCATCTTCTTTGAAGTATTAACATGAGTCCTGCTGAAGTACTGCAACCTGGCTGTTATTTTTTTACTGAGCAGTAACATTGCTCACAGCGTGACCCAGTTTGAGCTTCTGTCCTCCTCTTGCATGACTTCAAAAATGCAGGCCGGTGGTTATTAAGAGTTTAGGAGTACTGATGAGGACAGGGGGGTGGGAGGGTTGAGCTTGTGCTGGATTTGTGAGATGAAGCGGATGAAGAGGCATTTATTTTAACCCATATAGCATATCTTAGAAGAATGTGTTTCATTTTAACCAGTAGTGGCAGTATCATACTGTTTCTTACTATATGTCCCAAGGGTCCATCATTTTTTAATATGTTTTTTTTAGTTTTCATAATTTTCACATAATACAAACTGAGCTCTGGCAAGGTGGCTGTTTTATTAGAAAAAACACAAGGCTGTTAAATTCAAGGAAAATAGATGCAACCTTTTGGGTAGACCAATAGGTAATGAGTGAAAAAAAATTCTCATATTTATGTACATATGTGTGCATGTGCATAAAAGCTGTATAGTTTCAATGTGACCAACAAAGTCATTTAAATGGGGTATTAATACAAGCTTATTATATGCTTTCTCTTTCTCCCTCTGCCTTTGCCCTCTTCTCTTCTCTAACTCTTAGAATACACACAGAAAAAAATCCCACCATAAATACCTACAAATATTTCCTTCTTTTTAGTAGCGAGAAAGTAAAATAGGGAGAAATATTGATGTAGTGCACTGCAAAGCCAACTAAGTGCTACAATTGATAGTTTAACAGCTATCACATCCATTTATCAACATTCCAAAGAATGGAATCAGTCTGTATGCATACGTGGCAAAAACTGTGGAAGTAATAAGTTGGAGATTTTGGCTGCACCCACAAGGTTGAAAGTGTTACACAACTTGGCCATGTGATGCCTTTTTCTTTTTACAGCAGTGTTGGGGTCACCCACACAAGTTCAAAATATCCACCGGCTGGTGAATGACGGCATGAGAGGAATGAGATATGAGAGGCTGGTGGAGTTACAACTAAAAGACATTTATTGCTAGGGCTTCCCCTTGGGTCACGCTTGCAGCCAGCCTTACATGCAGTGTAATTTCTCCTTCTTACCTTCTCCTCTTCTCCTTTTAGTTTTTTTCCATCACACGGTCATTAGATGGTCTTCACCTCTTCTGCATGGGGTTTTTCCCCAGCTTCTGATCACGAAAAGTAAGACGGGGGATTTCCCAGGATGTGCCTCACAAGTAGGGAGACTCAGAGTGACGCTGACATTTATGAAGTCCAGTAACATAAACCAGCTCATTATGTGTTTGTTCTTATTTTCTTAAATCTCATGTGATGTTCTATTTATTGTTTAAAGGATGTTTTTAGCCTCTTAAAATAAAAACGGACCACTTAAGTGGACCAGACCAGTAAAATTCCCCTTTATGTTAGTGTAAAGAAGTTTATTTGCACATTTAATGCTTGAGATATGTTAATATAATAAAAAGAAGTGTAGTTATATCAGCACGTTGTTTTTGTACATGATAGAAACTCGTCAGCTTAATTGTGAGAAATAAATGTGTAATATTACACAAAATGTTCTGGTAGCTTGTTGCCCAGACTGGCCTGTAATTATAAAAGTGAAAGCTTTTTATTTATTTATTTTATTTATTGCCTATTTTAAAACATCACCCAGTAATTTCCATAATAGATTAAAAAACAACAACAAAAAAACCAGAAACCTTTCTGTTAAGCATCAGCAGCGCAGACCTATGGACAATAGTCCTAAAATTAAAAGTTAAAATTGAGCAATGATAACGTCCAACAGCAAGGGAGTGAAATCTCTAGCACTCTGTTGCTGTATTGATTTTGCATAGTTACTTTCTGGTTAATTTTCCACAAGAAAAATCTCTTGCATTTTTCCCCTGAGAAAAATCGTAAATGGCCTTCGTTTTGTATTGTAGATAATTGAAAATGTGCTGCTGAAAACTGTTGTTGGCTAAATTACATAATGACTTTCGTTCAGTTGCAAAGGGCATGTTTATATTTTCCACTGAGCGACAGTGGAGGGCAGAAATGCCATGCGCTCTTCCTCTCACTGAAGGGATTTTCTTTGTGGTTGCTGCAGCTGCTACTTTTCTGACTGACTGACCACTCTCGTCTTTACACCCCTCCATGTCCCCAAGGTCACATGATTCTCTTAAGATCCGACCTTTGACCTCCAGTAACCTGTCATCTCAGGTTGCTATGGGGACACATGTCCTCAGGACCAACGTGGCATCTTGGCGGTTTATTTTTAACCGCACGGCTGCAGCCAGCTTACTGGGCTGAAATGGGGGCTAAAGTCAAGCTGTTGGGGGAGGTTCTGGGAACATTTAGGGGCTTCCAGAGTGGGGCTTCCCAGCTGTAGTGATATTATGCTAAGGGTGTCCTAGCAGGAATTTGAGTCATCCATCCACATGAGCTGTTAATACAACATTATGCCAGCCAACATTAAATACTACTGGAACCTGGAAAGTCCTTCAGCAAGTAGGCCGAACAACTGGAGATGGGGGATTTCAGATAGCTAAAAATGCTCCCGGTGTCCAGTTGGTTTAGCTTGTGGATGTGGTTCCATTTCTTTTTTTAAAGCCTGTGTTAATATTAAGGCTACAGTGTTACCGGATCCGTCTGCTGCAGGACTGCAGGGGCAAAACCTGAATTTGGATTGTGGAGAGTGTGTATATGTTTGTGAGTGCCTGTTTGCAGAAGTTTATGCGTTGTTTTCATTGAGTGCTCTTAGTTCAGAGTAAGTAAATAGTTTCTGTGCATCATGGGTTTCCAGAATACACGCTTTTTGGAAACCAATGTGACATCATTAGCTCAGATATTATTCTCCAGCGTGTTAGTCTGATATTTATTATATGCTTAGTGTGAGAAAGTGCCTGCCCCAGTGGAAACTTTGAGTTTTTTTGTTTATCGGTTCCTATCTCTTGTGGCCAAGACTGAAAAAGGAAGTGAAACATCTTGTCTTGTTTGTGTCCTTGACAGCTGTTGACATGATTCATCAACACCTGCATCCGTGACATTTATTTCAAGTAATATTTGTACTGTTATACCACTAGATGGTAAAGTAGGATTTGGAAATATTTTGGTCAACCACAGGTTGTGTCTTGATAAGATGTCAGATGAGTTTGGCTTTCCATGCAGCAGCTAGAAAACATAAGGCATCTGAGGGTAATGAACAGTCCAAGTTCATGTGCAAGTAAATCATTTTCCATTTCCTTATATATGCTTTTCATTTTCTCATCAGTTTAACCTTTGCCTTTGAGGTTTCACTTCAGCTGTTAAAGTTGAACTTCTTTCCATTTTCCACTTCTGGATTTTACATTTTCCTGTTGCCCTTTCAGTGCGCTAAGTTGACAGTTCAGAACTGACTGTCATGTAATCCAAAACAGTGGCAAGGTGGGATAAAATCTGCATGTAATAAACAAAAATAACACTTGATTTTAGTTGAACTGTCCCCTTCGAGGCCTTCTGCTTAAAATCTCTGCTTTTGCTATGAATGACTGAGAACCTTCACAGACATATGAATAGCTCACTCCACAGTAGTAACTTTGTGACCACTTGCACTGGAGCATTTGTGATCTTCCACAAATAGTACAATCTTGTAAAGACAGCAAACATCTCGTCTGTCAAACTGACCAATCTTCATCAACATTGGAGATGACATGCCATGAATCCTGGTTGCCCACAAAAACAGCCAAGCAATAACACAAGAACATCTGGACTTTCTTATATTTCCTGTTTGTCATCTGAACTTTACTGTCTGCAAATATCTCTAAAAACTGGTGTCAGAAAAATGTAGCTTTTTAAAAGGTTCTGAAATAAACAACTCAAACCTCTTAATTATGAGGGGGGGGGAATATATGTGCAATCTGGCCAGGCGGCTAGCGAAATTTGCCCCCTTATTGAGCCTGGCAACTTTACTGTGATTAGACTGTGACCATAAACTACTATTCTGCTCACATGTTGCTTTCAGAACTTGTACATTAGGCAGATTTAATAAAGAATTCCCCAAATATAATTTAAAACAAATTCAGATCACAGAATACCTCAGTTTATTGTGCAGTTTGTTCTTAAAATAACATCTCATTAGCCTGGCGGATCCACTAATGGAGTCAAGAGATGCCTGTGTTACATCACATCAGTGAACTTGAAACAGACGTCCAGGAGGTCGCTGTGACACCTTAATCATGCTAGCAGCCTTACAGAGGATTGGCTTGTAGAGCTCATGGAAACTTCTGGTGTCTGACTTTTCCCCACAGTGTCATGAAGCACGGACTAGGACTGCCTAAGACCTGCCGGACTGACACGTCACTGCACTCTCCTAGAGGCAAACAGTTTAGCTTGCAGACATCGTCTCTCGTTTGTTCTTGACTCCTTTTTAATCTCTTATTCAGCACATATCCATAAGTCATGACCTCTCACTAATAATGTTTAAAACAACAATGCGAAGAGTGAACTGGAGAGAGACTGGTAGTTTTATTCTGCTGATGCAGAGATATTTGGAGCATTCCTTCTGTGCTGAAGGGATGCTATAGCATACTTTTTTGTTTGTTAGAGCATCAGATTTATGTTGTAATCAAAGATGCTCTAACAAAAAAACAACAACAACAACAACAACAAAAAAAGAAAGCCAAGAATTTCTCATTGTTGCATCCCGAGGTGGATTTTCAGACTCTCTGTTTAGCGCCAAAGCTAAAGTGTTCTGATTCGCAAGTAATCTCCCCCCGCTTTCTCACCTAATGGTCTGTTCCATGCCTACTGATGATGACTACCGTGATGTCAGAGCAAAGAGCTCAAAGCGGCTTTGGTGGGGTGCAGAGGGGGCGGTGGGGGGTGGGCATGGGGAAGCTAGAGGTTAAAGAGGTGAAACAGAAAACAAGCCGCTACATGACGAAAGATGAAGACAGTCATATGTAGACAGCCACATTAACATACGTGAGCACAGGCAGTGAAGCATGTGCACATATCCATCACACTCTGTAGTCACTTCTTCAAAATAGCCTACTGCACAGAGGGATTAAGACACACTCACGCTAGATGCCAGCAGGAAATCATCAGACATTTGTCCTTGTGCACTGGGGCTACTGCACTCGCATTGGCTGAATAAATATTCACGGAGGGATTGCAGAGATTTGGGTAAACAACTGAGGTGCTTGACTATTGGATGGAATGGTGTTTTACTCCCATCATATTAACTATTTTCCTATTGGTCAAAAAATTCATGTTTGGAGGGATTTAAAGAAGCTTTAGCTACTGGATGAAATGATTTGAGTGCTCCACTCCCCCATGCAGTATTAGCACAAGTCTTCTTCAGGAACATGTTGGCTATTGACATTAAATGAGGTCTTTACTTTCATGGAAAGAGCTGAAACAATTTCCTGGTACAGATGCCCAAATAAGTGGTTCATCTGAACTTTGCGTGTCTTTGCGGCCTGATCTGCAGCACGAAGAAGTTTTCTGAAAGGCAGAAAAATCTGTCCACACAAACTCAACAATGGGGATCACTGAATTCAAAAGAGGCGTCAGTGTCTGATTATTGCTGGCATGTGAGCATCCAGAGAAATTGTTCAGCGTACAACAATGTGAGGCACCAACATTGTTCTCGTGTATATTCATATCCCGGATGATTTCTTGCTTTGGAGTGGCATCAATAGGCAAATGCACGCTTTACAATTGGCTGGAGTGGAGTTAGAGTTGTGTTTATTAGCGTAAACAAGCTGTGCTCCAGAGATAACACTGAGGCCATTCACCCCACCCTGGCATTGAGCTGATAATAATACCAGCCTGCACTCACACACCAACACACACAGGCATCATTCAACTCCTCTGTTCCCTGTTTTCCTCGATGCATCGCTGCACAAACCAGCGAGGTAACACGACTCAAAACAGAAACAATACAAATGCCCTGCAGCCTCCCCACAACAGGATTGTCACAGCTCTAGGGTCGCCCTTGGCTGTCATTCTCATTCACACACGGTGGGTTTTCACAATGGTGTCCAGCATTATGCCCAGACTGTGCTTGTGACCCGCCCCAAGTAATGACCTCATCTGACAGCACAGCTGCCAGTAGGCAGCAGACTGCTTATGAAACAAGGCCATTCTATCCCTAAAATTCAGGGGTTGTGCAACTGGAGTGGGAGCACAGTGTGCCCGTGCGTGAGTGTAAGTTTGTATGTGGTAGAAATTTTGTGATTATGCAACAAGGTTGATATTATAGCTGCAAAAAAAATTCTGGCGAATTTTGAGCCACATTGTGCTTCAGAAGGACGGTGTGTTGTGCCCACACATGCACGCACATGCACCTGCGCACACAGACACACAGTCTAATACCACAGTTATGAATAATAGATACAGAAGTGATGTGTCAAAGTCCTTGGAGTGGCCTGGAACCAGAGAGCAGATTAAATGTGCACCAACCCTGACCTCAGCCAGACCGTGTTACACACCCACACACGATCAGGCACACACAATCCCACGCACGCAGTCTGCTATCATGACAGCACTCTCCCTCTGACCAATGAGATATGCAGCAGTTACCACAGCTCAGACGAGCGGCATCATGACAGAATATGAATTTGAGTCACTTTTACGCTTCACTCAAGTTACGTTCATTCACGCAGGAGCTGAGCTGCTGCAGGTGGTTCATTAGTGAGGGGTCGTCTGTTTGCTAGCAACTATACGAACTAGTATAAGCTTTATTTATTTATTTATTTATCACAAATCTGTAGCTGCTCTTTTATTTATAATTGCACTGCCTTCATTCCATTTTTTCACCTTTACTAAATTAAATTAGAAGCAAATCCTAAAACATCTATGCTGTAGTGTGCTGGATTATTAATATAGACCAAAATAAATCTGCAACGCTTGATGTACTTGTTAAGCCAGCTGGTTCAGGTTTCTTGTACAGACAAGTGCTATTATAGAGGGAAAGATAAAGAGGGCATAAAGACAAGCCCTTAGCAAAGTTTCTTATGTTTGATTTGTAGATTTTAAAAAAAAAGCTGTCCCTTGTCACAGCAGTTAGCTTCACATGTTTGCTTTGGTGTTTGCCTTTAGCTGGGTTTTATGTTGGATGCCCTTCCTGACCCAACTCATAGGGGGTTTGTGTCCCCTGTGTCCCCCTTGAACCACCAACCTTCCAGCTTACCAACCCAATGGATAACCCACTAAACTAATTAGCCACCTATTTGTGGAGTAAATATTGCATTTTTTTTTTTCAGATCATTCTTGTAATTGTTTCGAGAGGTAGACAGGTAAATGTAGACAGTAGAAGAATGTTGTGCATATGTATTATTGACATTGAGAAGCTGCAGGTTTGCTCTTTATTTTTGTGGCTTCCTAATATTCCCATTTTAGCTGAGAATAAAATGATGCATATCCTTTTTAGGTACACCTGAAGATCAGGCTTCTCTTATGAGCCGGTTGCACCAGGAGGAGCTCGTGTTCTTCAGGCTTCTTTCGCTTCTCACCTTGTCACCTGAGAACAAACATGACCTCCTTGTTGATAATAGCACTCGTGAACACGTTCTGTTTTCCAGTGCCTCCAAACTTCTCCTCCTCCTTCAAAGAGACCATGAAAAATTAAGTAAGCTTTGCGTCATCATTTGTACAGGTAACAATGTTGGCATGTCAAGCCAAGGTATCTGATCCTTTCTTCCAATGACACGGTGGAATATGTTAGGCAGTGTTAGCTTTCACCAGGTAAAGCTGCAATATTGATGAACAGGGTGAGGCGTTCTTTCCACTGCCTCAACTCCAAGTGGCTCCTCCTCCTCCTCCTCCACGTCGCGTTCATTTGATACATTAAAGTGCTGGCGCCATTGGGTGGATGGATGGTCAGGCGAACTGGGCGAAGTGGAGTGGAGAAGGGAAGGGAGGAGAAGAGCGCGGCATGCTGCACATTTTCCATCTGTCATGAAAGTGGAGCAGCTCATTACCACAGAGTGCTCTCTACTGAGCTGACCTGAAAAGACAAGAAGTGTGTGCGTAGGCGCGGGTTCGAGAAAATTCACATATAGTATTAATGTGGTACCTTTTCGAACCCAGTGTGCTCATACTCATGCGCAACTCCGCGTGGAAGTGTGTAGAACAAACGCTAATGTGTGTGGCACTGTAAATTTAATCATATGTCCTCATTTGCAAGAATAAGAGCAATCATTCTACTGAAGCAGCGCAATCCCAGTACATTCCTGCAAGCATCATCCACTAACAAATGAAAGCATCAAAGTGATACAATTTTTCATAATTGAGGAGACATTTTCTTTTATTCCATCTGTCCATTACTCCACTTAGATAAATCATCACCCTTAAAAGGATGTACGTGGATCATCCACAGCATTAAAATACACCTTGCAAATAATGCGTTGGTAGCTTTCTTGCCACCAAAACAGCTCTGACCTGGCAGGACACGAGCATGGGAGCTCCGGAGGTGTCCTGTGATTACTGGCACAAGGACATTGGCAACAGAGCGCTTTGGGTCCTGTGGGTGGTGTGTCGTGGTATAGGCCTAGCTGGCTTGTTCCAACGTGTTCCACCGATGCTCTATTTGATTGTGATCTGAGGAGTTTGAGCTGTTTTGCAGTGTGCTGAGCTGCCATCAGAAAGTGTTACCATTGGATGGTGGTGTGTACTTGGCCTGCAGCACTGTTTAAGTGTGTTATGTGTCAAACCAATATTAACCTTAATGCAAGAATTCCTAGCAGGACATTGCATCAGTTCAGCCTGTGGTTTTAATGTTGTGTGATTGGTTTTAACTTATAAAAAGATTATTTGCAGCTTTTTTTCTCACTCAAAGCCTAGCTGCAGATTAGAGATGAGGGACTGTGGTCCTTTCGCAAGGAAATCCAGCTAGTACACCTTGTGATGAACATAAACAATCTCCCTTGAGCTTTCTCTGTATGCTTGATCCCCAGGGTTTAATGTCCCAGCTGAGAATTCAGCATGTCAATTTGTGAATGTGCTTGAGGGCACTGCAGAAGCTGTGGGTCTGATATAGGATGGCAGGCAGAAAGAGAGAATGGGAAGAGAGGGGGAATGAAGGCACAGCAGGGAGAGAACAGAAAGATAAATCTGGAGGGACCTTGCAGATTGGCCTCTGCGACCAGATGTCTATCTGAATAAAAAAGCTATTTGCAGTTGTTGTTTGTTTTTGTTTGTTTTTTTCTCTTTTCACTTAATTCAACCAACAACCACACTGAAAGGCAAAAAGAGCTTTGTCAGACAGAAATGCTCCTGAGCTTTTGGGACTGACTCTAAAAAAATGTCCTTACAGTAGCAGAATCCAAGGTTCTGACAAACCTCGGTGAACAATTTGCAGCTCACTGTGAATCCTTCAGCAGGCTTTACCACTTGTGCCTCAACTGGAATTAACCTCCCTTCCTCGCTCGACCATGATGATTGATTTCAAGGTCTGGCTGCAAACCTGTCCAAACTGTAGCTGGCGAAAGATTCTGCTCTCAATAGCCATTTCATAATTTGTGTTCCCTTCAGTCTGACAGAAAGGATACCATAGAGGGCATAATTGATTACCTGCTCTGTCCTTGTCATGTCTACAGCCTTGGAGCTTCACAGTGCTGGATGTTGTGTTGCGTTTCCAGCTGTAGTGTATGGCTGCCAGGGTTAATCACAAAACAGGGCATAACTTGTTTGATGCTCCAAGCTTGATCCTAAAATGGAAACAGTTCAGGGCAGCAGTTCAAACATTAATGTGAAGATCATTAGCAAAGATGCTGATGTGATGAATATTAACTCAGGATTGGACATTGCTATGTACTGTTTGTTGGCAAATGTCCTAAAAAAGCAAGCACATCTGTCATTTAAGCAGCATAATAAGGCCTCTTGCACCTGGGGGCAAAGGTAGTTGATGTGACATTGTTATAGAAGAGCAATACAAATGGATGAATGGATAACAAATTAATTAATTTACAGTTAGCAGTTTAATATGAATTTGTTTAATAAATGTAATCATTACCACAATAGCTTTACTAAACAGTATTTTGAAGTGTGGGGTGGGTTAAAGAGGAATGATGTATGGGAGTACAGATTAAAACCATCAAACAAGAAGCAATGAACCCGAACCCCAACTTGTGAACATATTAAATATATTATATTATATTAATCGCAAAAACAATGCTGCTCCAAATGTTTCCTTGCAGTTGCTTTGATTGCCAGCAGAGTCCCACGGCTGTTTGCTCGGCAGTTGTCAGCTTGTCTGCAAACACTGCCAACTACTCAACAAGCTGCAGTAAAACTTGAAAATATGAAATGCAAAACGGAAACTGAAGGCATTTCAGAAGGCAAAGCCTTTAGTTTGAAGGCAAGTATTCCCTGTTTTTCTGGTTTTCTCACACTTTTCACAGTTTCACTCATGCTCAGCGAGTGTTTGTTAAAAAATTGGCATTTAACATTCTAACTATGGTCAACTACAGCAAGATGCTAGTAGCCAAAGAAATTGTAAAGAGGTTTTTTTCCAACCAGTCAGGGAATACATATCTTTCCCCTCACGACCACTGGTCACTTGCTTCTAGTGTGACGTTCAAATAATCGTTGGAGGAAAACCAATTTTGACGTTTTTTAGGCCATAGCATGATTTTTCCATAATGCCAATGAAAAGCTTTGTGCTGTCAATAGTGGTGTGAGGTCAAAAAACACTAGAACAATATATATATTGTTCTGAAAACCATTAATTTGAAATTGTTCATTTGAACAGCCTTCCGTGTTGATTTAGTTTTCAGTAGGTGACAACTTCTGTGTTACACTTCAGGCAAATCTTTTAGCAGAAAGAGAACTTGGAAAGAGACGCGTCCATATTTTAGTTCCTCATGTCCAAAAGACAGGAGCCCTCAATGAGCAGACTCACGACAGCATTTCCTGGTTTCTCAGTTGGTTTCCTAAACAATACAGCTTCTTTTTATTGCACAACAATGCCAAAGTAAAGAATTCCTGGGCCTCAGCCAAAAGAGAAATAGGCTCCACTATCTCTAATCCTCTTTACTCATTTTCCACTTATTCAATTAGTTCCTTTCTTTGTAATAAACAGGTCATTATGTTTCCAAATTGCACCATCAGGTTTTAATCAAAGGACTGCTAAATTGCCAACTAAGCATGATGCTGTTCCAACTTGTCTGTGGATATACAGCTTGAAAGACCAAAGGTTGCAGTGCAGTGACTGTGGCTTTGATCAAAGTTTCTTTAGCTTCAGGTAGAGCAAGGCTGGCCTTTGCTAACATGTTTTTCTTGTCTGTGCTGAAGATTTTTATATATAATATATATGTGTGTATGTATATGTATTTTTTATTATTATTATTATTATTTATTTATTTTTTTTACTTTTAGTTAAATATATATTAAATGCAGCTTCTTTAAACCTCACAATCTCATTTCAAATAGTCTGTTTGAGCATGTCTGCTTCTGAAAGTTGACTGCACCTCTCAAATCTTTAGTTATGGGTGAAAAATCTATCTGGAGGTGGTTTATTGAAGATAGCCGGTATGAGTCTTTTGAACTTTGAGCATACTGGGGGGGATGGGATGCAAGTCCAGCTCTAAGCCTAAGAGAGCTAAATAACAGTATGCCGATAAGCCTTTAAAAGCTCAAACGCTAATCTTCATAACTTACGAAGCATTAAAAATCTACAATAAGCAAAAGATTTGTCTGCTGCAGCAAGTAAGTGTTAGTTAAGTTTTAATCAGTGAGTGGGTGTGCTGGAGTCTGCAAAAGGTTAAACCCAATCAGCATGGAAATAATTCTATGTTGAATTGACTAGACAGCCACAGTATGTCCTAGGCTGACCTAGTTAACATGTGCATAATATCCCTCTGCTCCAATTGCTGTTGACTCATAGCAGGATGACGGTGTCTCCTGTATGTGAGGCCAGCGAGAAGCTGTGACTGAACACCGTGAAGCTATTTAACATCCCAAACCTCATTTAACTTTGGAGGAGAGACAAGTTTCATGAAAGTGAAAAGCTATTTTTTGGGATGCTTTACTTTGAAACTTACCTAAGAACTTTGATGTTAAACATAGGAATGTAACATTTTTGCTTTGGATTAAAAATGCAGTGCTGGCTGTTAAGGTTTCTCATGTGACATCATGTGCACATGGCTCACGAGTTGTCCGCCGCATTGGAGACCAGTCCACAACCATCTGGAAACCACCAGTTGCTAGGGAAATGTGTGTATTACCTGACCGATTCTTTGACATTGCTAGCTGTCGATGGGTGAAATCGGTTACAAAGAAGGTGCTGCACCAAAGGCCTCCCAGTGACTGCTTTGGTTGCTAGCAGATTTTCACAGTTGCCTGTAGTTTTTTATGTTAGCTTACAAGTATTTGTTAATTACTAGCCAAGTGGTAATGCAACTTGAAAAACTGTAATGCAAACCAGAAATGAAGAATCTTCACCTTCATCTTAAAAGCTGTGACTCAATCCTGCAGCCAACATGTTTCATAATTCAAATTCTTGCTTTCTGTATTTTCCATTTCTGTTGCATTTTTCACAGTTTCATTATAATTACGAGCGTACATAGACAGTGTTTGCAGACAGGTCTGTAACTTCAAACGCTGACCCAACAATATGATAGCGATCAATCAATCACAAGGAGGCATTTCCCAAATAGTTGGGGAATATATATTTTCCTTGGCAACGTTTTTCCTTAGCGACATGTGGTTGCAAGTGGGTTTCTGACTGGTCTGTAGGTCTGTGTGACTGGGACTTCATCATTTCCTAGTCAGTGCCATCAACCTCCAGCAACCACTCACAACCAGTTGGGGAATACTAAATTTTTTCCTTATGACCGGTGGTTGCCAGATGGTCATGGACTAGTTTCTAGAACTGTATGACTGGGGCCTTGCCTTGCAGCACCAAACACAAAGCGGCCAATAGTAGTTAGTTTACATTTACTAACGCACTGATAAAATTCTACCTAATCATGGCTTTAAACTGAAAGTTGAAAATCACCTAAATTCGTACATATAGGTTCATGTCCTCGGAGTAACAGGAAAAAGATGTTTCAGGGCATTCTGTTGTAATGTTTTTAAGCCACAGATGTCTTGAGGCACTGAAGGAAAAGCCAGTGAGGATTCATCTGTGTAGTAGTCTGTGTTGCAGGTGTTAAGCTATTTCACTGGATAACTGTTTGACACTAAAAGGATCCAAAATGTCATATGCATCAGAGCAATAATTTTTGGTGAAATCTTTCATAATGACTAAGTGACTAAGAATGCACAGACTTTTGTACCAGTTCTTTCCTCAGTTCAGCCATTTCAGTCTGGATGAAATTTTTAAAAGTCACTGACCATCAGACAACTTAAACAGATAAAGAGATTTAAAAAGCTGCTTTCTGTTTGGGTGATTCAGATCTGTTATGTCCAGCTTTGTCCCTGAGGATAGTGTTAGGCACACATGTGTGTTGGTTGGTGCAGTAACTGAGTGTGTGTGAATGTAGTGGTGATATTGTAAGAGGAAGGCAGATTAAACTTTGCTGTCTTACCCTTCTCGTTCTCTTGACTGCACATGAACTCCTTTGCTCACTGGTTACTTCTCTGGCTGAAAATGAGCTCATGAACTCCAACTGAGTCTCTCAACTCTATCTCTGTCTCTCTCTCACACACACACACATGAAAACACACACTTGTTCCCCAGTCGGATCTCCTCTTCCCTTCCTAATTGCCCCGAGGGGCTTACTGGACCTTGGCATTCCTCTCACTCTACACTTAAAGTTTAGCTGCTCGCCTGTGTCAGGGCATGACAGGCTCACCACCCCCTATGTCCAGACAGCGACACCGCTTCATGGCAACACATTAACACCTTTGCTGCTCCTACAAGCACAGCACAATGAGCCATGGCACTGAGACAGGTAATGATGCAAGCCTTCTTGCGGTCGTTCCAGCCACAGCTTGTTTTGATATAATTTTCCATGTTGGTATTTAGGGCTGGGCCATATTATACCGTTCACGGTAATACCGGTATAATGTTAGGCAACGATAGGAAAATGAAATATCGCGATAGAATGGGAGTAAAACGCGCATGCGCAGTGCCTTTGTTTTCATACGCACATGGCCGATTGTTGGTTTGTAAAAATGGTGCAACTTCCGTGATGTGGAACTGGTTTGGTGTTTGTCCGTCAGATACACAACAAAGCACATTTTTTTGCAGAACATGCAAGCGGCCGTTGTTATTGTCGTATTTGTCGGACTAAGATGCTCTTAAATCTGGGAGTAATCTGGGTTCCAAACTCCGTATATTTGACTTCAGGTCAAACAACACTGCAGCATCACTGAGAGTTGAAAACTGTCTAAATTCTTTGATCTTTAATAAAATGATCAGCATTGCTGCTTTACCAGGTGTAACTATAAAGTTTAACTTCCAGGCATCCATGAAAACAAAAGTTATTACATTTAACGGAGTTAGAAGTTAGCAGGAAGCTAGCGGAAGTTAGCTCGCTAGTTTCGCTAGTTACCTAAGCATGATATAGCATGTTCTGACTGAGAGATTTCTGAAAAAATTCAAACGTACAGCTCTGCTATCACTTCCAACATAAATGAAGACAGGAAACTAAACAGCAGTGACGTTTGTAGGGTTACTGAAGTTGGGCTAGCTGGTATATAATGATGTGCTACGTGATCGCTAGCGACACAGCTATGTTAGCATAACATAAACAGTGAAGCTGGAGGACGAACACTAACACTTTTCCACTTATAAAAGTTAACGTGAAGGTTCCTCATGGTTAGAGACAAATGCAATCGCATGGCAGGATGCTGTAAACGGACCAAACTTCAGTCAGGAGAACAACTGAGATAATCCATCCACAATACGAGGTTAGTCATTAATATACTGCAACAACATGGGAATAGCTCAGCTGCCAGAGAATTCAACATTAATGAATCAATGGTACAGAAGTGGAGGAAGCAAGAAGAATGAGTTTAATAAAGTTTGATTTATCTGACTGCCTTGTTTCGCTTAATGTGCCTTATAATCCCGTGTACCTTATGGTCCGAAAAATGCGTACTGCACACTGCAGTTTAATGTTGCAAAGCACCTCTTTTTAACTTCAGTGGATATTATACATGGTTATGCTCAGGATATGTCAGCCCATTTCTACTGGAAATGCCTTTGGGTTAAACTTTCAGCAAGGAATTTGCTTTTGCACTGTTACATTTTTATAAAGCTTTAATGTACATAAAAACCAGCTTCTTGTTTACGTGAAAATAAATGGAAGGTTGTCTTTTTGCGCTAGTAATGTTGTGGAGTTGTATTTTGTCTCGCATCAATTATATCGTCAGTTATATCGTTATCGCAAATTTTCAAATATATATCGTGATAAATATTTTTGGCCATATCGCCCTGCTCTATTGGTATTTTTCGTTAGGTATTTAACTCAAAATAAAATTTGGTTCTAATTTTAAGGAAAAGTGTATGAGGCAGTATTGCTCTAGCAACAGTTCACTGAGTTTAATATATTTACAGTTTCTCTGACTCTACCCAAATATCACAGCTCTAAAGTCTCATTATAAAAAGTAATGTGCTGTTTTCTTGTGCAGCGTACATCATTAAAATTATTAAAATGTTTTACTCCAATTTAAAATAGCTAATCCTGACAGGTCACAACTGCCACTTGAAAGGCTTCTCTCAATCACTCCTAGGTACAAACATCCTTCTTCATTGTTAGATCATAAATAACTGGCTTCTCAATTACAGCGATGATCGTTTCTTTGTCACAGGGGTTGAAAGTAGTTGTCATACGTCCTGCCTCTCTTTGATTTGGATTAGTTGGTAAGAAATGGCATTAATGAGCATAGCAATGTTAAAAACTAGTTTGAACTGTTTTCAACTAAAAGTAAGTGCAGGATTTGTGGAGGAAATAAAAGCCGCTGGTGGAAAAATGGCTGTGGACACGCAGCCCTGCTCAGGGTGCTTCAGGTTCTTGGCAGTACTTAGGCGTGGATAACGGACTTTAGACAAATGATCAACTGAGACTACACCCACTGGTTTGTGGACTACTGTTTTGAAACCAAGTGTTTGACATTTTGCCCATCTTGATTTTTTTCTTTAAATAGGACAAGAACATGTTAACACCCTAGTGTAGTGTGTCAAGTTCATCCATGCTGCACAATGAGATTAAATGGCATCCAAATTTCTTTACTTCCAGGAGAAATTGAACCTAGCACTCTTGGTACAACTGAAATCTGTGCTAAAGTGTTCTTAGTTATGTAAAACTTTGTTATGTCCCCATTAGAGTACAGAGGATGTAGGAAACTAAAAGTGTCGAGGTTGAAAAAAGAGTAAAGATTTTTATCTGCTGTCTCCATCTAAAAGAAACAACAACAAAACCTAGATGTTGGTCACTAAACATAAAGAGTACATTAGAAATGCTAAATAATCAAAGCACCTTCCTCTCCACAGAGCAGAGGTAAGCGCTTAAACAGAGGTCACAAGCTGTAAAGCAAAAGCTTTCAGTCCCTGGAGCTCTTCTGCACTTAAGTACTCCTGGTCTACTCAAGGCAGGGCAGAGAGAGACACACCCACTGGGGCAAAATTCACAGCATGGCTTGCAAAGTCCAACTTTAAGTCCCTTATACAATTTGAAAAGCATAGTTTTACAAAATCATCCACAAAAAGTCAAAATTAGCTATAGCGACCATGTACTAGACTGTAAACATATTTATTTTTCCTCGAAAATTACACATTTTAACACTATTATGGGGATTGACTTAATTATGGAGACAGCCTCAAGTGGCCATTGGAGGAACAACAGTTTTTGGTGCCTGTGAACGTGACAAACAGCAGTGGATGAAAACTGAGGTTGCAGAGCTATGCCTGTCAGTATCTTACATGGACTTTTGCACATAAACTGTTAAGTGGTCTGTATACCAAATGCAAGACCACCCTTCCAATAAAAATTCCAGTGTACAGGATATAGCATAAAAGTGGGGTTAAATTAAAACAGGAGCTCACTGTTAACAGCACAGAATCACATGAAGGTCCGCTGTGTTAGACTGCAACACATATTTTTGATCATGAGCAATGTAATTCCCAAGAAATGTTTTAAAGCCTTAGTTTGGCTCAAAAGGTAGACTGGCTGTCCATCATTTAGGAGGTGACACACGGTCAGACAGTTTAACAATGGTCAAAGTGTCGTTTGGCAAGACGCTGAACTCAAAATTGACCCCAATAGCACCATGAGTGTGTGTGAAAGATAGAAAGTGTTTAAAAGCATAGACTAAAGCATAGCATGTGAATGGATGAATAAGGATTTGAGTGCTAGAGTAGAAAAGTTAAATAAGTACCAGTCCAAAGGTAGAAAACTTCAACAACGAACATCTTTCATGATTTCATTTTACCATTTTCCAATGGATCATGTGGAAAATTCCCCAGAATGCCTTTTCGCAGCAGAGTAATGAGCATATGTCTAATGTCATTTACTTTCTGCTCCTTTATTTACTTTTACATTTTTTCCACAATATAATTTTGGAGTAATAAGGTTCATTATGTGGAGTGTGAATGATGTGGTGCCAATTGAGCGGTGATATTCATGATAGTTTGAGATGTAGTTGAAAGAAAAGGTTTCAAATTAGTTAATTTAAAAAAATAGTTTGGCTTTGGTGTTATAAGATTAAAAATGTTGATTGGCTTGCTTTTGATCACAAATGTGAAGAATTATTTGGTTTTGATTACTGCCTCACTTGTTTAAATCAAGTCCAGATTAAACGTGGTGCGTTATTAATAGTCTTAGTCTGTGTGTATGCGTGCCTTCTTGCTTTATGTACTGTGGTATTAAAAAAAGATGACATCATGCTCTGATGCTCTTGAATCTCATGATGCATTGAAAACTGTTAGAAGCTTGTAGAGCATTGCACTGTGTCTGTGTGTGTTTGTGAAAGAGAGAGAGGGGAGGGTCTAATCCTGCTGTGTCTGATGGTGTAGGATCTTTCTGTGTGTGTGTGTGTGGGGGGGGGTTGCACTTGTGTGTTTTTCTGCCAGTCTGTAGCATTCCATACCATGACTGAGTGCAATACTCACAGATGCATGTCCTCATCTGTGTGCGACTCCCACAAATGCCTCTATCAAACCCTCTGCAGTCCACTATCATCCCATTCCCTGGCTTGCTGCACAGCTTAGCCAACAAGTCCGCTTGTGTTTATGTTTGTGGGTATGTTCCTGTCAGTGTCCTTTTTTTTAATATGAGTGCTTCTCACATGTTGCTCACCCCACCTTTTCTTTCATCACCTTCCTTTTTGTTTTGTTCCACTTTTCTCCCCTCCCTGGTCTAATCTCACAGGATTTAGTTGAGGGAAAGAAAGTGTGAAAGAAATAACATAATTGTGATTAAATGCTGTTATTTATGTTGCAGTGCAAAAGAAAAGCAGTTTGGGCCATTTGAAGGCCAGTAAATGTGTTTTTTGTGGTCTTGTTTTTTATATTTGGCAACATAATTGTTGCTCTCAGGTGATGATTCATGTGAAAATGAAAAGCAAACTCAAAAAACATGAACCATCTGAGAAGCAGAACCCTTCAGCCACATCATCATTTCTAAAAGCTCCTTGGTTGAGTGGATGATTGTGTACACGTCAGTGGGGTGATAAGGCTAGTTATTGTAACACTAAATGTGTCAAAAAATTTTCCCTTGAGGCTGCAGTTGTAAATATATCACAGTGCATTTGAGTTAGCGTAGCTAGCATAGGGCCAAATAGTGTGAGATCAAGGTGTGTAGACAGTAAAGTGAAATCAGTAAACCTTCAATCTTCATCACAAAGATGGGTTTTTGTTTCTAAATCAATCAAACTTTAAATCTGATTCCAACTCTAACGTGGACCAAACGGGAGAAAGAAAAAGAACATGAAACAATTGAACTTGTTTTTCTGCATTTTGAGCCTCAAGTCATTCATTTAAGTCCTTTTCTTGGTGGTACCAGAGTAACAGTTTGGGTTCATAATGGGAGGAGGTTCAGGTTTTATTTTTTATCTTTGTAGTTTTTTGTTTTTTTACAAAGCTACTAAAAAAATCCAGGTTTAATAGCTAATTATGCCTTGTAACTGTCACGATCCTGGGTCTTATGACCCAGTGTTTTGAGTTTTAGTTAATTTTTGATGTTTTAGTTTATGTAAGCCCTTCAGGTTCCTAAGTTCATTTGTTATCATGCTTAAGTGTTTCTAGTTATTATTTCCCCCTCGTGCTTCCACCATGTTAAGTCTCCCCTGCTTTTCATGTATTTCATGTCTGTGGCTTATGTTGTCAAGTTCAGGTTGTCATGTCTATATCTCACTCTGTTTCCTGTTTTATTGTGAAGAGGTCTGGTGTTTCTGTGTTCATCGTGTTCAGTTTTACTCTCCCACTGTGATGTCATTATGTTCATGTGTGCCAGCTGTTTCCCCAGGTGTTGCCACTTCCCCTAATCACCTCCTGTGTATTTAAGTCCTCTGTTTTCAGTGTGTGATTGTCAGGTTGTCTGTTGTTCATGCCATGCTTCCAAGTTTCTTGTCTAGGTTTTTCTTATTGTTTGTTTAGATTCCCCAGTTTAGGTTTGTGTTAATTTTGCTTCAGTTTGCCTTGCCCTTTGTTTGTACCTTTTCTACCAGCCTTATTAAACGGCTCACCTTTTGTTAACATTCAAGTTTTGTTCCCTGTTCCTTGGAGTCTGCATTTTGGGTCCTTTTTCAATTCATACAGTCTGCCCTCGCCAGACCGTGACAGTAACACAACTCTAAAAGGTGGATGCATGTAATAGGAGAGGATCCAGGTGAAAATGAACTTAGCCCAAAGTGTCAATGAAAGTAAAGTTAGTTGGTGTCATGGGGGCAATAAAAAAAACTCTGCTAGGCATGTGGAATTTCCAGCTTCGGCCCCGTTCTTACAGGAAACTGGAAAGTATGAGGTTTCTAACAGAAAGAAGGGCATTCTTAAAGTTCTTAGTGACAGGGAAAACAATGCAGGAAGGCAGTGATGGCAGGGCAGGGCTCGACAGTGCAGGCATTTCACTTATTTAACTGAGTGAAGAGTTAAAATCAATTAGCAGCTTGTGTGAATAAAATCAGTTGTAAGTTTCAATCCAGTCATCCTCGATTTTTCTGAACAAAAATGGTGATAACACACATGACAGTAAACTTAGACGCAGTGAAAGATTTTCCTAGACATGACCAACGCTCTGTGCTTAAGGCCTCAGTTACACAGGCCTGGAGACCAGAAAGCAACTCTCTTAGGATGTTAGGTTGTTAGGAAAAGACAGTCAAACTGCCACAGTTTGCGTTCAAGATGCTGACTTATCTGCAAATGTTTGCTAACTAACCACTGAGCAGGATTAGTTGAAACTTGGAAATAGTGTAACACAAACCAGAGATAGAGAACGCTTGCCTTCAAAGTAAATGCTGTGCTAACGCATTTTGAAAGTGGTGCAGCTATTCACAACTGGTGAACAGTCTCTCTTTTTGGTTTATGTCACACTTTTCTCGGTTTCACTATGGTTTAGAAAGTAGTTTATGAGTGTGTATGTGGACAACCATAACTAGCATGGCTAGATTGTTTGCTAGCAACCAAACAATTGCAAGGATGTATTAGAGTGCAGCACCCTATACCTTTTTGTGGCCAGTTTCACCCAGCAACAGCAGGCAACCTCCAGCATCCACTCACCAGCTGGCCAGGGAATACACATTTTTCACTAGCAAATGGTGGTCTTACTGGTGTCTATCCCTGTTTATCCTCAAACCACCTGTTATAAAAAGGTTACACAAGAAGAAAACTGATCTGTTCACCTGCACCCCCATTCTAGTTTGTTTCACACAGCAACAGCGCACTATAATTAAGGACAAACCAAAGCTTTTTGTGTGCACATTTACTGCTGACATAGTTTGCTCTTCAAATTTGGCAACTTGTTGTAAACTTTGCTGCAGGCTGCAGCAGCTACACCTGCAGAATACAGGGTGCACATAAGACACACTGTATTTCAATGCTTTTATTACTAATTGTTGCAAATGCAATTTAATCCTATGAAAAATATATGTCTGCAAATATTATGCTTTATAGATTAAAAACGAGTATCTAATGTATTTCAAATTTGACTTTTTTGCCAATAAAAACTGAAAATGGGCTAATAAAACCAGCACAGTTAACCACCATACATGTTACACACAGAGCTCTAAATTTGCCAATTTCCCATTGACTGAAGTTGATATTGACATTGATGTTGATGTTGAGATAACCACTCACTTTCTGAAGAAATCATAGCAATTACTGCACTGGCAAAAACTGAAAACAATAAATACTGAGCCACTACAGAGCAATATCTTTATGAGTGTAGGTCATGCACACAATGCGCAATTATCTCTAAAATTCTTCAAGACCTTGCAATTCTTATGATCTCTAGTCTCATGCATTTAGAGAATGATAAGGGCTATTTTGGGCTTCATGCTCATCAATATGTCTCATACTGAATGTAAATACAGTCTTCGATGTTGATGGAAAAATCAAGGTTGCTCACTGATTTATTTTGGAAAATTCCTGAGAGGAAAACGTGTGGGGATTTTTTTATTTTTATTTCTTTCTTTTTCCTAAAATAAAGAATTTAATTGGATTTTAAGTATTTTTCCTTCCCAAGATGTGCTTTGTTGTAAATAACTTGCACATCTGGTCAGTGGTTTTGCTGCCTCCTGGCAAGCCTTGATGCAGTCTGTGTGGGTGAGTGAAAAAGACACAGAGGGCCTGTTTAAAAAAAAATATTTAAAAAAGATCTGAGATTAAATAAAAAGGGGAAATTGGGTAAATATGCAGAGCCTAACTAACAAGAGTAAGGGTAAACAAATTTGTATGCATGATAGGGAGGCTGAGATGGGGAGGCAGATGGAGGAAGAGAGAGAGTGAGAGGCAAAAAGAGGAGCGAATTCACTGACATCATTGGAGTTGGTTTGTGTCAGCATGCATGTGTTGAAAGTAGATGTGAGTGTACTGGAGCGTGCGCTGGGCAGGAGGGGAGGGCTCAGAGCAAAGTAGTGACGTATTGTAATCTGGAATACCGAGAAGCCCAGTTGTGCAGAATCTGGGCATAGCGAGGGCTTATGTTACGTCATACAAACCCACGCACACACATGCAGAAAAGCACACAAATGCACACGTAGCCTGTCGTGAGTCCTGAAGGAACACAACTGTTACTTGGGAGAAAGGTCAGGAGGGTTAATGCACGTGTGTGTGTACATGCTGTGTGAGCAGTTTCTTGTTCCCTGCCTTATTGTTTTTACTACCTGATATTAGTAAATATTGAGGTTTTGCTTCTGAACCATCCCCTACCTTCAGTGAACCCTTCTTCTTCTACTACTACTTTTTCTTCTTCTTCGTCTTCTCCTTCTTCTTCTTCTCTGCTGATATGCACCCAGGGGAAGGACTCAGTGATGCCAGGTGAAGATGCACAGCCTCATGTTTTGAGCCGCAGTTTGGACCCCTCTCTCTTGCAGCAATTTGCCCAGGGTTGAAATGACTCTCTCCTGGACTGGAATACAGTATGTTTCTAATGCACCTCAACCCAAATGACTGATGGTACAGTCTCTCCAAAGAGCTGGAAGATGCCTATTTCTAGCTCCATGACCATATTTGGCACTGACCTCAGGAAAAGGAAATAATGCTACCCATGTCACCCTCCCTTCTTTGCTGGTTATTTTTGACCATCCCCCTTACAGCTCCCTTAACCCTCAAGCTCTTTTGTACTCCTTTTGATAAACATCAAATGGCCTTTTTAAAAGAAAAAAAAACTCCTTACAAAATGACTTTTATGGTCCGAAGAGTCCAAGCAGGAGAGACTTCTGAGATGAGTGCAGTCATGTACATTAATGTATCCCCAGTGGTTAACCCTTTAGGCTGGCTCGTGCCTCGATAGTTTATTTTTACTCACATGTTACATCAGGGGCATGTTTCTCCTTGGGGTTCTAACAAAATTAAGTCTTGCATAATTATTTGCATGCACCGCATATTGAGCACAAGTCTATTTATAGAACACATTTATATTTCCTGACGCACATTATGTGTCACCCTGATTTATTTGTACTGTCTCAATACTCCTGGTGTCATTTATAAGGACTGACAATAGCAGAATAGTTTGATCATTTAAAAAGAGGCCTTGCGATAGATGTTTTTGAAAATATTCAGGGTCATTTTTCTTTCTTGCATTAAATGATGGGCACAGGGCTGTCGTTTCTCACATATCATTAACACGCTTCAGATAAAAGCAATCCTGATTCTGGTCACGGTATCAGCAACTCTGGTGATGGCCCCAGCTTTGGGATACTTTGCAATTTAAATTAGTACAACAGAGGGCCTATTGACCTGTTGAGGTGTACTTACTGCAAATTGATTTTCAGTTTGAAACTACGGTAATGGTTGCCAAAGTTGGGTCTGCAGTGGAAGCTGAACCCCCAGCTGACTGTTTAGCAGAGGACACAGGGCACACTCAGACTGGGTAGTGAGCTGCATGTCATACAATAGTCCCCAGAGACCACAAAATATTACTATAGTTATGTGCAAGAGGCATAAAAATATGTTTTGCATGTATTCATAGACAGATAGATAGAATGAATATGCCAAATTACACAAGAACTGGACTGAAAGACAGTGGCAAACCAAATTTTTAATTGTTGTTGCAAATTATTGTCAATGTGTACAGAGGAGGTCAACACTGATTGGCAACAACATAATTTTTTAGCATGACACTGAAGAAAAATTAAAAGCACACAATCAGTCGTGGATTGGCCTCCTCTGAGCCTGGACCTCAACATTTCTGAAGCCAGTGGAGGATCATCTTGGCAGAGAATAGAGCAAAAGGCAACCAGCATCCACAACTGAGTATCAAATGTCCAAGAAGCCTGGAGAACTAATCCTGAAGTCTTCTTAAAGAAATTACAACAAAGCTTGCCTAAGAGAGTTCAGGCTGTGTTGAAGAACAAAGTTGGTCATGCTTTCAAGCATGTTAGAATTGCAAGAAATGTTTCCCCTTGTATACTCTATTTTCCTGTTTGCATATCTTTTAACAGATAACTGCACCTATTTCCTATTTTCCTTGAAAAATATAAGGAAACAAGGGGTGGCTCAAGACTTTTGTATAGTACTGTATTAAAACAGATACTTGCTGGCACAGAAACTTTTATAAAGGCTTTTTTTTAGTAAAATGTTAACCATAATTACCAGCTTATAATCATAAACGGTTACATCATGCATTTATCAGGATTCTTCCACTTGGCACTACAAATGTTTGTACAAGTAATATAGCGGTTTCAGTTTGAATCAAAGTAGTGGGTCAGCAGACAGGCAATAATGTCACAGTATCAGTGTGTTAACTGAGCAGTTAAGTCATCTAGTGGCCGAGTCTCCACTTTAATGTAATCTTTTCTACATTCTCAGTGAATCCATTCGTGTTTCAGGGCCAAATGCAAAGCTTTAACCTAATGAGACCATTAAAATACACAGCACACTGTCTGCCTGATTCCGCCTCGAGATCCTGAAATTGTACCAGTTTTGGAACTTTGCAAGTTTGTAAGTGAACAGAAAGAGGCAGGATGAATAGTGGAGAGTAGGTGAACTCATTACTCAGTTGAAGAACACTAGTGCATTAGTGGTTGCACGTTATAATAGAGGGTCTTCAAACATTTAATCTCTCCCCAAGAAGAACAACTTTGTCCCCAGGAGCTAACTGTACTAAAAGGTTGTGCATGTGTGTTTGCATGTGCTGCCCTTTGATTTGATCTCCTCAGCCTTATCCACCTATCGCCATGGTTGTTGGTCCCAGCGTGTTTTTGTCCTGCGTCTCCCCTCAAGTTTTCAGTGGAAAATAGCATCCGAAGTTGGGAGTCTTTCCTCAAATGACGCCCTTAATACCACAGTGACTGGTTCGTTCCTGTGCAGTATCAACACTTCCTGTCATTAGCGGGAAGTCTGTATGTGACTGAAACAGATGGACACTGGAGAACTATTGACATAGACAGAGACAGTAGGATCATTAATGCTTTGCCCAGAGGAACGAGACCTCTCTCCGGGTCTCTTAAGCGCCTGTTCTATTTTACCCTCATCAAAATCGTCTTGTCAGTGCTAGCTGTCTGAGAGACAGGCTCCATCAAAATAAGAGTTGTATTGAGATATGTCAAAGTCACAGCAGGAGATGCCTGTCAGAGCTACAGAGTTCTCATAGGCCAACGTCACAGGTAATCACACTCACTGTCCTTGTCAAGCATAGGGGGATCTGAGTGGTTTATCTTTAGAAAACACAATCGACCAGGATTCACTCATATGGGATCATAAGGAAGACAAAAAAGTTTCCATGCAACTCCTCCTCCATCTCAGTACGAGAGCAGCAGCGGCTGCCGACGGAGGTTTATAACTTGCCATACGGACACCATGTTTGAACCCACAGTGCTCACGCTTGACTGTGTTTGTGCTCGCAGGCTAGCTGTGTGCTCACATACCATAATTAGCGTAATGAGTTATTTATAGCCAGCTGTGGAATTAGCTGTGGAATTGCCAGGCAGCCGCAGGGCTGATTAAGCCACTTGCCAATCAATTATTTATGGCTTCCTGGAGAAGAGTAGCTTGTCCTCTTTTGTGTGCAGCACCATGGCAACACAACAGGAAGCAGAAATCCTGTGGAGAGGAAGTAGACCCTATGACAGAATCAGCTGTGGCACCCCTGTCTGCACCATGGTTCTCTCTCTTTCTCTCTTATATTCACACTCACTCCTCTAATATAAACCATACTTTTATGAGGAGCCGTCTATGAACTCCCTTGACTCAATAAAAGGTGTTTATGCTCTCCATTTCAGGGAAAATAAATAAACTGGACGGATGAAAGTAGATTATTCCCAACTGTTGAAATGAAGGACCAGACTGAATGTGGCATAGGAACTGTGCCTTTCATCCAGTCACTGCATGAGCAGGTACACAGTAAATGAGGTCCTCGGGGTCATTTTTGCTTTTTTACACTTCCTAATTGTAGGGGGAAACGCTCCAGAAGTTTTGTTTTTTAAGTCATAAAAGGTTTTCTGCTTTGCTCCAATGTACAGCAATATGACCACCATAACTGAGGGTACTTTTTGCAAAAATACAATAGCGTCTGTCACTATTTCCTACAACAAAACTGTTGCAAAATCCTTTCTGTGAGTAAGCATGAATCACTGTCTTGACAATCAGCAGCTAAAGATGGACTGTTTTAAATTTCAAAATGTGAAGTCAAGCCCAGCTGCAAAATTTACCAGCAAAATTTTTTTTTTAGGATTGGTAAATATGCACTTTAATATCCTTTTTTCCTGTGTGTTCCTGCATTTTTCTCACCTTCCTACCACACAAACTTGCACTGCATCCCACATATAAAGGCAGATGCATTAAGTAAAAAAACAAAACAAAGAAAAACAGTACATAACAGTCCAATTAAAGTCTGCGCAGCCTGTTCTCTTTCACCTAATAAAGTAACCGGACGAATTTACCCTCAGCATGTCAGACAGAGGGCAGAGTGACGCTTTGAGGCGAATTTCAATCAGTCTGTCTCACTCCTACACAGCAAGTTGGCTTCTGGCTGTGTGGGAGGCCCACAGGACATAGCCATGGGCTTCATCTACACAGATCTGCCACCCAAATTGAATCTAAAATCCTCTGCAGTTTTTCCTTATCCACTTTTTTTTCTCCTCTGTTTGTGTAAATCGGGTCCCTGCAGAGACTGCTACGCTTGAACTTTTCAAACTAAATCAGTAAAAGTTCCAGGGAGCAAACAACAAAAACTGCATAACTGAAATCCAACTTGTGAGGCCTTTGTTAGAGTCGACACGAGAGAAAATTGACTTACCAAATGAAATGGTGAAAGTACAATAGGTGACAATTAAAGCAATAAATGCATTACTGCTCTTAAAGGAGAACAGAAAATTAGTAGACAGTTTCTGTTTTTTTTCATTTAAAAGTTAATCTCTCTTGGGATTTCAATTGAAAATTGAGCAAACAAGCATCTGAACATTTTGCAATGTCTTGCAGCTTTCTCACATTTATATATTTCAAAGGTACACTTGGGCACCACTTACATGTTTGCATTCCAGGCTTAAAAGCTATTACCTCTCACAAAATGTGGGTATTACTTGCAGTTAAAGGTGGAGTAAAGTTAGCTGTTCCAAGCACCAATCAAATCCCATTATGCAGATAGGCAGGAAGATGCAGATGTAGCCTAACGCTGAAATGAAAAGTGGTCATTGCAGTGGGTAATCAACCAAGTTTTCATTGAAAAACTTCACACTACCTGCTAGTAACCAAAGCAATCATAAATAGATTTTTGGTGCAGCTCATTCTGTGTGATCAATTTCACCTAGCAACAGCCAACAACCTCCAGCAACCACTCACTATCCAGTCAGGGAATACACAATTTTCCCTAGCAACTGGAAGTTGTGATGGGACCACTAGGTATGTGCGGCTAAGGCTTTACTCATGGCTAGCTAATTTCATGCTAACTGCTTATTGAGGCTCCTTTAGCTTGCCTTGTGTGTTTGGAAAAATATGGTTGGCTGTTGTCAATATGACAATATCTTCGGCAAAAATGCCCCTCAATCATCAAGCAACCATTTTTGGATTCTGTTAGAGCTGCAGTTTAAAATAATACGGAGCTCTGGTACAGGTTCTTAGTTCATACACTCCCATATGGAAAAGATATATATAAATCTTATAAAGTTTGTATCTGTCTTGTGTGAAACTTGTATGAAAAGCAAACAAGGGTGAAAACAGATATAAGATCCCTTGAGAAATTATATAATGAAACTTGTATGTTTTGGATACTTACTAAAACAATATATGAAAGTAATGAGAAAGTGGCCACTTTCATGAGTAAATCATATAAGTTTTTACTATTTCTTTTCCATATGGGCTGTCTGAAAGCCATTTTACCCCCCTGCTCACACTCAGGGCTGGGCACCAAAAATGACCATATTAAGTGCATCCCTTCTCAGTGATATCATACAGATCAAACAAGTGTCTGAAATACTGCAGTGAGTGCAATCTGAAGCCTGCATTTTTCCCTGACAGGGATTACTTCCATATACACTGACCTCATTATTTAAACTTAGACCATATTTAAAATGAGTATCTACCACTGTGGAAGAGTAAGTATGACAGAAAATATGAGGCACATAATCAAAACATTGTCTTGTTTCATCTTTATATATCCGTACAAATGACAGCTGGTCATTTTACTGGGGGTTATATGTTGGTCTATGTGTAAAACATAATACCAAAACACATAACAAAGATGAGCCGAATGCCTCCTCCCTCCCTCATTCCACAGAAAGAAATTTTCAGTGTTAAACACATTGCTATCGCAAACTCCCGTGTGTATTTTTTATCACTTCCTCCCTCCTTTTCTCACTTTCTTTCACACATTTCTCTTCTCTAAGCACTATATTCCTCGCCTCAGTTCTTCTGGAAGGACATCTGTTTGCCCACGGAGTCATCAATCCCAGCATGCCTGGCTGTTGCCCAACCTTGGCTATGTGTGTTTTTTTTTTGTTTGTTTTGTTTTCTACCTGCTGTCTGATCTTTTGCTGAACAGTCATCACTTTCTCATTTTACAGCATTTATCGAGAGGATGTACGAGTAGATGGAGTTGATGCAAAGACAAACATGCATTTCGAGCGCGATGACACACAACCGCATTCAAATACAGATATAGCATATTGTTCGCATCGACTCACTAAGCTTTCAGTCTTTTCCTGAGGACTCCACATATATGCACACAAATCAAGGATTTCGTGAATAGGAAATGCATATTCAACAATACTTTGAAAGACCTCTGTGTGTGTGTATGCAGACATATACCTAAACAGAGGAGTGTTATCTACAAGGACAAATGAATGAGTAATGTTTGCTGTTGCAGGAAGCTGAGGTGATAGTGTGTTTTTGCCTCACGTGGTGTGAACATGCAGGCAGTGTACTGGCACAGACATTGAGTGCAGAACAAACTCAATGCCTTTTTTTGAGTTATCTTTATGGAATATAATCAATCAATCAAAGCTTTATTCGCCACATGCAGGTTGCCCTGCAGTGAAATGGAAACCCCCCCCCCCCGACCTTACACACACAACACAGACATTACATGGGGATACAGGTTTACAGTTAAATTTTTTTCATTGCTGTTAACCACTCTTCAGTGTCAACTTTCTGGAAAAATCTCAGAGAATGCAGGATATTATTATTATTATAGTTTTGGTATGTGCTCTCTCGAGAAACAGCTGCACCCAAGAGGCTATTCCAATTACAAACCCATAGCAGGCCTGCACCTGTTAGTGTGGTCGATCACTTTGCAGGCACTCTGCCTAGTTCTTTTTAAACACAGCGGCTTTTATTTTCACGTTTTTGTGTTGAGGACATTGAAAGTTTATCATCCCACCATGAAGCATGGAGCCACGAAGTCAAAGATTTGCTCAGGTCTACGCCATGACCTAAATGATTACTGTTTTCCCTTTGGATGTCCAGCTCATATTTTGATTCATTTTTTTCTCCCTCTCTTTTTATTGTTATTTAGTTGCATTATGTCCCGTCACCCTTCCTGTGTGCACATTTTTGGAAAATTTCCCTCTGCAGTACGCATACACACACACGGACACACTCATGCACTGCCTGGCCTTCACCCCTTACATCATGTTTCCATTGCTCAATGAAAGATGACCTGTGCCATATGCAGCCATTGGGTTTATTTGTCACTCAAAGACAAACCTTCGCTCCAATCCTTTATTTCCATCTGTTCCTTCCTGCTTCTCTTTTTATTGTGATAGGTCATATTTAACAGTGAGATTTGGAGAGCGGGGAAAAAAAGCATAAATTGGCTTGACATCGTCCAGGTTGACATCTTAAAAGGTCTGAACCCCTAAGATGTTTGGTTTACTCTTACATACGTTAAAGAAACGCGTCAGCCTCACACAATTGAGAAACAGTAACCAGTAAATGTTTAGCATTCCTCTTCATATTTCCACATCTTATTTCTGTGAATCAGCAATTTTAAAACCATATGAATTTTATGAACCTTTTCATGCAATGTTTATTATATTAACAAGGACTTTATTCAAATCGTATTTGCTTCTTTTCCCCTCCCATCTGAGCATAAATGTGCCTTGCGGGGCTCCACAGGCCGTTTCTGTCAATTTACTCTGTTAATTAGTAATCAATAGCCACCCAAACAGCTGTAAAAAGAAGTGCGCACTCTCATACGCACACATTCACATAAACACATGTTCCCCCTGCTCATTCTGTCCAATTAAATCCATCATAAAGATTCCAAAGCAAGTGTATAATAGGAGCACAATATTTCAGCAGTCATTACCCAAACCGAGTTGGCCTGGTTCTCATTACCTGGAGTCCTTGCAGGAGTTGCCAGCTCTGCACGTGTGCATACACACACACATAAGCACACAAACGTGAATAAATATGCTCATGACTGGCTTCTCGCTAATTTGAGACCTGGTTGAAATGTTTTTGAGTGGAAAATGCTCGGTGTCAGCACGGCAGCTTGTAAAATGTCCTCTAGATTACTGTATCAGCAGCTCGCAGACGTGCACAGAGGGCAGTTGCAGAAATGTATTACATGCTATCTGTTCTGTTTATTCCAGCAATCATACTGTGATTGCATTTGTTTGTGTGTTTACGTATGTTTGTGGGTTTTTTCTTTTACCCTGAGGCTCTGTGAACCTGTTGGCTGTCACACTGATGCACACAAATATGTATTTACCTATGTTACATTACAGAGAAGATACGAAATATTGACTTATTCACCGCTGGAGCTCATGGACAGCACAAACTGATGAGGACACTGTTCATATATACACACACTACCACTCACATGTACTATAGGTATATGCAACAGCAGCAAACCCTCACACATCTTGTAATGCATTTGAGGTGGAATGTGAATGGGCCTGTTCATTGCCTTGGAAACGGCAGGCTAGCCGGTGGGGGTGGCAGCTCCACAGAGTAATGATGTTATCTCCCAAATGGGTTCAGTTCAGGACAGACCCCCACACACCTACTGTACATACACACTGAAACGCATATGTCCGCCTGTCTCCTGCATTTTACTTTAACAGATGGCTGAATTCTTCCTGCGCTCCAAGCAGCATGTTGTAAGTGACAGGGTGTAGATGCAGTGAATAAGGTTAGGGAATCTCACTAATCTGATCCAAAGGCATATGGTACTTATAGTACTTTTTCATAATTCACGTGACAACAGCAGCTCTCCTGCAAAGTATTGTTCTGTACAGAACAAAAATTAATGTGTTTTCATTTCTTTATACAAGGTGTGAAATAAATGCCCCCAAAACACACAATATATGTGGGTTTTGTGTTTTGATATTTGGTCATGGGCTGCACATTTACTTCAAGTTTAGGTCACTCTGAAAATTAACTTACACTGAGAAAATCTATGTTACTTCGTGGAGATACAATACATGCCATTTATGTCAGAAGGTTTGTGTGTAAATTGCATTCAGTGAAAATGGATACTTTAGTAAGTATACTTTGCAAGTACCTGGAACCGTTTTGGTACAGATTCAACTCATTCCCCAGAGGTTTTGGTCCATATCGACATGACAGACACTCACACAGTAGAAGATTTATTAGCCACACATACGTGGTGAAAACTACCATTCCACGACATCCCAAAGGAGCTCCGCTGGACTGAGATCTGTTAACTGCGGAGACTGTGGGGAACAGTGAACTCATTGTCATGTTAGAGAAACCATTTTGAGATGATTTGAGCTTTGTGACATGGTACATTATCCCACTGGAAACAGCCATCAGAACATTGTGGTCATAAAGGGGTCAGGGATCAACATGGCCAACAACGAAATTCACATCCAAGGTATACCAAGAAAATATCAGAGAACATTACACTACTAACAGCTCGAACCACTCATACAAGGCAGGTTGGATTCATGCGTTCATGTTGTTTACACAACATTCTCACCCAAACATCCAATGTCCCAGCAGAAATTGAGATCAACTTTGCTGCTGATTTGGTGAGCCTGCTTAAATTGTAGCCTTAGTTTCTTGTTCTTAGCTGACAGGAGTGGCGCCCAGTTTGGTCTCCTGCTGCTGTTTCAAGGTTCGATGTGTTGTGCATTCAGAAATGCTCTTCTTCATACCTTGGTTATAACAAGTTGTCATTTGCTCAGAGACAATCTGAGCATTCTCTGACCTCTAGCATCAAAAAGGCATTTTATCTCAGATAGCTGCCGCTCACTGGGGATTTTCTCTTTTTTGGATCATGTAATCCCCAGAGATGGTTGTGTGAGTAAACCCCAGTAGATCAGCAGTTTCTGAAATACTCAGACCAGCCCATCTGGTACTAACCACCATGCCACATTCAAAGTGACTTAAATCGCCTTTCTAATGCTTGGTTTGAACTTATGAATGTACATGTTTAAAATACATTGAGTTTTGAAAAAATAAAACTAAAATCTATGGATTAATGCATGTAAACACTAAAGATGGCTGTTATCCTGCCCCTGCTACCAAACACCAGAAACTGTGACTGAAATCAACACCAGAAGCAGGAACAGTGTTTGATTGGCTGATTTCTTGCCCATATAACTTAATCATCTGATTGGTAATTGTACACATTGGAGCCTTTGCAAAGATTACGTCTAGAAAAATTTTAATATGCTTGATGCTAGAGATCTATTGATCAATTAAGCAGCTGAAAGACTCTTTTACAAAGTATTGAATCAAGCAGGGTAAATCATTTAATTTGCAACTCTTCTTTTCGATTATTTGCTTATTTGTACAGTTTACAATCACTGATGTCACTGGATGCCTCTATGCATATATCTGCATACATCTGCAATACATTGAATTTGCACTGTCAGACAATATCTTAAAAATGTGTTGGAAAATTTCTCAACTCGGGTCAAAAACATTTTTTTGTTTCTCTGGACATCTTTTTTTGTCCAGACAGCCTGTGTAAGTGGAACCTTGTTTACGCATGGTAAATGGTAAATGGTAAATGGCCTGCATTTGTATAGCGCTTTTCTAGTCCCTAAGGACCCCAAAGCGCTTCACACTACATTCAGTCATTCACCCATACACACATTCACACACTGGCAATGGCAAGCTACATTGTAGCCACAGCTGCACATGGTGCTCCTCTACCTCCACTGTCTGCCAGTGGGCTCTCCATTCTTCGCTACCCCCCTATCCTGCAGCTGCCTCTCTGTTCCATTCTCCACTACACTCCCCCCACCCATTCTGCAGCTGCACCCCACTTCTCATATCTCATTTCAAGACAGCAGAGACTCACATATGTGCTTGTTGTGCTTATATGCACATCATATTTGATCCACTTAATTTGGAATGTAAACTGGTGTTTATTTGCTTCTCTTAGGGGTATTCATTTTGGATTACACTGCAGCAAAATGATCCCCACACCAGTCCTTATTTCTTTTATTTCACATTGCTACATTCCCTTTTTCTCTAAGTGGCCATTCTTCCAGTCACCGTGGTCGAGTTACACTAAATGGTCCCTGCTTCAGCAAGATTGCTCTAAGACCAGTTTGTATTCATGTTCCTTCTCTTCCTTTCTTTGTCCTTTCCTTTCTCATAGTAGTATTAAACTATTTGTTTTTGAAGACGGCAAGTTAGTGTATGTTAAGTTTAAGAGAATTGCTTCAACAGTGTGTATTTTTACAGTGTTATATTGCGAATTTCACCATGTCCAGAGTATGAATTCTATTGACTTTCCCATAAAAGCTTGACATTCGTGGTATGAGGAAGAAGTTAAGATGAACAGTCTCTCTGAAATTTGTTACATACCTTTGTGTGGACCTGAGGAGGAACCGTAAAAACTGTGGTGTCACTGTGATGTTTCATAAGCATCACTACTTTGGTGTATGCAAAGTTTGCATTGTCGTTGTTACTTTTAATTTAAAACTATAAACTGTATATAAAAATGGAGGCAGCTTCCAGGTCTGAAAAATGAAGCCAATGCAGAAATGCTGTAATCCAGCATTCTTTCAAATGGCCAGCAGGGGCAATCTCTAAGACTGCAAAAAGAAGCCCGATTGTATAGCTCCATGACATCAATTAACACTTCCTGGTGTGTTTACGGTTTCAGTGTCTTGTCTCAGATTTTGTTGAATTCAGCACGGTATGCATTTTATAAATTATGGTCTCTTGAAGCAGGGTGTGTTTTAAAGTTGGCATACAACTTTAAAACATAACCCGTGTTGTGTAATTTACGTGTGACCATGTAGTTCCTCATGTCTGTTGTCTGATTTAAAAACACTAAGATGGCAACGGCAATGAAACTCAGCTACGTCCATCTTTTATATACAAGCTATGCTCAAAACCTGCAGACAACAGAAACAACTTGAAATAAATACTCACTGGACAGCAGTTAGAATTTTTTTTTTCTAATTCCTTTTGTTGTTTTATTGCAGTGTGAGCAAAAAAGATATTTCTCAAAAATATTTGTTACGTGAAACTGAGTTTAATGCGAGTGCCGAAGTTGCACGTAACATATTTTAGGATGCTTTTTTAAAATTCACATACTAATTGAAATGTGTCTTTTCAAGGTAGCAAAAGTGAATGTGTTCAGACAGAAATGAGTGCATTTTTACTTTTATCATTTATTTAGGCCATTTGTCTAAATTGGTGTCAAAATGACATATAAAGCAAAGCTTTTTATTGATGCTTGCAGGCAGCAGCATTTATAAGTGCAAATAAATTAAGAGAAGTGAGCTACTGTCCTTGATGGCACATTTCCTAATTTCAAGTGTGAATCTATTGCCACAAGGTGCCAGTAGCAGCAGCAGCAACAGCATTATAATGGAATAGTAATGACACATTCAAATACCCAATGACACAATGGTGATGGAAACCTTATTTATTTAGCACATAACATGTAAACTCAACGTGCTTAGCACAAAAGATAAAATAACTCCTTCAGACTTTATTTTAACAATAACTAAATTAAACTAATATTTTAACTCTACAGGAGCTGCACAGTTTTTTATTGGGTTGAGCTTTATAACCAGCCTACTTATGGCCGGCTTATCTGCTGTCTAACCGCATCAACAATTTGGTGTTCTTGTCATATGGAGCAGCTAATGGGCGATCGTGGCTCAGGGGGTTGGGAATCGCATCTGTAACCGGAAGGTCGCCAGTTCGATCCCTGGGCTCTCTGTCCTGGTCGTTGTGTCCCTGAGCAAGACACTTTACCCTACTTGCCTACTGGTATTGGCCAGAGGGGCCGATGGCGCGATATGGCAGCCTCACTTCTGTCAGTCTGCCCCAGGGCAGCTGTGGCTACAACTGCAGCTTGCCTCCACCAGTGTATGAATGTGAGAGTGAATGAATAGTGGTATTGTAAAGCGCTTTGGGTGCCTTGAAAAGCGCTATATAAATCCAATCCATTATTATTATTATTATGAATAAAACCAGCAAGTACTCCTTCAATGCTTTTTTTGTTGTTGTTTGTTTGTTTACTTCTGGTTCACACAACACGTAGGTCACACACCTCCTTCGTAGCTTGGTTGGGCTCAACGGTATGTTTACCTGATGTGGTGAAACAACTTTGTTGCTTTCATCTTTAGTGGGGGGTTTTGCCTATTTTGCAAACATTGTTGGAGATTGGTGAAATATTTGATGATGAATTATTATTATTGTTGTTGTTTTTAGGTACTGAATCATTATCTGAAGCTGTGACACGTGGCTCTTGCTCTCAGATATACCTGGGCTTGAACATAAACACTTGGCATTGCTATAGCAATGATATTACACTTTCATATTATGTAAAAATTTGTACTGACATTACCACAGACAACGTGACTGGGCGATGGCCCAGCCTGTATGTGCGTTTGTGTTCATCTCATTCTTTGATCTCAGGACTCAGGACTCCTTTTTTCTTCTTACCACTCTTTGTTTTTAATCATAATGACAGCAACACATATGAAGTCCTCTTTAATTGGCACCTCACTTAGTGTATAAGTAGAGGGAAAGCTGTGATTTTCAAGTCACCTAAAATGAACTATAAGTCCATTTGAGGTCTTGATCCGACTAACTTACCGCATAAGCTTCTCTACATTTACTTCATATTAGAGCTGGGCGATAGAACGATAACGATATGTATCGCGATATAACTTTTTCTCGATAGAAAAATTAACCTATCACGATAGACCTCGCCACTCTTGTCCTCTTAAAAAAAAACAACAAAAAAAACAGCCAATCCAAATTAAGTAGCGCAGAGCCGAACCAATCACAGCCGCAGCGTCACATCACGTGACTTGTTACGTACAGCACATGTGTATTTGTTTGGGAAGCAGCCAGCCACCGTACCGCCCGGGTAATGGAGGAAATGAGTGTGCCGACTAGAAAAATCAACCGAGCGTGACCGAAGAGAAAACAGATGATGGTTCCAATGCCGGAGAGATTGTCGAACGGAAGAGCCATAGAAGTTCCGTAGTGTGAAGGTATTTCGGCTATTTCAAGTCATTCAAGTCAAGCATTTTTTGACGTCACACTGTGCGCCACGTTATTGTTTCGGTGAAATGAATTTCTACAATACTGTTACTGTTAATTCTACTCTCTGCAGTGTTTAAATGCTTACATATACACACAGTTACTGTCCCTCCACACATACAACTCTGTTCTGCTTCTATGCCCCAGCTTTGTTTACTTTTTCCCACCGAGGCTTCTAGACTTCTGATTGGCCAACATTTCTGCACGGTTAGGAATCTAGCGCCACCTGCTGCTTTGGCATGTTCATAGCAGCGTTTTCCTTCATTTCTCCCTTTATGTGTGGACGGGATTATTTTTTAAAACGAAAACGGAAAATCTCCGTTTTCAAAAATACCCGTGTACGTGTGGACGCAGCCTCAGTCTCTGACTGGAAGCGCTAATTCGTCATTCGGCTTTTGTCAGACTAAAGTAACTGTTAAAACTGTTTGAAAAGCTAAGCTATACAACAAGGAGAGATTGAGAATTTCCTTTTAGTTCTCAGTTTATTTGATATTGACAAAAGTTAGTCAGTTTTGTCTGTTCTTCTGTAAAACAAACTAAGATTTATTTTTAGAATTAATATTTTGTTTCTAAGTGGAATTGACAATTTAGTAGTCTTTTTCGTTTGTTCTATTTTGAAACTTAAACGCTTTAGCGGCTGCCTTTTATGTATTTTGCAATATTTGCCTTTATTTATCTGAAAAAGTCTCATGTTCCTTAAGTACATCTACCCTGTTGAACTTATTATGGGAAATAAATATTTAAATAAAAACAAGCTGCTGATTATTTCACATTTTACTTGTGAGCAACGGCACATTTCAATCTTACAAATATAGTTATTTGGCTTATATCGTGATAGATATCGTTATCGCCTGAAATGAAAAAAACATATCGTGATATGAAAAAATCTTATATCGCCCAGCTCTACTTCATATTATCGATTCCATTTAGTGCTTAAAAGTGTGCACTGTAAGTCTTCATGTGTATGGAAGGACATTTACCCCCACGCACAGCTCAAATGTATGTGGAGTATTCCAAGTCCACCAGCTTTTGCTTGTGGTAACTGCTTCTGCTAATTATACATGTTGACAGTTATTAATATCTTCAATGTCCTCTGTGTGTGTGTGTTTGTGTGTGCATGTCTGTGTTTGTGTGTGTGTGTGTGCATATTTGTGTGTTGGAATGATAATGTTAATGAGCCTCGAGCATGTGTCTCTTAGTTATTTATAAAGTGTTTTGTGCTCAAGGGTACGCACAGCTCCCTCGCTCTCCTGTTACATTCATGCCGCAGTGAGGACGCAGCATACACTTCTGTTGCTTTCCAGGGCTGTCCTGCAGCTGTCAGAAGACCTGTTTTTTAATGTACAGTATAAACATTGCATCTGTTGTTTTCTCAAAAAGAGCTTTTTTTATTATTTTAAATTTCTTTTAAGTGTCTGTGTAAGAGTCAGAGTTGCTGAGTTGCGGTGCTGTGAGTGAGTGAGTGAGTGATGCTACCTTTGATTTTATCACAAGGGCCACATCCTCTCTACATGTGCGCTTCTTCCTGTGTTGTGTTGCCATAGCGACACTGCATACAATAAAAGGACAAGCTACTTTCCTCCTTGAAGCCATACGCTCTGTTTGTCTTCTTCCTTCTCGCCACACGAAAACAAACAAACAGAGACACACATGCACACCCAGCTCCACATAAACACGCACACACACACACACACACACACACACACACACACACACACACACACACACACACACACACACACACACTTGGAAGGACTAAACGGCATAAACACACACATTTGCTTCTTCTCAGTTATAAATGCTCATGTACACCAAAACAGCAATGCAAATGGCATTATTGCAACACAAGAGAGCATCCAGTTACCATTTTATATGATGAGTTAAAACAGGCTGGCATGCCAGTTACCTTACTAGAAAATAGGTCACTATATTGAGATATTCACCAATCACATCACTGTGGATTACCAGATGCAGCCAGAGCCCATCAGGACATTAGATATTGAAAATTAACCGGAGGATTTGGTAACAATAAAAACATTTCTCCTGATGCGTCTGCTGTGTCCAGGCCTGACACTGCTGCAATGCTTCATGCAGGATGGTACGACTGCATGAACGCCGCTGTAGTTTTTGGGGGGGGTTTTTTGATCGGTTTGAAGACAGAAAACGTGAGACTTTTGGGAGCTAGAATTCACAGGCAATCTGTTTCGCTCGTTTGTCGAAACTTTCAGTCTTGTGGTGAACGTGAGAGATGGCACAAACAAGATCAAGCGTTTCACACAGAAAAAAATTAATTCATTGCTGTGCTTCAAATTGTCACTCATCCCGCCACGTTAACACGGAGAGACAACCACTTAAAATCCCAGATTTTCTCTAAATGTGAGGGGGCCTTAATACCTCCAAATATTTGCCCAAGCAGAGGCTTTAAAAGTGTCCAGGGGAGCAAAGATGAGCCATACCCACACATACCTCTTTTATTTGAAATATTTATACTGTACTCCACTGCTACTCTGTCAAATCCATGTACATGGGGGAGGGTGAGTCTTTAAACTGGCTGCACTGAGGTGGCTGTGCAGGGAGCAGTTAAGCTCAGGGATGTTAAGCTGTCCCTTACTACTGAAATGAAATGATCTGTAGAGGAAAGCAGCAGCATGTCCATGGATTTGAGTGCATGTGTTCAGCAGAGTGGGGCTGCATGCTCATTCACAGCAATGAATGCTGTAGTATTTTTTTTTTAGAGAGATTTAGATTTAAACAAAATAGGTTCATTAGTTCCCAAACATAATGTCTCATCCATGTCTGCTCACGAGTGAGCTGGTATTAATCCAAGGGTGCCACCGCCAGCGGGTGTCTTGGCCTATAGTGACACATCAGTCACTGTCAGCAGTTAAACTTCTAATCAGAGGGACCTTGCCTGTGTCACGTTCAGCCGAATTGATGGGAGGATTTTTCAACCAGCAGCGTAATCAGAATGAAGATATCAAAAATCTCTCCTAGTAAAGCATTTAATTTTTCAGGGTCAAACTCCACCAGAATAGTTTGAAATATGTGATGATATTTTCAACCAAGCTTATTAGGATGCAGTATTAACGATACTAATAGAGGGGGTAAACAGAATTGTTTTCACACAGTAACAAAAGGAATGAAGATTTTAGCTTTTCAAATAAGACTTAGCTGATTGTTCTTTGTTTTGTTTTTTTGTTTTGTTTTTTTCATGTATAATGGCTCAATTATATCAATACTAGAAAATCAAAGACATCATCAGTAGTAATGCCAAAAATTTTATGTAAATGTTATTTTCTCAGTGTTTACCCTGATATGGGGCATAATTTGTAATGTAAGGAGATATTTTTGGATCTTTGCATGTGTGTTTTGTGATGATGTTATGTTGTCTATGTTTTGCAGTGTACTGTCAAAGTGTAAAGATTTATGATGGCAGGAAGAATAGGTGATGCAGCTGCTGCAGCTAATAGGAATCCTAATAAACTAAACTAAACTAAACGCATGGGCTCATAAGCAAAGCAGTCAGAAAATAAAAAGATTAGTTATATTTGCTGTAGCTCTCGAGTGCAGTCATAGTGACGATGCAAGACATAAAAGAGTGCAGCACCTGATCCTCGTACTGTTTTCACTTTTACTTGTTCGTGCCACTCTCTCCGGAGAGCATTTAGCATGCCATGCAATAACCGCACATCTCAGCTGCTGAATGCAACCACAATATTGTCACACGAACTACAAACAAAAGATGCCTTAGTCAAGTCAGGGATTGAGTCAGAAGGTGTCTCAGTAGGAGAAATTTACATAAGTTGCAAACTGTATGATGCATTCAGGTACCTGCACACAGTAATAAACGTTTTGTTATGATTCAGTGGAAAACACTAAATAAATGCTCCACAAGGGATATCTGTTGGAGTGTGGACAATCAATGTCATTCCAGACATGGAAAATGGATTCACAGAAATCATTTTACCAACATGATCTTCCATGTTTTTGCAAAGTCGTTGCTTCCAGTTCTTTTTTTTCATATTACAGTTTATGGTTTGTTGACCTTCCTTTAACTTTCTGTGCATCCCATGTGTACAAGAACCACATACAGCAAATAAGCAGTCATACACGTTTAAATGCAGAAAGCAAGCAGCACTTTATAATAGTCATACCATAGCACACTGGTTTATGGGGTACCAGCTGAATTCTATGAAATGGTTACTTTATATGATTTCTGTTTTGATTGCAATTATATGAAAAAGTAAAGCAGTGGGAGACGGAAATCAGGGTCAATCATGTGTCTTGGTTTGTTGCATATTAATGCCAACTCTACCAAATGCCCTTTATTTTGCACTTAACGATACATGCTGATAATTGAGGTGCCTGCAGTGAATATTTGTCAACGATTGTTACATTTGTGCATATATCTGACTTGATTAGAGAAGCGTGGCGACGCCTAGGCTACACACAAATCATGTGCACTTAGAAAAGCACGTCTACCCACATTTGCAAAACATGTGGAGCGTTGTACATTCGCTTGTATGCTTTGTTTATGTTGCCGAGCAAATGAAGCGGCAGTGAAGCTTTTAGTTTGGATAAGTGTCAGTTACATGCTGAGATGTCGCAGTCCTCCTCCAGCTTCCTCAGCTGAACATCACAGGCTTCTGTGAATGACTGTCCCATTGTTGTGGATTGTTTTTTTTATCTACCGAGCCATGAATGTATCTGCTTGTTCACATCTCACTCTCATTTTTACTGATACTCGCGCTCACGCTGTAACAACACCCCCCCGTCCTGACTCATGATTCATATGCTCTCACGGTACTGTGCTGCTAGTGACTGATTGATTTTCTGGCAGATTTGTGCCCACACACCCACAGCCTAAAGCTTTGCTATGTAATCACACAAAGTATGTTGGAAATCCTTTTTACTTTCACACCTAAAGGTTCATCAGCTCTTGGCCCACTCACCAATGACATTACCTCCGCTTTTGTGCTCCTGGAGAAATCAATCGTCCGCCACTTAGAAGTGAGGGGACTTTAATTAAATAAATGGAGCACATCATTGCTGGAGTTTGGGGAGGGGGGGCTGACAAGAGGAGAATGGTGACAGGGGGTAGAGCATGGAGGTCCAAACAATCTGTCGTTTTAACAGCCCACCCTCAGTGAAGCCACAAGTTAGTCACCCTCTGAAACACCCTGACTCCTGCCTGCACACATACGCACACTCTCTTTCTCACAGTCCATCAGATGTGTGACTAAGCATGCCATTGTCAGTGTGACTGAGGATGAGCCTCACTAGTTCACCAGTCCTTCCACCGCCCACCCTCCTACATACACACACGCACATACACACATAAAGGCACACACACAGACAGAGCCATCCCTGTTTCCCATCTGTCACCCTCCACTCAGCAGACAGCAGTGTCGCCTGTCAAAAGTGCTGGTCATTGATTGCTACTGTAAGGTGGGATGGGCTTTGTAGTATTGAATTTCGAATGACTCCGGTAAGCTATGATGCTGGTGTGGGCAGTGGCAGCTGTTTGGGTACAGTGCTCCTTTTGAAGGGCCCAGCTACCTGAAAGATCCCATCATGGATAGTAAATAGTTAGCCGTGCTGGATCAAAGGCTCATTTATCCCACCTAATTCAAAGTTTGCACCAGCTTAAATGTAAACGATAGCAAATTGATGTTAGCACTTTAATATCTGGGGGTTTTAAGTGATGTGTTAATATAATAAAACAATAGCAGTTAATATATTCATACTTGTTGTGCAATAATGTATATCACAAGTTTTAAAATGCTAAAGTGCCTACTTGTTTCAAAGCCCACACCTCCTACAATATATTCTCTCTGTTAAAAGTTTTAAATTCATTAGGGCTAAACTAAAAGTTGAACCTGAAACTGAGGAAGCTTGTCTTATGTCATAGAATAATAATAAAGTAAATTATTTTATTGAGAAAGTAATAAAAAGTAATAAAAAACAGAGCCTTATATCATGGAGCTCTGAACCACTAATATAGATTTATTTAAGTGTCTCATGTTTGTTTTCAATGGGTCCGTGTCTGGGTGAGCATCGTGTTCCATGTTTTCTGAGAAAGGCTTGCTGGCTGACAACGGGAGATGGAGGAGGCGGAGGAGGAAAACGAGGCTAAGGCCGAATCAAGTCTCCATGTCCCACTGCTTCCTCAGGTTACTCACCAGCCTCATCCATTATTTCTGGCCCTGATCCATTATGGATGAGCAGGTACAATGCCACATGGCTCCGGAACCGATGCTCCCATTGCCCTCCCCTCCCACCACTAACACCACCACCGCTGCCATCCTGCCAGAAACCTCCACCGCCAGGGAGCTTTTCTGTCATCTCTCTGGGCTATGACCTACATAAATGGGGAGCAGGGACAACGTCTCGGGGAGGCAGAGAAATAACAGAAAGGAAGTGTGGACGATTAAAGTGAATCAGAGCAGTGATTCAATGGGAAGTAGATAAGAAAAGAAGGGGGAAAGTACGGGGGAATGAAAATGATGATGATAATTTAAAACCCTAAAAACAAGACTTTGCATTTATTTTATCTTACTTGGTGTTCCTGTCACTTGACTCCATTTATCATCAGCTCACAACAGTTTATAGCTTAAGCACACAGTCTATCTATAATGATAGCAATTAGCATCTGCTAAACTGGCACTGTGCCTGGTTGCAGCACATCCAAGCACAGAGTTCCAGATAATAGCGCTAATGATGACTTGCAGCCTCTAACCCAAGTCGCCACCACGACTCCTCGCTGTCCTTCTTTCCCTTTTATAGCAAGAACTTCTTCGATTCTGCTGCTCTGGGGAATGTATTTAAGTCATTGACAGTCAAGAGACACTTGTTTGACACTGGGAGGTAAACTGGAAAGAACCCATGTTTTGTTACAGCCTGGAGCACATCACTGTCTTGGCTAATGTTTGCCAACTGGACCTTGAAAACAGCTAGATGTGTTTATTAAAGGAGAGTGTACAGGTCTATAATACATTTCACAGAATGTATTTCACCAACAGTGGTAAACATTTGCTAAAAGTTAAGAGGTTCATTGTTATTCAATTAAGTTTGTAAACTTGCAAATGAGTCTGACAAACACACGGGGCTTTGAGAAACTGTTTTATGATCATATTTTAGCTTGAGGTTAACCAAGCTGTTTTAGTTTATGGGAAAAGTATCCGGAGCCAGCCTCAACATTGTTATGCAATGACAACCAGTAACTTCTTATTCGCAGTTTTTATCCCTGCAAGTGCATGTAGTGCTCATTAATAACCATGTGTCCTGCCAAAGTGTCCTTGAGCAAGATCATGTAAGTCACTGAGGACAACCTTGTCAGAGAGATGCCTGAAATATGAATGTAATATATCCCATCCCAGTTCTGGCTCCCGCTGACAACTCTGCCCAATCTTCCCTCTTTATTTTAGGGCGAGGATAGCTCCAGTATAAGCTCAGAGTTGCCATTACTTATTTGGACCCTGTTCTCATGGAGAATCTGACTCTTCTGGGTGTTTTTGTAACTGGGCTATTGGAGCTAAAAGTAGGGTAGCCCTTAACTAGGTTATATAGTACTCCAACTAGGCTTCGTGTTGTCTGGCTACTCTAATGAGGCTATAAAGTACATTTCTGTAAAGTTATTTAAACTACCAACTTGTCACACTTGGGTTTTAAAGACTTAAAAGTATAATATTATGGGAAATATTTCATTTCTACCAGAAAGGGTTTAAGAACTTGATAAGACTACATGAACATGAGACTGTTTTCTTAACCCTTTGTGACTCGTGAAGCTGTTTTTGTAAACCTCTGCACTTTTACTGAGGATGATTTTATAAAAACATAATATAAAATTAAAAAGATATGCTAAATAAGTTAGTGAAATAATACTCTCGAGTGCTTATGTGCAGTTTAGTTGTGGCATGTAAGGTTATCACAGCAGAAGAGGAGTAGGGCAACTGAAAAAAGAGTTGCAAAAAGAGTTGCTAAGTCGAACTCTTTTCCTCCTGTAGATACACTGAAGTGTAGGACATTCATGGAAAGAGTACCAACCTCTTATCTAATATCCAGCAAGAAAGCAAATAAGCAGATTTCCAGAGATGTTAAACTAGCTCGCTAAGCTTAGGAACTGTTTGCGCATTTTTGTGAAAGAAGTAAATGGAGTGCACCAACACTAAGTGGTTAGCACATATCATACTTTCATGATTCTAGCATGATTTAGACTGATATGAGTCTGTGCCTGAAAAGAGAGTTTATCCAAAAAAAAAAAAAAAGAAGAGTCGATGGAAAATCATCTTCAGCCTTTCCAAATATCACACCTTTTATTAATTGTAGTTTTTCACCCATTTTTTTTCCTTCAACACTGAATGTGTGTGAGTGGGCCAGTCATCTGCCACAGCAGTATTACTCAGTTCAGCTCACAGGACACTTTCCCGAGTACAAGAAACAAAGGCCAGTCTGTTTCTATGGTTTCTCACATACTGGAGATCTGAGTGGAATTTTACATAGTCAAGGCTATAATAAATAGACTGCACCCACTGACATTGAACAAATACCAATAAGCAGTATGATGATAGAGAGTTCAACTTCAATGCTCCGAGACTAAATGTCAGCCATTCCGCAGATAACAATTTTAGTTATGGCTTGTGTCATTGTGCTGCTCATTAGTGAAATGAAGTGTAGCCGTTTTATCACCAGTAGGATGGAAAAAAGAGCCTTCCGAGAACATGCTTTGATGCTGGAATACCTCCTCCCCAAACAATGTGTACACGCGCACGTACACTCTCTCATCCTCCTGTAGGTCAAAACAGGAAGCCTGCCAAAAGAGCTTTGACAAACATATGCTCCTGTCTCTAAACTTCTGATACATCATGCTAGGGATGGGTGTTTTTCTATAGAGAGAGCACTGGAAAACTCCAACAATGCCCTTCACATGACAAACTAACACAGAGGAAAGTTTCCATTAACCATTGTACAGCTTTTTAAAGTTAAGAGAGGAGAGATGGCTTAAGACTGAGTGAGTAACTCTGAGTGAGAGTTACTGAATATGTGTTAACGATAATTATGGAATTGAAAAGCATGCATGAAAGAACCCTTTACACCAAACAGATCACCATTTAGAGATGACAGTCATCTGAGCCTAAATAAAGCCAAAAAAAAGAATTGTTAAGACTTAAAGAAATTAAACCACAGCCTTGCTGAACTTGTCACTGTCTTCAGTAACTTCATTTTAGGGCACATTGCATTCTTTTAAAACCTAAATAGACTCCTCAAATTGAAGTGATGCATGTCACACCATCACCATGCACCATTTCTGTGGGACTGTTTGATGAGTAATCCTTTCCTAAACCACAAAGCTGAAGCCTTAAAATCTTATACATACTGTTTTATTAGTCATGCTACTGATGATGCTCCAGGAGATGGGCAGAGCTGCTTTAACTCTAAACATTATTTAAAAAACAGTGTAAAGCAATTTCTCCGCCCGATCATGTTGCCTTGCCATTGTAGTTGGTAATTTGTCATTTTAACCATAAAAGTAAACACAGTTCTTATTTGTTTATTTCTGCCTCAGACTTCCTGAAGTTCCAACTCCCTGGTCTCAGTCCAAAATGGAGAATTTAAGTTATAACTGGCTCTGCCCTGTCTTTCAGTCACAGCAAAGTGACTGAGTTTTCCCCAGACAGATCCAGGGCAATTGGAACAGTGGAGGGAGGGGGTAGGCACACACACACACACTCACACAGACACAGGTCATTACATTTACCACTAAGCATCTCCATAAGCCCAAGCAGGCATATCTGACATATCCATCTGCTATGGTAGGATCATGCTGGATCTGTCTTTCTCTCTCTGTGTCTCTCTAAATCAGGGGTAGGGGGTTTGCCAGTTGTAACGATGATGGGGATATGACATGTAATCATGGGGTTGGTCACAGTTTGGTAACGAAGCAGGGTTGTGATTTTACCCCCATTTGCATCTCTTCTGGAGCAACAGGTCATATTTGCTCCGGTTTTGTGCAACAAAATGAAAAAAGTGGACACTCCTAAAACTCCTGTAACAATGACTGGTTCTTTATGGATTGTGTATGTTGTTGTCTTTATATTTCTGATGTTGCCTATTTTTCTGGCTATCTCTATTTATTTAAATCACAATTTTTTTTAAAGCAATGATTCTCTTTTGCATTGCTTTGCGTGTTCTCAGTTGGGCAAAATGCAACTTTAACTCAAGATAAAGTAAATGCCAATTTTGTGTTCTTAACAGTTGTTGATACTCAATCTCACAGACACATTTCAAACGATATAAAAAAAAATTTGCCACGGGGAAACCACAAAGTCTGGGGTTTGTTCTACAAGCAGGAAAATGTCATTTAAATTCCACTCACATTCACAAATGCAGCTTTGACCATATTCTGTTGTTTGACTCACTTCATGTGCTTATTTGTTATTTAATGTTCATAGTTTTATTTTGTGTGCCCATTAGAATTGGTTTTCTTCCTGTCTTGTTTAAATAAGTTGATGCTGTAGGAGTTCTTTTCATTTTTCATACTCCATTTCAGCTTGCGTCTCTTGAAGTGCCCTGATCAGTGTAATCATGAAAAGAACTTTGGTTATGTACTATAAACTCACAAAAACACATCAAATATGATACGCTTGGCTTTAAAGGGCTATGCAGTGCATAAGAGTTTCAAGCAGTGGCGCTACCACTGAAATTACTTTAATTCATTCCACTACAGCTTAATGTATTTGTAGTGTAAAGTGCTTCTTTTTTTTACGTAGGGCAAGCAAAAGAATAGTTGTATTTGAATAGCTGTTAAAATATATATATATATATATCACGCATGCGTGTCGCAAAAGTTGCTAGTTTGAGAAAACTAACGCAGGAGCAGGCTTTGATTTTTCTAATAGAGACCAATGTAAGAGCTGCTAAATATGACACTGCGCCGTTCTAGAAACTACTGCTATGTATTGATTTTTATAGTTTTCTTCACAATCACTAAAAATAGAGGCACTTCACTGGCCTGACTTTTTTTTAATTAATGAAACTAGATGAAAAATTATCATTAGTGATCTCAAGGACTGGCACCACTCGTTTTATTTTATGTCACATCCTACCAGGTTACCTGTTTGCCCCTGCCTTTAATGGTTTTGCTAAGCCAATGAGCTGCTAACCTCCTTCACAAAAGTGAGTTGTATCGAAGTTGTCCAACTCTTTTTGGCAAAAGGTTTTGTAAGCCTATTAACAATAAGTCAAACTGTTGCTTAAAAATTATGAAAAATTCACTCGAGTCCTTGGAAAGTGTTTTATATTATATAATAAACAATTATTCTGCATTATTGAACAGATGTGACCTGTTTCATTGTCAATAAAGCCACCTGTAGTCTGTCTCACTTTGCCTACTGCTTCCCTTTGAAACCATTTAACTCTCTCTGTCTCAGACACACATACTGTATGTGTACTGCTTCTCTTTCCTTTGAAAGTCAAAGCTATAGCCTAACCTAGGACAAGGTGTGCATTTGTGTGTCCATCTTGAGTTTGTGTGCACAAATGCCATAGGATTACTTTGCACCAAGAAATTTAGGACTTAGTCTATAACCCTCCCTGTCCTGGTCCTTGTGCCTTTCCCAGAGGAAAAGCCCCCATGTGAAAGGGAAGAAATAGGGTGTAAAGGGCACCAAGTTCCCATTGGATCTCCTCCTCTGTGCCCCATCTGTGCCCAGTCAGTGTCACTCTGATTTGGACATTGCAAAAAGCTGTGTGTCATCTTAAGGAAACAAGCTCTTTCAACATGCCCCTCTCTTGCTCTCTGCACATTCTGTGGGTTAAGCAAAAAATCTGATGTGGCCCTGTAATTAAGTTGCCATTAATTGTTTTGTTGGGTCCCTGGTGGCACTGCTCAGACTTTAGGGGAAGAGAAAAGCAGATTTGCTGATGAGCTCCACGCCTAGCTGAACAACTGAGCGCAGTAAAAACGATTCTTAATTACCGCCTGTTGCCACTAATTTACCCAAAGTCACCTCTGCCAGCATGTTAACTAGCCCTTGCTCTCTAGCTGTGCTTAAATACTCAAGTTTGTTCCCTTTTTTGTTTAATTTGTTTCTTATTTTGAGACTGAAACGCACGCAGCCAGTGTTTAATTCTGCAATATTTTTGTCCTGTATGTTTTGTTTTCCACTTTCGTTCCAGTGTTTTCCATGAGCACTGGAAAACTCTAAATGTGGGCTCTCAGGTAGTTTGTGTGCCTTGGCGGTAATTGAATAAACACTATTTATATGCCCTGCATTTTATGACATGTAAAATGTTCACTAGCCTGAATGAAACACGCTTTCTAGCTTGACCACTAGCTGGGCCAAATGTAAATACAGAAGATATCAACAGAAATCAGAGCATGGAAAGCATGCTCCCCCTCCCGCAACCACACCAACACACCCTTCTATGGCTCGCCATCACACGTTCAAGTTTATATGGTGATGGCATACTATAACCATACACAGACTCTTCCACTCACACAACCTAATTTTGCACTGGGTGGGTCGCTGTCCTTACAAAGTCTGGCCTCAATGGGCACTTGAGGTGAATTATTGTTTGCGAGTGGAAACTTGGCCAGATAATCTCAGTGCTGCTGGCTCAGGGCTGAGTAAGACCACTGTCTCCTTCCCTACGCACACACGAGGCACACACAGCTTTTGTTTTACCATCTCTATTTCCAGTTCACACTTATTTGCTGACTCTTCGCCTTTTACAATAACTCCTTGTCTATGTACTTTTGCTCCATCTTTCTCTTCCTTTTCTATGACCTCTGCTTCTCCTCCTGCTCTCTCTCTCTCCGCTACCCTTTTTCCCAGAAAACTCTGGCCTTTATCCCACAGGCCATTCACCTCGCTGTGGCCGTCCTTGCCAGTGCCGTGCAGTAAATTCCTGGGGTAGCTGGAAACACAAACATGCACAAACCTAAGGCAAGCAGCTCAATCAAGACAGCCCCCTTCACCTACCACCACCACCACCTCTCCTTTCTCAGTTTTCCTTCGCACAAGGGGTCTTTGTCAGTAAGACTGCTCCACAAGGTCTCTCTTGAGATCTTCTCTTCAGCATTTGTCTGCACCATAGGTATAATTCATGTGTCTGTGTCTCGGCTGTTTTGCCAGTCAGCAGAGTTTGATGTTAATCTTATAATTGGGGTCCCTTTAGCAGACATTAACCAATGTTTGGACTCAGGATTTCAGGAAAAATGTGATTACAGTGATTATGGCAGACTAATGATGTGTTAGATAAGAAAGGTTTGTTATTACCCGGTGCAACAGCCATCCCTAATATCAACTTTGTCTGATTAATATAGCTCTTGTCCTTTTTCAATAATGGGTCTAAGCAGTCTGTTACAGTCAAACCTTATAACACTAAAACCAACTTTATTTGACATATTAACATCACATAAAGTGAGATTTATGTATAAATACTTAGAAAGTGGACTTCTGATTAATTTGCAATTGGAAAATTCTTACACATCAACATCCGTGATCAACAGTCTTTCTCTCAAGTATGGAACACTGTTTTTCCTCTTCCTCTTCAAAAGGAGGAAGTCACTCCCCACACCTCTATGTCTAACGCTTTGCCAATGTGCTGAGCCAGTGGAAAATGAGATGTCCGCTGAAGAAACAAAGTGGTGTAGATAGATCGCTGACCAAAGGAAGCAATATTCATACAGCATGTCCTGACTGATAGGGACCCGGCTATGTAAGTCTGCTAATGAGACATCTTCATGTTCACATTTTCCACTTGCCTCACCTCAAGAGGCACATGATCTGCTGGTGCAACACAGGCATTTCCACCGCAGTCATGTGTTTATTTAGAAAAGTGTTTAGGAATTAACTGATAATCTTTCTGTGGCTTCTGTTTTCCATTCCCTTTGGCTTTTTTCTTTGTGCAAATGTCTTAATCAGTTCAGAGCCGCGTGTTGTCTGAAAATGTGATAAGCTGCAGAGTCTGCAACAATGTTCCTCACACAACAGCAGACACATTCATACAGTGCCGGTTGCTAGACGCTTTTCAAACCGAACCTGCAATTATTTGTCAAGCTATGTTGTCTCATGGTGTGTAGAACAGTACCCCAGTAATTAAAGCTCTATGTTGGGATGAACGAATAATCACGCTTACCAAAGCTGTGTTGCTTAACTTTTTTGCCTCCCCTGACTATCCGCCTCAATGCGACCATGTGTTTACCTTTAACCTAAATTATTAAATGAGGTTCTGTTTTGAGCATTTTTGCAATACATGCAAAAGTTACCCTGAAGGCAACGTCCCCTTTTTGAGTGCATTTTGGCATGCTTCATCATTAATGCTTACTCAAACAGCATGAACAAGACATTAGCATGCACACAAGCTAATGACACTTGACATTTACTGTAGTTCACAAGATGCTCCAGAGCATATGGCAAATTTCCATCAAGAAACTGAGTCAACAGAGAGATTCAGCAACAGCTGTGGGGAAAATGATTGGTCTCCTCAATTTGAAAACTCAACATGGCTCTCAGAGAGTCCCGCTATTTGCATAGATGCAATTTCCTCAAGAATTAAAAACCAGGAGGATTTCTGCAATGGTTTGGTTTCTGGCGTTCGTAGACACACACGTGGTCATTTCCACTCAACTTTCAGGGCTAAACAATTCACTTTTGCCATTAACAACCTGCATCTAGATTGTTTCCCATACAACTAAAAGGCCCTTGGTGCGAGTCTTCATCATATTGCTCGCTTCTGTGGTCCATAAGTGTTTAAATGGATTGAAAGATTAAGTGGTTTCAAGTGAACAAGCACGGAGTGATGGTACGAGGCAGAATTCCAATTTATTTTCTGTCAGTTTTAGAAAAGACATTGCAAACATCATTCACAGCCTAGAAAGAAAACGTTATCATGGAAAAGCTTTGTTTTTTACTGACGTTTTGTAATGAATTCTAATGGTTTACAGTTAAAATATGCATGCATGCTTTATGTTCCATTATTCACAAAGGGTTGCCGCAGCATGTAAGCTCCGTGTGTTTTATTTGGCTTTTTTAATGCCGGGTGCCCTTCCAAAAGGATTTGTGTTTCCTCCCAGGATCAAACCTGAGATCTTTCTTGTGAAGTGAATATGTAAACCACTACACTCTATGTGCTCTGCTTATACACATTAAGGTTAACGGTGAAATGAAAGGTTTACAGTTGATTAGCACAAAAACAGGAAGCAGGAAGTAAAGAGCTGTCCCCTCTAAAGATTCTTTCATGCATTTTTGTACAAACTGAACAATATCTTAATTTATGATCTTTCAGATTCATTTGCTACCCCTGAAATGAGCCAGACTGAACAACATGAATAAAGATATCCCCGAAAATCTTCAACTTTCCTCCAGAGCAGGCCAGCTGATCTACAGTCCTCATATATGTTTGATATGGATTGTAAAGATCCATTATGAATCTATATTTGCATTCCTACCATTACCTAAAGTGTGTCCTCTGGTTCAGATAAAGAAGAAGGGCTGATGCACAGACTGATGGACTGAAGAAGAGAGAAAGAGATGCCCTCGGGGGTCAGTGAATGACCTAACATTTGCTCTGGGTTGGCCAACACAAAGCACTGCAGGCTGCAACTTAGGAAGCCACCAAAACCACTGACAGTGAACTGCAAAAATGGCAGACATAAAAATAGATCTTGTCGCTTCTTTGGCACTATAGGGTTTAAAGGCCTGTGGAGCAAAGTCTGTGTGCCAAAGCTTGTTCACATGAGGCCCGTGTTACTGCTGGGCGTACAGGGGAAAAAACATCAGCATCTAAGCACTGCTGCAGCTGCAGCTACAGCTCTAAAGTTTTAGAGCAGAAAACTGACAGCTCACAATGTGCGAAGGGAGTGTGGGAGCACATGTGAGGCACAGCCATCATTTAGCAGCTTCTGCGAACAACATTTTTTGGGTTTTTGTTTTTTTTTCCTATCTATGCATTTTGACTGATTGTTCCTCATTCTGCTTTAGACTGAGCCATTAAAGTCAAATCACAAAGACATAAGGCCAAATGATTGCACAAGTCATCTTACATAAATCAAGTTGGGTTTTTTTTCCCCCCGGCTTCTTCTCTTCCTCTTTCTTTCCAAATCTCTTTTCTCCGCTTGACGTCTGTCTGACTCGGAAATTCTGAAATGATATTTTCCAACTTTTAATTTGCACACAAGCCTAAACACGTTGGACCTTTCTGAAGAGGCAGCTGCTGCCGTGCACTCAAGGCACTCATGTTAATGATAAATCCCATTATGTCCAGACAGCAAGTGTATTACACTGAGTTTTGACCCTGGCCATGGTTATTTTCTGTTTATGATCTACCACAACTAATCTTTCTTTTTTTTATTTTTTAAAGTATTGTATGCTTGTCAAATAGCAGTTTCTATACCTGACTTGGTTTGTGCAAAGTTCAGATGGGTTTTGCAATAACCACCTTGTCTGAATTCTGGATCACAGACTTTCTAATTCCAATTAACACCTTGCACTCTCTGTTACATTAAAAAAAACATATTAGGCAATTACAGGGGACTTGTGCTGCAATTTATTGCAGTACCAAAACGCTGTTAAATTTCTGTCACATCGGTTTAATGGCTCACATTGCTGTTTGCATTTCATTGACAGCTGCCCCAAGTAATAAGGAGGCTGATTGTGCAGAGTGTGTGACTCCCCGAGAGGACTGAAGGAATCGCAAAGAATACACGCATTGAATCTGGTGAAGAGAGAAAAAACGCACTACGTCATGGAAAGAATAACGTCAGGTTTGATTAGGCGTCGAGGGGAAGAGCCTCGTGCAGCCTAGGTGGGGTTGAGTCGCCCGGACAGCAAAACCGATGCGTTTTCGTTACCTACTGTCTGCAGGCTGCATCATATGATTGGGGGGGACTGTTGAATAATCCTGTTATTATAAAGCTACACGGGAGCAAAGAAGGAGTACTAGGGGATCATGACGTAACCGTTTCCATAGGCGACTGATATGCTGGCTAAGCCAATGGGAATCCACACCAGCGGTCCATACCCATCCTCCTTTTGACGTGCATCACATGTCCCTGGCGGTGTTGTGACAGAAATGAAAAAGGCGAGGCGAAATGGTTCACCTTGGTGTACTTCCGCCATCGTCGAGTTCCACTTTTACAACGTTATTTTTTGGTCGGTTGTCTCTCACGATATCCCCGATATCGCTTCAGCTTGATTTTAGCATTTTTAAATCATAGAGATGCAACAATACCGCTGTGAGACACGCACCCTTCATCGTGTTGCATTAAAAAACAAATAGGTGGTCTTGGTCTGCATCTGTTCTGTAATTAAACATAAAGAGATTATTATCTCAGCAGTCAGCCACGTGAGTTGCGGCAACATCATCCCGCTTTTCCACCGCACGCATGTCTCATATGATTTCCGGTCAAAGTGACATGGGTTTTCATGAGCTCGAGGGAGATAGGAACTATCTTGGCAGTGTGAGGTTTGCAGGCTTTGGTTGTGACAGCGCAGTGGGCGGGATTATACCTCAGATCAGGGGAGAGAGTCTAGTCTTTGGTGAGACTGAGGGGGAGTTAAAGAGAGAAAGGGAGCTGGGGTGCTCTTCAGAGGACGGAGTAAGTATTATTTTACTTATATTTTTCTCTATTAGCGCGGCAAAATGCCACACAATAATTGATCTTTCCAAGTGATTTTGGATGTTGCATGTAACCCCATAACCGGTTAAGGTCTTCTTTTTTGTGTGTGCACTGATCAACGAGGGCCAACCACTGTGGGTAGCTTGCCTTGGGTAGTTAGCGGTATACCAAGCTAATGTTAGCTATCTTGGAGGGATACTGACATGGGGCGGTTCGTTTTCCAACACAGGTAGCTAATCAGCCCGGGATGCTGCCAGATTCCATTCGCTTGTGCATAGTTTGCTTGGGACTTCTGCATGGCTCATGGCTAAGTTTTTAGACTTGTCAGTCTGTTGGAAGTATCTTTTGTGAATTTCCCCTCTTTGCAGTCAGCATAAGCTAACGCATTAGTGCTAGTTTGCTAACCGTGTACGCTAGTCAGGACCGCTGTTATTTTTTTTAATAACATATCTGTTGGGCTGCACATTAACGTTTCGACTTGGTTGCTCCTCGCGGGGTCCCGCTGTTAAATAACACTTCAACTATGGACCTTAATATCTTTAATAGAAAGTTGCCTGCATTGCATGTTACATGGTGATATGTCATTCAGCTTGTCTAACGCCTCGCAGTTCCCGTTTTATATGCAGATACCTAACGTTAGTGGAGTAATACTGCTAAACGGCCTGGAACTATATTCCGCGAGCGCTGGGAGTCCACGCGCTGCGGTTGCTCAACACACTCAATACGGGCAACTCGGGGAACCCATAAAACCGCGTTAGTCATTTCTGCTCTCTGTCACCACAGTAAGCGTGTTTTGAACCTTCGTTTATTGACTAACATCATTTTCTGGGGTTGTCATTTGCTGGTGTCGCATTCTGTTGTCCAACACTTTAATTTGTACCGTATTCTGAAGACAATAATTTGACCGCAACTAGTAGGTTTTAATCTCAAGTCCCAATCTCCTAACCTCCTCGAAACAATTACGAGAAACCCATTTGAGCAAGTATGGCTGTTTACCACTCTTAAATGTCCTGGTATGGCAAAACTGTCAGGTTATTTCCGAACTAAGGGGAAAAAAACTGCCACTTGTCGTCCGTAACGCTACTGAAAGAACAACGCTTATTTCATACTTGCACGGCAATAGAAACTCACACACTGACTGCAGCTCGTCTCTTTAAATTACCTTCCACTTGCCCGTAATGTATCTCGTATTTCTTAGGGCTTCCAGGTACTGCAAGATGATTACGTACGTTAACGTTACACTCTTAATCTTGATTGACGACGTAATATAGATTGGTGCACTCAGACATTACCTGCAGTATCCAGGTCGATGTGGAGTGCAGCCACAGAGCACCTTTTGGTGTCTAGTTGAAGGGATCACTCCTTATCCAATTAAATAGCACCCAGCTTGCTGCAGCGCCAGCAATGTCTTTCAGTGTTTGTATAATGACTTGTGATTCTACATTCTATTATTGTAGTTGTATGAAAAGACGCTGAACATAAAACTCGGTGACACAGAGCGTGCTAGTCACCTGTAGTAGTCATCTGTACTCTGGTCTTGTTAAATAATATAATGACAGATAAGCAATTACACGGATTTTATAATCACAATATCTTGCTGCACAATATTGTATTAGCTGCAATGACAGTTGCTGTGATTCAGTTTGGAGATATGTTTGAATTTTCTAGCTAATACTGCGTTAGAAGTCTATTTTTTTTTTTTCAGGTTTAGCTGTGAGTAATGCTTCATTGTAGCTGTCTAGCGCAGCATATAGAAATTGAGTTTGTTTAATGATTCACTTAGATCATCAGTAACACAATCTGTTGCCTTGTCTGAGCCCTTTGAACTCAGACTGTTGCTGTCACTCAAGAATGACAAAAATATCTTTTCTTATTCTTCGCTGTGCCACCTTTTTTTTCCCTAATGGCTGATTATAGACATTACCCCTCTACTTGAGTGACTAATATGAGTCAGTAGATATTTGAATACTTTTTTTTTTTTTTTCAAAAAATTGTTATATTTCAGAGGGAAGATCACCTGACCTTTGTGGCTCATTAGTTCATTTGTAGAAAATCAACCTTTCAAGACCACACCTCTACGTCCTTTTCAGCGGTGCATGTTTTTTCTTTCTTTCTGTGCTGAAGAATGTTGTTCTCACCAATCTTACATGCTCCTTGCTGCTGAGATAACTGCTATAGCCACTGTGAAGTAATGCCGCATATCTGGTATACTTTCTTCCAGGCAGTTGTCGCCTGCCAAGTCTGTTCCTAACTCATCATGGATGAGTTCCTCTTACAGCTGCTGGTTCACATGTTCACTTATTTCATTGTCATGCTCTGCACTGCAGACAACTATAAGCCCAACATTAAGACAAATTACTAACATTTGTCCTTAGTGTACTCTGTAATTCTTCAAGTTTAATGTTTATAATTGCTAGTTTAAAGCATTATTTCACTGAGGTGACCACTGCAGGTCATTAATCTAAGGTGGCGTTAAGCCTCATGTAAACCAGCATGGAAAGCTAAATATAGTGTGGTTTTGAACCAGTGTCATGTATTCATGGTAACATTTACCAATGATGGCATTTTACTTATCTTTCTTACTGTGTGTGGATTGTAAGGTCAAGATTATTTCAAGCAGGGGTTTTAGGTTACAGGGTCTTTTAGTCATTCATTACTACTTGTTCATTTAAATCTTGTTTAACTTGGCACGAGAAACAAATTACACAGGTGTGACTACCAGTTATATGCTTCAGTTTTTAATTTCAGGAGATCAAATGTACTATAATTGAAGATTGGCAAAAGTTATTATATACTGGGATTGTGCCTAATTAAAATAATTGCAAAGCACGTGCTGCAAAATAGCCCTGAAGACTGTCAGAAGGTCTAAATATGCTACCAGTCAGTCTGACGGACATTTATGTTAGTTTTGGCATCTCTGCAACATGGTGGGCTCCATGGTTTGACGTGGCAATGATTAAAGGGACATTTTTAAAGTGGGCTAGATGATTTAACTGTATTATTATTATTATTATTATTTGTTCATTTGAACTTCAGCGTCATTGAGCTTATATAATAGAAGCATACTTCCAGACCTCAACTTCTCTCATCATAAAGCATTGCTGGTTGTCTTGGATGTTATCACTTGTGGCATACAGTATACAGTCCTGCTCTGGTGTAATCTTCTCTACACATTTAAACTGCCATTGTAGCATGCTCTGAAAATCTTGGGCAAGTAATATCATACGGTGGAGCCAATGAGAGAGCAATTCCTGCCTAATCAAGTCAGAGCAGTGTATTTGTGGGAAACAATCACTCCCTGAAATACCACTTGAATTTTTATTTGAATCAAATGCAATCATGTGGATCATGAAATCATTTGTCTGTTCCTTAAAGCTTCAAAACTTTCTTTCTAGTATACATTTTCACTTAGGCTATTTATTAACAGTTACAGCAAGTGGTTTCGTCACAATGAATGCAGAACACATGCATGACATGTGTTAAACCATAGCAATGCATTCTGTACCACAGTTTTTTTGTGAAATATATAATGCACAAGTCAACAATTGTGCATCCTAAAACTGAAACGATGGCAACAGCAATTTCAGACTGCAGCAGATAATGATGGGGCAGCAGGACCCCAGGCCACCGATCTGGTCTGTGGTATCGCACATAAGCAAGAACACAGAAAGCCTCTGATCTTCAAAGTGCCTCAATGAAAGATGCCTCATTTTGGAACATTTTCAATCCTATGCACATGAAATGCTATGCAAAAGCTCAATAAAACCATACCTCTTGCTGTGCATTTACATCTTTGACAGGAGGAAATTAGTAGAAAGCAGTAAAATTTTTATATTCATGTATAGTATTTCTGTGGCCAGTACTATGAAAGAAAAGGGGCATGTTTGATTTGATGATAACAAATTCTGTAGGTAAATGTTGAAATTTTAATTCTGAATTTGTCCAAAAAATTATTTATTTATTTATTTTTAACAGTGGGGGGTGGAGGGTAAGAATACAACTTTAACAACAGGACAGTCTTCCAGCACTCAAAAATACTCATGTGGTCAGTTTCTCAGTTTTACTTATTTAAATGCCCAGCTTTCCCCTCATTTATGTATGTAGCAACAATTATTTTTGACATGCTCTATAAATGTTAATATAAACAGTTTTGAGAAACCGGTCAGTCTTCATGTGCCTAGATGGCCACTATGTACTAAATTTTATAACTTGTCTGTTCTGTTGTTATGTAAGAGGTTAAAAACCGGTCTATAAGAATGTGTTTCACCTGCATTGCTTTTGTAAGACAGCGTCAAACTATTTGTTGGTAAATTTAAGATATTACTGCTTATGCTTTTCAAATTCGTACTGCTTGTTGTATAGCAAATTCTTTTTGTTGGCACAAAGGTTCAAAAAGAAAAGTACAACCTGTTCCTTAAAAGGTTTGAAAAGTAAATGCTAAATTTTTAATTGCTTAAAGTGGTCGAAAGTCTCAACACTAATCAGATCTGTTGCAAACAGGTTGGTAAAATGATTGGGTATAAAAACAGAGAGAGGCTTTTAGAAGTAACACAGACAGGCATTAACATCCTTGTAAAATTGCATTGGCAAATAGTTATAATGATAACTTAAATTTAATTAATTAATTAATTTAAAATTAATATTTTTCAACATTCACTTGCAAAAAAGAATTTCATCATTTATGAAGCATAATACTATAAAGCACTGAATGGTGGTCAAATTTGTGCCCTCGGGCAGTAGTGCCTTATAATTGTACACAGGTCAGGGAAATTCACAACTAGGAATGAATCCACAAATGTTTATTGAAACTCTACCAGGTGGGGGTTAAAAAAAATGTGTATAGCTGGCTTGTTATCAGTACAAAGTTTTACATACTGCACCAGAATTTTTTTTTTTTTTTTTTTGGAAATCATGTTGTTCCAAAAAACAATTTACATCTGCTTACCTACAAGACAGAACACACAAAGAAAAAAAAATGTACGAAGACTATATTTAATAATATTAGAGCACAAATAAATGTTTTTAAAATAACGCGGTAGTCTTAAAGTGTCCATAAATTGATCTATAAATATAATATGATAGACAGTGAAATGCATATATAAAATGTTATTTCTATTTATCCAGCAGCCTTAGTTTTTGGAGGAAAAGATGATTGTTTACTTTCATTTCAAATGCTGTTACGTGTCCTTCCATACATGCAGTAAAAGGAGCTGGAGAGGAAAAGCGTGTTGACGGTGACACCACTGACTGTGCGTTCTCATGAACTGGCAGCCTGACAGCGTTTGAGAGCTACGTAGAGGTTCCAGTCGGTGGGATGAAGTAGCACTCTCAGCTGCAAGCCACACAGCACAAGGATGGCTGGGTGTCTCTGCTTTGTACCCTCCACATTTACATGGCCTGACCCAGTTCGGCAATGGCTAGCAGTGGGGGGAGGGGACAGTCTAGGGGAAGCTAAAAATATCACCTCTCGCATTAGGCAGCTCCATTGCAGAGGGATCCCTAGAATTGCTATCCTTGACTTGCATCAAGTTGTTGGCACATAAAGGTATTCAAATTGCCAGAGGGTTTCCTTAACATGGAAACAAAGACATAAGTATATTTATGACACATCCATCACTATTGTCCTGTCTACTTGTTCCCAATTGCTGCAATCTTCTTTGTAGGGGATTCATTGTGACTGTAGTTTTGAATAGCCTTGTGATGTGCATGTCTGTAATTCTTGGGTTAAACCAGCACACATCCACCCTGAGTTATCGGTCTGCTACTGAGGCTTGGAAAGGGTTAACTCTGGCCTCTGTCATTCAGCCATACCATGCCAGCTGTTGGCTTGGAGATCCAATCACAATCATTTTCCACTGTTGTAACATTTGAGCTGCACTGCAACCCGAAACTGACCCAGGGCAGCAAATGTTGGCACTTCTTTCATCTTGGCATTGTTGCTGCATGTTGGGTTAGGGGGTGTGAATGTTATAGTAAGACATGGGGTGGGAGGTGCAGTGAATTACACTGAAAATTATAGGCTTGTCTTGAATAGTCCATATGGTGCTCGAAGCAAGTTAAAGTCCTGCCACTTGATGCAAGTACTTTTGAGGCCATTAACAAATTTAGAAAGTCACATGCTTTCTTTAGGGTACAAGATGGTCTACCCTGAAATTCACCTGTGTCAGGTTGGTGGGATTTGTGGACTTGATCTGGTACAAAGAATTCCAAAACTATCCTGACTACAGCTGCATTTACTACATAGGAAATAATTTCATCACTGCAATCAAACAACAACAAATGACTTGCTTCTTGCTCTTGGCTAGTATTTTTCAGAGGTGAAGGAAACTAACGGGTGGGAATGCTGCTTTTCTAACATTTCTACTGATCTCAATTAGTACTAGAGGTGGGAATTGCCATACATCCCACGATACGATATTATCACAATACTTAACGCACGATACGATATTATTGCAATTTTTTAAAACATTTTGCGATATTCAGATTCTGTACATAAAAGTAAACTTTATCAATATTCATTTTATCTAATATCAAAGTCTCGCACTCAGTCTTTCTCTCATTTCAGTCAGTTTTATTGTTGACAAACTGAACGGTTTGTATTACAGTCTAGTCCAACTTAACTGAATGCAACCATCTGGTACAATTATAGCTATTCTGAACTATGCAATTTATGAAAACTATGCAGCCCATTCAGCAACTGAAGAATTTGAAAGTAAATTAAAACAAAATATAATTTTACATTAAATAAAAAAGTTTTAAACTTAATTAAAATAAAACATGTCTTAAATTAAAATAAGTAAACTGTCATGTTTATTGCTGCCAAAAAAAAGTTAAACACATTTGGACAGTGAAGGAATGTCAGGGTTCTTGCTCAGAAAAAGGAGCTGATCAACATGCTCTGAAGTCAGAGCATGTTGATCAGCATGTTCCAGTCCACAAAAACGTTTTTTGTAACAAAATATCGATTTCTGCTGTCCCTGTATCGATACATTATTAGCAAACAAAATATCACGATACTACACAGTATCGATTTTTTTTTCCCCCCACCCCTAATTAGTACCACATACAGGAAGGGAGTGAATCAGTTTGTTGTGAAGTTTTATTTTATTAATGGCCTGTAAAAAGAGCCATCAGTGTTTAGACGACAGTGGAAACACAGACAGCCAGCAGCCATAAGGAACCCAGTTTCTTGACAGAAATTCCTGGGATTAAAATATGTGTCATTTGCTTGGAATGGCTATTGCTGAAATACAATGTCACCTTTTTTAATATATAAATTTATATATTGTTTGACAACACTATAAAGTCTTGCGCTTTGAGTTTGGGGTGTGTATTCATGTCTGTGTATTTTGCCAGAGTAGATTGTGATTATACTCAAGAATAAAAATGAAAATGCCACATCAGGAATGAAGAGCCTAAATCTCTGGGCAGCACAAATCATGCAAAGGTGCATTTGTGTTACTGTTTGAAATGTAGAAAGTGAGAAAAAGCAAGTAAAGTATCCCCAGTGTTATTTCCAGACATGGCTTAATGTTCCCGTGTACCCCCACTGGTGCCTTTCCTAATGGATCAGATGGCTGGGTCCAGATTCCTTGTGCAATGCAAGATTAGTTTGACATGGCTTTTAGTATAGTAGTGATTTCATATAGAAACTGGGCCCATCTTGTTAGATCTCAGCCATAAATCCAGTTTTGTTCCTTCTGAAATGAAGAAATCAATAAAATCAAACCTTTCCTAAAACAGATGTACACTTGCTATGCTTCAGCCTCTGTAGTTTTATTAGGAGGTTGCTTTCTCATCCGAGCTTCTCCAAGACATATTTGTATCAACCTGGTTGACGTGAATGAGCCACATTGTGTTAGTCTGATTAACACTGAATGGACAGCAGCCTCTCATTGGAATGGACTCTCCCATGTAGAGCACCATGGAGGTCCCTCATGTGACAGATAGTCTTAATTAGATTAAACAAAAGGCTTTTCCTAGGGTAATCAGTCAGTTGGCCCTTGTTCACTACGGCACCCCAGGAGTCACACAGCAGGGAAGCCAGGGGCTTTATGACTGTGATTTGTTTTTAAATTTAATTGTGAGAGACTTTCTGTTGAAATGGCAAAGGGACTGATGTAGTCTAGAATAAATAGGGGTGTTTAGTCGAAAAGATTTGACTGTAATGTTGTATTAGAAGCTCTTCATCAGGCAGACTAAACTTGAAGTTATTTAAATTATACTTATTTTAGTGTAGTAGTCATATTCAAGGGTAGCAGGTTCAGGTTCAAGTTACTTTATTTATACCCGTAGGTTGATTTGGTCTGCAGTAGTGAGTCATCCATCCTTGCACGCACATATTCAATACAAACAGAGACAACAGATAAGCGTAATACAAAACACTAAAGAAATGAATAAAAACATAATAATGAATTCACCTGGCATAGGATTGTAAAGCTATGGATTTGTTCATCTAAGTGAAAGCTGCTGCAGTGAAGCAGTTTTTAAACTGTGTTGTTCAACAGTTTGGGGCTAGAAATCTTTCTCTCAAACAGTGGCTCATAAGTTAGTTTGTCAGGTGGTCTGGCAATTTGTTTGAATGAGTTTCTGTTCTTTACAGATAAATGTATTAGACCTGACACCAAGGGCAAGGAGAAAATGGATTCAGTGAGAATAGGATTAAATGAAATCATCATGGTTGTATCATTGTGGAGTTTAGTTTTTTGCACACAGCTTCACAGTTTGCTTCAAAGTTTCGCTTTGAATCAATAATTGTTCTGAGATATTTCTATGATTAAGCACATTCCCTCACTCATAATGGACGTGATCTCTTGTGTATGAGTGCACTTTCTAAAATCGGTGATCATATATTTTGTCTTAGTTACATTTAATTGAAGACTCATTATACCTTTTTAACAAAATCATCAAGTACTGGGCCGTAGCTGATCCCATTATCCTGGAGCTGACTAACAGTAACAGAGTTATTCACATACTTTAAAATGGTCCTGTTTTCATACCTGCTCTAACACATATTTGTGTGCAGGATAAATAATGAGCGCAAGAGTGTGCATCCCTGTGGGTAGCCAGTTGAGGAGCAGACTTGATTGGATTTGATCCCATTTCTCCAGACTTTTTGAATCGTGTTAGTTAAAAAGTCAAGAATCCAGCCCAGAAGACTTTTTATTCAGGTCAAATTGCTCTCTTCTGATTAAAACATGAGGATTGGGCTGAAAGCTGAAAACTAGCACAAGGAAGTGTTTAACATGCAGGTTGAACAAGGTTATTGTGACATATACTGCTCCTATCTGTGGCCTGTAAGCAAACTGCATAGGGTCAAGGACATGCCCAGTTTACCTTAAAATATCGATTTTCATGTGGGTTTGTTTGTTTTAAGATTTTCATCATTAATTGGGAAAAGTAGATTTAGAAAACGGGGACTAAAACATCATCATACATTAGGTCCATGCTGTGCCTGTAAAAACCTATTTTTAAAAAAAGATTTATCAGGTCCATGAGACTTCTTACTCATATGGATCAGAAGGCCTGTTTCACATCCCTCGCATCATGTTAAAGTGGTGTTTATGTTCAGGCTTACAACACAGTAGCAGGATTTCTGGTATTGCAAGCAAGATGTTATTATGTATTCACTTTGTCCTCATGTATGATTCTATGAGCCCAGGAATTCTTCCTTAAATGTTCACTTGGACTCAAGTATAGACTGATTAGAATGTGATGATCAAAGGTTCTGTTGATTTTGATAAAATATTGAAGTAATCCCATTTTGTTTACAACAGGTCTCTGTGAAATCTTAATTTTACAAATTTGGCTGGAATGACTTTAAAGACAAGGGGCTTTATGCTCCTATCCCAAGAAGTGAAAAGTGTTACCTGATTTTTGTGCACTTATTTATTACAGCAGGGTGTAAGAGTTTGTACTGTTTTTCTATCCTTTATGGTCAGCTTATTTTCTCTCATCTGCCCCTGGTTTTAGAGTATGTGTGTATGTGTTCACTGTGTCCTCTGCTCTCTGTAAAGAAGTTAAGATAACATTACTGAAGTCAAACGTAACCCAATAATTTACTGTAAGTGCAGTAAAAGCTTGCCAACAAGCGTTTCTGTATAAAATGACAGGGGAGAATGGGCTGACTACGCAGAGCATACCTTCAAGTGCAAAGCAATAAACTTAAGGTAAACACCTGGTTTAATTGCACTAATCTTTTTTGCTCCACCTTGTAGCTATGGTCATTATAGAGAGATCTTCTGCCGTGCTGGCTTCAAGATTTGATATGCACTTTGTAATGTCTTTTCAACAACATTTGTATTTGAAACAGTGACTTTATGTTGTATCAGGGTCTGCTGTTTGTTTATTTATTAATACAGATAAGGTAGAAGACCAACAACAAAGCCTATTATTTATCACAATTCAAAAAATTGCCTTTCACAATCTGTACAGCAGGCAACATCTTTATTTATCAGATGAGGAACAGTTTATATTAATAGGAAAAACAGAAACATGAATTTGAATTGTAACTAAAAAGCAGATAGAAAATGGTCTTGTGGTTTATTGTGCTTGTCCATGAGGTCTGTTAGTTGGTTGAACTGTCATGCTTTGGCTTCAACATTGTTTAACATGGTTATTATTTTGTTATTGTTTGAATATGTTCTGTTTTTAATCACTTTATGCCTCATTCAAGTCCAACTCATGCAAGAGGCAAGAAAAATGTGTAAAAGTGTTGTTGAAGCTCTGTTAACAGTAGATAACCAGTACATAATGCTCAAGAAGCTTTAACCAAGAAAAAGAGTGCTCATTACTAGTCAAGAGTTTTATCTTGATGGCAAAATTATTTTATTGCAACTTAAGTAAAACTAATCAGAATCTCTTGCCAATTGATTAGAGGCAGTTCTGCTAATAACGCAGCTACTTGTCTCAGCTGCCTCCAGCTTGGTAGGTTATATACTGAAAATGAAATGTTTTCCTGGCCAGATATTAGTTAGCATAAGCGCTATGTCAGTAAATGAATTTTAACCCCCCTCTTCATGTAATGGCCCATTTTAGTGTGAATATTGACAAATTTCTTTTTATGTTTGCTCTTCTCTTCCAGATCTGGATGCATGGTGATCTCTGGCTCTGTGGGTGATCCTCAGTCACCATGAAAGAATAGGAACTCAGCTCTCCCAGGGAAATGGCTTGTTTCATAATATCCCTTCTACCTGGCATATGACTCCAGCTGCCTGTGAAGGGCCTGTTGGCTGTTTATGGGAACTGTCACTGTGTTCACACTCTTGAGGATTTAAGAATTTCCAGGACAGCCCTTTTTTTTGGGTGTTTTTAAACCCCTGCTGTCAAGTCAAAGCAGCAACACTTTGCAATAGACTGGGGAGGCAGTAAGAAGATGGCGAACAACTCGTACAGTGGGGTGAAGAACTCCATAGTGGAGGCCAATCATGATGGAGAGTTTGGCTGCACACTAAAAGAACTGCGTGGGTTAATGGAACTGAGGAGCGCTGAGGCAGTAACCAAAATTGCGGAATATTATGGGGATATTCAAGGACTCTGCAACCGGTTAAAAACATCACCAATAGATGGTATAGTAACACTTTTACTCAACATGATTTGAGTTTGATCATTTACAGCATGACAGTTTTAGTTTTGGGAATGACAATGTGGTGCACACATAGTTTAGGAGGTGTGTCATCCACATTATTGATTGCCTTGACATGACTTCCTTGGAAGCTTTCACAAACCAGACAGGTGGCCAGGCAGACTGGCTCTGACCTGGGCCAGTCCTGCTCTATTTCAAGGCCTGTGTGGATATGTCCCACACACCCTCCTTTTCTCCCTTTTCACCTCTCTGACTATGTGTGCAGGTTTCAGACAGACCAGCTGTTTGCTTGGGCACAGTACCAGTCTGCAGGCAGGTAAATGTCCCACATGTGGAGGACAAAACAGGACTCTGTAAGGCTTGGTAGTAAAGCAGTGACTTTCTCTTTTGTGACTGTCTTCTTCAATATTAAATTCATAAGCTAATAATTAGAAGAATTGGGGGGAAAATTCCATTTAGGGTATAGTGAAACCCAAGTAGGTTGCTTTTGATGGCGCCTATCTTTTCTTTCTTTTTTTCCCCTGCTACTTCTGTCTGTTTCCCTTTATAGACAGTCTGCCTAATCACTAGTATGACCTTGACTGAACTCTTTATTTGTGGGGATTTTCATTTTGATCCCAGATTAAAATGGCACCACATATTCACTGTAACAGTCCTTTGTATGCAGTCACTCGGTGCAAGGTAAAAGTCTCCTGAGCTTCAGTAAACCAAATAATGGTAAATACAAGCGTTTACAAAACTGCAAAGCAACTGTTATTTGAGCAAGTACCATTAACTTACTTTAATCCTTAAACGTTCTTTTTTTTTTTCTCTCTTGGATAATACTGCGCATGCCATTTGTGCACGGTGCAGTTTGTCTAACTCCCTTTAGATTTACTAAAGGCAATGGGCCATTGTCTAAACTATAATGAAAAATTGCTGAATAGGAATTTAGCTGCTGAGGGAGCACAAGTTGTCTAAACATGCATGTGGCTGTGTAATGTTGGTGAATATGGAGTCCTGTCATATTTTCAGCATGAGTGACATTGGTTGTTGTGTAAATTGTCCTCCCCCTCTGCTCAGCTGAGTGTATGCTGTAAAAAAAGAGAGAATGTGGTTAGTTGAGGCCCCTTAGCTTTGCATTTTTCCTTATAAATCACAAAGAAGTCCTATTACTGTATTGATTTGTATTTTAATAAATGAAAAGATAAGTTAGCTGAATATTAGGGACATGTTTACATTGTTAAGCCTTCATTTCAGATCTTTTTTTTTTCTTTTGTTTTGCCTTCATTGGTGTCCAGCATATCAACGGTCTTGTTTTTAAAATGCTTTTAAGATTTTCAGCTTGTCCAAAACGATGAGACTGAAAGCAAGTTACTTGAAGGTTTCAAAGGGAACAGTCACTTTAGCCCAATTTATTTCAATAAATTGGGCTAAAGTGGCAGGGTTTTTTTGGTTTATTTTTTTTTTTAAACAAGACTGTACTGATGAGCTTGACTACATCCCCATTCCACTTGGTATACACCCACTGTTTCAATCAGCACATTTGTCCCTTGCTTGGGAAATTGAGCCATCATTTAAGATTACAGGATCCTGACAATTGAAAAGGGATTTCTAATTAGTTGGGTGGGCATTATTTGAACCTCTGAAGCCAATCCTCTGCTAATCCTCCACTTCCCAAGCTCTTTTCATCCAAAGAAGTTTGAGTAAATGTAGCTGTTAGGAATGTGCACTAATGTCTTGCTCTGCTTTAACTAGTTTGCATAATCTAAGACTTTAAAGCCAGCTCCATTTGCATGAGGCTAAATGTAATTTATCGTGGCAGTACGACTGCTATTTTTCATGTCTGTACATAAGTCTTAATAGACCACCAGAGAGCTCCCTATTCAGTTGGATTTCAATTCACTGATTCAGATTGATTTTGATAATTAACATGCCAGTGCTGTGAGTTTAAAAAGATGTAATTATGCTTTCTCAATTGTGACAGTGAGAACTGCCAAAAGCTTATTCAGACAATGCACGAAAAATGGTTTTTGACAAATTTTAACCCTTAACCCATTTGTCACTGTACTGTAGTGTACTAAAAAAAGAGGTGGAGGCATTTAAGCTAGAAAGGGTTGATGTCTTTTTAGATGGCAAGTGTTTTAGTGTGTGTGCTAAAATATTTTCTTACTGAGAGAGTTGAAGGGAGCGATCTCGCTAATACACGTAGCTGTCTGACCTGGTTTCACTTGTACATCATTTTTTACTTCCCCCCCGTTTCATTTTTGCTTCTGTTTCTTTTTTCCCCACACCGATAGCATAATTAGATATCATAGTCAGCAATAACGTTTCAAAGGAAACTCTGTCTTGTATATGCTTTAAAATATACTAAATGCTCACAGCAGCCCTTCAGCTTGTGAAAATGGTGCTATTGTTCTCTTTGGTATTTGTGGGGACTTAGTCAAGCCTAAAAAAAACATATAGTGATGTCATCTTCGCTTAGAGATGGAAGTTATTACAGTTGGGGCAAGAAGGTGTTGAGCTGCAGTAATGGGTGTAGGTGATATCATGCCACAGTATATAACAGTTGCTAAAACCACAGCATTTTTTTCTTCAAACCAAGTAGCTTATTTTCTTTGCATATTGAGACTCATCAAATTGTCATGGCCACTTTTAAATTAGTATTATTGGCAGTAATCCTCACAGTTATCCCTTGTTCATTGCTATTTTCACATTGTCTGATACTTGGGTCCCAGGGTATGCATCCAGTTGATCTAATTTATAAAATCTGACAGCCTATTTGTATCTGTCATTTTGAACAGGAAACCCCCTTATTCAGTGTCAAGGTTCGGACTGTTAAGTCGTAGTCTTTCTCTTTGTAATTCAGGAAGCCTGCATATCTTGTCTTCATGTCTAAATTCAAAGTGATATGCTGAAGCGTTTTGCCTGGGAGTGGTTATAACAGCTCTCAGGCTTGGTTTGGTTCAGTTCAGCGAGAAATTAGGAAGTGTGCTGATACACATGTAGTCATTTCTGGCTTGAAAACTGATACATGAGCACAATTATTTTCCTGTTTTGCTTTAGTTACTAAAGGTGTGCAGAGGAGTTCTGTTTCATTTCAACCTAATTCTGTAAAACTATGGAGATATTGATTTTCTAGTTAGACACTGTGCCTTTTGTTATTTGTAGTCTCAAAATTTCCTGAGTGATGTGATGATGGTACTTTGATCAACATGTAGTACCACAGATTTCTATTTTTTAGGGCAGAAATTGGATGATGATATCCTTTGAGAGTCTCAATGCTCAGTTTATTAATCAACGCTGTCTTAGAGCAGATAAATTCCTACATGCAGCAACACCTAAAATCCTCTCATGATTTTCTCTGAAAAGGCTTTTGGAAGAAATTGTTAAAATGATAGTTATGAGGGCTGTTATAAACAACCCTATTTTAGTGTTTTTTATAAGAGAAAGAGGCGTGTAAAATTACAAGAAGTGGAAATAGGTTTTTGTCTGTTGAAGAGTGTGAAGTGGACTTTAGATTCACACAAAAGATTATCTCTGCAAATTTACACTGTACCTGGAATTGGTGTTACTTGCTGTCACAGAGAACTGCGGTCCTGGAGACACCTGCTGTTGTAAGAGCTGCCATATAGATGGTGGTTTAACAGATGTTTAGCTCTTTCTGTTGCTAGATTGCGTCAGTGTAATGGTAGAGGGCATGCAGTCAAGAAACTGAGATTAAAGTTTGAAGATTGATGAGGTTTAGTCTGTCAGCATATAGTATAGCTGAAATGCACTCCTTTTCTTTATTGCCCCCGTAAGCCCCATGGCTAAAAGTAGGCCTTCGGTCAACAAGCTCTATCTACAGGAAGTAAAACTCGCAAGGTTTCCTTAGATTAATCTAATTTGGAGAAAAAGGCAGGACCTTTATGTCCAGATGACTCTGGTTCTCTCACCCGCTCATCTTTCCACGGCGTGCGACAGCTGGCTGTCAGCTCTGGCTGCTTGTTGCTCTCCCTATGGCTCCTGAGGCACACAAACTTGCTGCCGCCTGGGGCTCCCTTGCACCCGTAGACATCCCAAAGTGGAAGCAGGCTGGCAGGGATGAATGGCTTCTCTTGTGAGAAAGGCTTGACATTAAAGAAAAAAAAAAACATCCCCTATTTAGGGCCTGACTCTTTATTTATCATTTATAATTATTTTTATTTTTGTGTTTTTATTTAAACTTGAAGGAATCATTGGTTAAAAAAAAAAAGACATTAAAAAAAATCAATCAGTATATGGTTTTTAACATGACTATTCATCAGTATTGTAATCTCAACTATTTTGATTACTCCTCTTGTTTCAATTGCAAACTACCTGTCACCGTCAACTAAACTCTAAAGTGATCTTACCATAGTAGGTTATATTAACTATTATACATACAATATTATTATATTATATTAACAGGTAAAATACCATTTAAGGTCTCGATTACTTTTCTCATCCTTGAGAATCCATAAAACTGCTAATTAATTTGATAAGGTGGTTACCTGCTCAACTAGTCGGGAATGTCAACCACCAACTAATCATCATGATGAAGCACGTTAAATGTGGACGGGGCTTAACTTAAGCAGAGGTGATGGAAATCCCATAATCCAGTTATCCTAATTGGACTCAGATGTGCTTCATATTATATTAATGTAAATAGGTTGATGGTTAACCTTTTAGCAACATAAAGAATCTTTTTATACATTTTACTCACAGTAAAACAGTTCACCAGGTTTGATTCGCCTCCTTAGCAAATTAATCTACAAAAGGTTGTACAGTGAACAATCACAAGTCCTCTTTTCTTGATTGTGTGCATAAAAACGCAAGTTTGGAATTATTTCTCAGGCTTAGTTTGTTGAGTCAATGATGCTTAGTTGTGGTTCCCATCTCATTTAATTGTGACAGACCCAGGGTAAAGGTTTACCTTGACCTCTTACTGATGACTGAAAATGACAGTACTCAGATGGGTCAGCTTGCACAAGCATCCAAATTAAATGGTTAATGATTAGCTGCTTGACACTGGGGCTAAAATGATGCAAGAGGCCAAGGCCAACCTATTTTCTGTTTGTGAATCAAATGGAGAGATGACACCTTGATCGGCTTCTGTCACTTGTATTTATTGCTATAATACAAAGGGAAAATGTGGTGTAAAGTTGAGTGGGGTATTAGCTGTCAGCGTGTTTTAATTAGAGGCACAGAGAATTAAAGGAGATGGTGAGAGACAGCCACGGAGCAGCAACAGTCAGCTTTGCTGGATAAACCCAGTCACTATTTTTTTTTTTTTTAATGTGTTGTGCTGGTGGTGAGTCATTCTTCTCACCTCTTTTAGAAAAGTATGTGTTAGGTTGTAATGTCAATTAACCATTTAACTAGTAATACAGGATTATTTTCTTCTTTACACAAGTTTTTATTGACCTGCTTGGTGAGTAGGAATGAGGGGAAAAAAACGGCAATACCCTCTTTTAATTAACTCGCATCTGAAATCAATGGAAACAATTTGGAATTTTATGAAGCAGTTCACTGAAGTCAGCATTTTTTATTGTAGTTATTTATTTAAGTAATTTATTCAGGAGTAAAGTTTAGCCCAACCATTATCCTACTATATTCACTGATTATAATGAATTGGCAAGGATAAAACACAAATCAACTGTAAATGTATTTAATTCAAGCCTTTTTAAAAAAATGTTTTTAGAGCCCAATTATGTCATCAGTTAGCAAACTGACACACACAAAACAAATATCAAGGTTTATATTTTAACAGGAAAAAGCATTTACTTTGGGATTTGGTGTTAATGTTAACTCAGTTTTCTGATATTTTATATGCTACTTTATTGGCATTAGACCTATTCTAGATTATTAGTGAAATCTAGAATTGGTGGGACTACCATAACTTGATGGAAAATGAAATCAACACGATGTATCACTTTTATATCATGATACATATCTGTTATTTAAAACGTCTTCATTTAAATAAGGTGTTTATTCCCTGATCAGAGTACATTTCCTAGAAGCAAAATTTAAGGTCTTTCAGTCAGGTCTTTGTACCTGCATGATGGATGTGCGTAAAACACTCACAACATCACTTGCAATGAATCCAAAGTATTTCCAAACTCTTCCAGAGAAGAGTCTACAGAGATTAAATTCTTAATTCAACAGATATTTGGTTATGAAATGACCACAAATGACACGTCCATTCACTGTTCTTTCACCCAGGGCCCAACAAGGGCCTGGAGTTTGCACTGCTCTCCAGGTATTCAGTTTCCTTTCGTGGTCCAAACACATGTATGGAGTTAGGTTAATTGGTAGGTGTGAATGTAAGTGTAAAAAGTTGTCTTTCTCTCTGTGTTAGCCCTGCAACAGACTGCCACTTGCCCAGTGTTTACTCTGCCCCTCACCTTATGAGAGCTGGGTTACGCTCCAGCTGCCTTACACCCCCGAATTGGATAAGCAAAACAAAATAGGGAGGGGGTAAAATCTAAATGGAGAATTCCAGGAACACATGAGTGTATAGAACATTATTGTTGAAACAGTAGTTAGTCTCGGTGTTCACACACAAAGTGTTGGCCTGACAATGACGTTCTAAACACAATAAGTGTTGCTGGAGTTTTGACTTCTCCAATATTAATAAAAAAGAAAACCCCATCAGAATCAGCAGTTTGAACTGTCTGTGCCTACAGCATGAGATCAGAAGAACAATGTATCTTATTGTCTGTGCTCTTGTCACTGTGCTCAGTTTCCAAGGCGGTGTCATGGTTTTTATTATGCCTCTGGTCTGCTTGTCTGTTTTTCTGTCGTTTCCTCTTTCTCTCCATGCCCTGCTGATCCTTTTCCCTGTTAATACGCTGATACTGCCAGGACAGCTTCCGTTTAGCCATCAGCATCTCTACTCTTTAATAGTCTCGGTCCTTTACACCCTCACCCCCGACCACCCCCGCCCACCCCCATCTGCCTGTCAGTAGCAGTTTCACACAGTCACTCCTCCCCAGCCCTCAGGCCTGCTCCATCTCTTTCCCATAAACACACACACTCTCTCTCTCCATCCAGTCTGCACCCCCACCCACACACAGCTAGCATGAATAGAACTGAAAAACTGTCATGCATCATCAAATGTGCGAAGGCCCTTTTGAATATTTGACTCTGCCTTGAATGTTGAGGCATTTGAATGGGTTGCTACAGAAAGCTCCTTCTCTGTACACATGGATGACTGGGTCTCAGGGCAGCCAGACGTGTAATGTATCAGAGAGATGACTCCATAACGTGACAGTAGTGTGTGAGTATAGGCACCTGTGAGTCCATAGCTGATTCAACCCCTAGTCAGTTGGTCATTGTGTTGAAAACAGCAGTTTTGGGGGATTAGATTTGACCATAGTTTTCACATTCCCTGGCGTGTCTGAAAGAGGTGAAAATGTTTGACATACCCACAGAATGTGTCATTGTTTGCAGGCATTGTGTCCTCCACAGTGTCCTGTCAGAAATGCTGAATCCTTTTGGAAATTATGCTTTTGGAGGCCTGCTGATGAGAGCACAGCTCACTGACTCTTACTTCAGTGAGACACGCTCCCCCCCCTGTGAACTGCAGCAACTCACCCATCTGCGCTCCAATTTTGTGACACATAATTAAGGCCTTCTCTTTCTTTTCTTTTTTTCTGATGTGAATAAATATTTCTTGTTTTGTGTGAAATTCCCTGATGGGTTTAAAACTAACATTTTATGAATTAACAGGTTTTTTTTCTTTTGTTTATCTGTCTTTGCCTACCTAGGTCTAAGCGGACAGCCTGCAGATATTGAGAAGCGGAAAACAGTGTTTGGGGAAAATCTTATACCTCCCAAAAAGCCCAAAACGTTCTTGCAGTTAGTGTGGGAGGCACTACAGGATGTCACGCTGATTATTCTTGAAGTGGCAGCCATAGTTTCACTAGGCCTTTCTTTTTATAAACCTCCAGATGCAGAGAGAGAAAGTAAGAAACCATTCATTACATTTATGTTTTATCTTCTTTTTCTAGATATTACTTATGTTTGCAGTCTTAATTATGTCTCTTGTTAAATATATTTAGTGATACTTGCAGTGACATGTAATGATGTGATGGCATTTATTTTTCTCAGAGCCATGAGGTGATGTGTTAAGTTTATGCTTTGTATGTTAATGTTTTTTTTTTTTCCCCATCCTCCTTCAGACTGTGGAAAAGCTGCTGGTGGTGGTGGGGATGAAAATGAGGCAGAGGCGGGGTGGATCGAGGGTGCCGCCATTCTTCTGTCAGTTATCTGTGTGGTGCTGGTAACAGCATTCAATGACTGGAGTAAAGAAAAGCAATTTAGAGGCCTCCAGAGCCGCATTGAGCAGGAACAGAAATTTACTGTTGTCCGTGGAGGACAAGTTATTCAAATTCCTGTGGCGGAGATTGTGGTTGGGGACATTGCACAAGTAAAATACGGTAAGAGCTCAGTTAAACATAAGCCTTTATTTGATGGTTAAAAAAAGTCAATCTGTTAAGAATGTCGATATATTGTGGAACCTATGTTTTATTAAGATGTTTATTATATGGGCCATTAAGAAAACAGTACTGCACATTTAGGTCATCCTTGGTTCAAGGTTTTAGTTTTAGTTCATCACAGATTAAGATGAGGATTTCTCTTCAAGTTTAACTTTCCTGGTCGTGGGAGGAACGCAACAGCCAGCTCACTAATGATTTAAATCCATAAACCAGTAAAAAGAACATTACTGACATAACCACTAACCTCTGAAGAGACGAGCACTAAAGTGTTTCACATGACTCGCTTAGTCATAGAATCTTTGAGAGCCTGTGATTAAGGCATCAATTTAAACTGTTACTAAGATGTTGTTTCTCCAAATTAAAGGCTTGTTTGGCTTTGTAATGTTTCAGGTGACCTCTTGCCTGCTGACGGAGTCTTCATCCAAGGCAATGATCTGAAGATCGATGAAAGCTCACTCACAGGGGAGTCTGACCACGTCAAGAAAACACCAGAAAAAGATCCAATGCTGTTATCAGGTAACATGAACCTCCTTCTCCTTTTACTGGTTCGTACTGGGAAGGACCGAATTTTCAGAGGTTTTATAGATTATGTTGTCCAATATATTGAACTGCTTTTAAAAGAAATTTTCTGGAATACTCATTGCACTGAATAAATGATCCAAAATTTTATTGAAATCAGTAAGAACAGGTGATCATCTGGATCTTCATAAATAAACTGTTATAATCCAGAAATTGAAAATAATTGACCATCAGATATTTGTTAGCATTCAGCTCAGCATGAAACTTGTGTTCTGTTGAAAACATGTTTGAAACTGAATTGGTTCCTGATCTTGCCTCTCAGTGCCGGAAGTTATCAGCCATTCAACATTTCCAGCATTTTTTTTTTTTCTCTGTCCATCCTATGTCCCCAACGCCCTTTTAAATACAGTTCATGGCTTTGTCACGAAAAACGTGTATAGGGAGAAACACTTTTGTTTAGTTCATCTGGCTCTCTCCTGGCACACCTCCAAGGCACAGGAGTCATGTGTGTTTGTGTTTTTATGCGCTGCCTCGCTACTGCTCTTTGATTTCCCTTAGCACGGCCCGTATCCCTTCTCACGAATGAAAGAAAAGCATCTTCTAATTAACACAGGAACCTTTAAATGCTTTCCACTCCTCGGCTGTCAGAGCCTCGTGGGTCTCGCTCCTTTACTCCGACTTTAGCTTGTCGTGTTTTTTTTGATATTTGATGTTTCTGTGTGGGGGTTTTTTTTTTTTTTTTTTTAAATCGTGTCTTAAGAGGAATGGAGAGCCAGAGATGCAACACTGTTACAGCCTCTCAGAATTCCATTATTTCACACAGACTAACAATTGGCTTTTGATTAAAGGCTGTTGATTAAAGGTTTGGAGTGTATCTGCAGTAGTGACTTATTCTTTCTGTACTTTCAAGTGCACTATTCATTTGTATTTATTGCCTGCAATTGAAAACCTGCATTTAGTTTCTCGTGTGTATATCATCATACTGCTTGAAAGCCTGGCTAAACCACCTTCTCAACAAAGGAATCTAGCGTAAAATTTTCACTGAACCAAAATGAAACATTCAAAGGAACAAATAAAGATCGGCAGGGACAAAGCTGCCACCATTGTCTAAACAGAAACCTGAAAGAAGTCATATGGAAACAAAGACCAGGGCATTTATCCTAGGTACTGTTTCCCGATGTCATTTACTGACACTTTGTTTTCCTTCTTCTGTTCAAAGGCACCCATGTAATGGAAGGCTCAGGGAAAATGTTGGTCACTGCTGTGGGTGTCAACTCTCAAACTGGAATTATCTTCACTTTACTCGGAGGCGGGGAAGATGATGATGACGACGAAGAGGAAAAGAAAAAGGAGAAGGAAGAGAAGAAGAAACAGAAAAAAAGTCAGTATGCTCCTCTGCTTGTTGCCCTTATAAACTCAGCACAAACACAGACACACAAAGAGCATTGTCTTTACCATTAGTTTTATAATCTGCAGAAAAATGTAGTTATAGCAGGGTTTATATGAATGCAAAAAGCACTGATTTGACCTTTGTTTATATAAAACAACTTTTAGAAGTTGTCAGAGGGTCACAGTAGACGACTTATTTTCTGCCAACCAAATCGGCTATTTGTAGCTCATCTTATGTATGATGGTAGAGTTCTCCTCATTTAAATCAGTAATTTGAAGAATGATTGGTCTAATTACTGTATAAAGAGACATTTATCAGTATTTTCTTATACGATTAATTAGTTTATTTAATCCTTAAAAATCCTTATGTTCCTAACTCTGTGTTGCATTCTTCTACAGATAAGAAGCAGGATGGTTCTGTAGAAAATCGAAAGAAAGGTGAGTAACTTGCCCACACACAGACTGACATGCTTAACCACATGTAATTGCCATACAGCTTAGTGCCTACATTTAGGTATTAGCCTTTAGCTTCATCAGTGGGTCCCTCCCCATTTAACAGTCCTGAGGGTAGGTTACAGCCCCAGTCTGTTAATAATTGGCCACCATAATTTCATGCAAGTAATGAGGAATTACATATTTTTGCATGACCCTATGTCAGCATATACTTAGTACGGGCTGTTCTTGGCTCTCCATTGTACTGTCTGGTCCTCCTGTCTGTCTCTCTCTCTTCTTTTCTCGTCCTTCCCTGGCACATTGCACTTCGAGCAGCAGGTGCTACTGAATCCAGTTATAGCGATTAGTGATGAGGAGATTAAAGCCATGCAACAATTCTGGGGCCAGAACATCTGCTTTCCCACCCATCTCTCTCTGACTCTCCCTCAGGCCCCCCTCAATTTTAATTTCTATTGATGTCCCAGACTGAACTATTCAGAGTCAAACTCTGAGACTTGCACTGGTGCAATTTCAGACCGATAACAATGATAATGAGACTCTTTAGTGGTAACTCAGCCAGCGAGCCAGCCTTGTTCTGCTGGGACACTATGATCAGTAGTGCTTGGGTCTGTGACCACAACCCTGGCGCTGGTCCCTTGTGCACAGATTCCCTCTGCCTGCCAGGAATCAGCAGTAATCCTTTAGACTGAGATTACACCGACCATGTAAGTGCAGAGCAAGCCACAGTCCACAGCAGCTGCAGTAGCCCAGTGCTCTTGCTTCCTGCTGCATGCATTCGCACACAATACCGTGCTATTGTCCATACCATTGTACCATAAATAGAGCCTTTAGTATCCCCAAATTGGACAAGGGCTCCCCATGCTTTAAAAGAATTGTGTACTTTGTTTAAGACTTCAAAATGTTAAGAGAATATTTCAGTTGTCCTGCAGGAAGTGCCATAGCGTCAGTGCCCAGGAAAGCTAATGATTTTATCATGGTGCGTGACATGACAGAGACCAGCCCCTGCTGGCCTGCCAGCTGCCTCTTCTCCTCCTTTTGGCATTAGAGGCTTTGTGTGTCCAAGGTTACCTAGTTAGATGTGGGTATGGTATTCCCATTAGTTCTGCAGGAACAGAAAGTGGCCCTGAGGGAGATTGAGAAGAGAGGTTTATGGGAATTTACCTGCAGAAGGAGGAAGAGTAGGAGATGCCTCAAATAGATCTGTCACTAGCTAGGTAACCTGTTCTTTAAACCTCTTGGCGGAAGTATGGTAAATAATTCAAAATCTTTCAACTAACTTCTGTGCCGTCAGCTGACAAACATAATTACAGTGACATTTCCACAGTTCCTGGGATAACAGGGAAGCAACAAAGCATGCTATAATTTTGAGTGATTTTATTTAATCAGTTAACTTGTGATACAGTGCTCTACATATTCTAAATATTCTCATCATACAGCAATTTTTGTGATCCCGTTTCAATCAACTTGTTCTGACTTGTTACCTGTAAAGTCAGATAAACAGATATTTTATGAGGGGCAGAGGAAATCTAGTCCAGGCCTGTTGTTGAGCTAGATTATATGCTATAGACACGAAATATAAAAACTGTTCTCGAGTTTTCTAATATTACCAGAGAGATGAATACGTTTATTTGACCTGTATCAACCTTATTCACCCACAGCTGTAGAATGCAGTTTTTATTTCTGGTCTTGCAAATTGGAAGCAAATATTCAAATGTAGGCTTGACGTGGCACCTGATCGTGAATGAATACTCTGTGTTCATAACTGACAAATCATAACTGACAAATCAGCATACTTTCATTTCAGTCGTTGCTTTTTCCATAAATCCTAGAGTCTTTCTTAAATGAATTTAACACAGTATTCCTTTATATAATTATTTAAAACACTCAGCACCAGTAATGGCCAGTGCAGATTTGGAATAGCCAGGCCCTTTTTAACAACCTTGTCTTGTTTTCTCTGCTGCAGCTAAAGCCCAGGATGGTGCTGCAATGGAAATGCAGCCTCTGAACAGTGACGAAGGAGCAGATGCAGAGGAGAAGAAGAAAGCCAACCTGCCAAAGAAAGAGAAGTCTGTTCTCCAGGGAAAACTGACCAAACTAGCAGTACAGATTGGAAAAGCAGGTGAGTCAGTCAAAATCACTCTTTCTGGCACAGCTGAGTGCTGTAGATTGTAAAACATTTTATGTGCTTGTACTCTCATGCCCTTGTGTTCACTCCAACTTTTTTTGGGTTGTACGTCTCCAACTGTTTATATTGTATAATCACAATTACACCCACTATAAGCAACATACTGCTAAATGTGTCCTGATAGGAATATAACTTAACATCTTTCTTTTCTCTCATGTTTTGCCTCTAGGTCTGGTTATGTCAGCCATCACTGTTATCATCCTGGTGGTGCTGTTTGTAGTGGATACCTTCTGGATCCAGAATCTATCCTGGGTTAAGGAGTGCACACCTGTTTACATTCAATTTTTTGTGAAGTTCTTCATCATTGGTGTCACTGTTCTTGTGGTCGCTGTTCCCGAAGGCCTGCCACTTGCTGTAACAATCTCCTTAGCGTATTCTGTTAAGGTGAGACTCCTAGCCAAGTGACCTGTGCACGAACTAACCACCTTACACTTTAGCCTATTAAAACTAGAAGATCAAGCTGCTAAAATCTGGTTAACAACTTGAGGAAAGGGGATCATTACTTGGCTTTAGGGTATTATTTAGCCAACATAGGGCTTTAGTTAATCAAGGAGTTAGTCATTCAGTTGTAAAATCTCACCACATTTATTTCATGAAACAAAAATAAAATGTTTTCATTATAGAAAATATAGCTTTCAGTGTTGTCAGACTTTATTTTTTTTATCTTCCTACAGAAAATGATGAAGGATAACAATCTGGTGCGTCACTTGGATGCCTGTGAGACTATGGGAAATGCTACTGCCATCTGTTCTGACAAGACTGGTACACTCACCATGAATCGCATGACTGTGGTGCAGGCCTACATCGCTGAAAAGCACTACAAGAAGGTCCCTGAACCAGAGAACATCCCCTCCTCCACTTTAGACATCCTGATTCTGGGCATGGCAGTCAACTGCGCCTACACTACTAAAATCATGGTATGCTTGTAAAAAGCAGCGTACCTCTAAAATTGACTGTGTAGCACATTAACTTTGTCTTCACATTTTTCTTTTTTTTTTTTTCTTTTAGCCTCCAGAGAAAGAAGGGGGTCTGCCACGACAGGTGGGTAACAAGACCGAATGTGCCTTGCTCGGCTTTTCTACTGAGTTAAAACGCGACTACCAGGCTATCCGCAACGAGATTCCTGAAGAGAAACTCTACAAGGTCTACACCTTCAACTCAGTTCGCAAGTCTATGAGCACTGTGTTAAAGATGGCTGACGGCAGCTACCGTATGTTCAGCAAAGGAGCCTCAGAAATTCTCCTAAAAAAGTAAGAGACATTTTCACTTTTCATGTTCGTTCACATGTTCTGCTTTTCTATGATTTGTTTTGTTGTTGTTTTTTTGGCTGGGGGATTGTATGGTTTAATATTATCCTCTTAGATAATAATTCCTCTATGATTTCTTTACTGAAGAAGCATGAAATCATGGATGTCTGATCAGCTAAATGAAAGGTTGTTCCATAGCTCTTTTTTTTTTTTTTTTTGTACTCATTCGGCTGGCCAGACTTTGCTGTAAATGATATGTGTAATGGCTTAAGCAGCTAAGAAGTTCAAGTGCATCCCACCCAAGCCCCTTACGTTGTGACTTAAAAACAGGCACTGAGAAAATGAGCCGGTAACAGCTCTGTAAGCCTCTTAACCAAGCAGGCTTCTTTTTAACCCATAGAGGGCTTAGTGTGACTTCTTACTGCTGCAGCTCACCATTCAAATGCTTTGTCTTCTCCTCTTCTCTTACCCTTTTATTAAGTCTAAATGACATTTTTTACATTTATGCGTCTGTACCTATCTCTGTCTTTATCCATGTTTCTTAACTCCAAGCCATTAATGGCTTTCATCTTTGGATGTTTCGCCCTCCTACACGTTCTTTTTCTTTCTTTTCCTTTACATTTATGATTTAATGTGTCGTCTTTACACATTTCAGGTGCTATAAAATCTTGACAGCTAATGGTGAGCCAAAGGTGTTCCGCCCACGGGACAGAGATGACTTGGTTAAGAAAGTGATCGAGCCCATGGCCTCAGAGGGCTTGAGAACAATCTGCCTTGGATACAGAGATTTTCCTGCTTCTGATGGGGAGCCTGACTGGGACAATGAAAATGATATCCTCAGTGGACTAACCTGCGTCTGTGTGGTTGGCATTGAAGATCCTGTTAGACCAGAGGTTAGTGGCTACACTAATGTTAGTGAGTTTATGCACAAACAGTTTCACTTGTTTGATTGCTAGTAAGGAAGCTGTCTACAAAGGTAGAGTATTTATCTGCACTTCATTTGAAGGTCCGTCTTTTGGCTTTGAGTCAGAACCCATTGCTTGATGTGGCACATTAAACAACTTCACTAGTTGCAAAGTTGCACTCAAAAAGAAGTATTTAGAATGATTGTTGTCCAAACGTGTATGAAGGAGAAACGGCCACACTGCTGATACTGGCAGATTGCTGGAATTGGTGACACTATGATGTGTCTATCATTAAGAAACCATAATTAGATCAAACATTAGAATACGTCAATTCTAGTTGGCTGACAGTTCTATGGAAACTGCTGTTTGCAGAGTTTGCACTCAATTTGTGGACCAACCATTTTAACTAAACTCAGCCACATCAATGACTCCATTTCAGGTGGTTTGGAAGCAACACAAAATAAATGATGGGTGAATGTAAACAGTAAAAACAATAGACTTAATTTAGCAGTCTATACTAGCTGAGGTGAATCTAGTTTCCAAAAATAAAGTGATTCAAGCTGTTGGTTTAAGTTTTTTGAGCATTTAACAAGCACATGTAAAAGAGCTTTATTTGTCAGTTGTCAGCTTTATTCATCTACTGGACTGTTGGGCACACACACTTTTTAAGCAAAGCAAAAAAAAATATTTCTTTAAAGGGAGCGCTTACTCCAGGAGGACCCATTTGTTATATCAATTTTATAATTTCCATATCTGTATGTACACAAGGGTTTTCTAGGGTCTGAGTGACATAAATGTTTGTCATCAGGGTGTACCTGAGACTCTGTGCAGATGTCAGAGTATTCTCTAGTTTGCATGCAAACGTATCCAGGCAACTTCTACACCTCAAAGGCGCCATCTGTACATTGCATCCTACAAGTAGACAAGAAAGCACAACTATGCTTCTGTGGTGTTTGCAACTGTTTGTGGGCGTTGGTGAGGGAGTATAATCCTTGCCTGAAAAAGTTAGGTCATTTTCTTGCTAGATGCTTCACTGTCGCTCATTTAGTTGGCTTTCTGCCATTTTATGTACTGGACAGGTGTACTGGGCTTGGTTCATATTTTTTTTAACGAAGGGGCCCATTATTTCCAAATCTCATCCTTTTTAGTTGAACACTTAGATTGATGATCCCTAGTGATATTTCTTTTTTCTTTTTCCTGTGCTTTTGTGCTTCCCTTCAGGTTCCAGATGCTATCAGGAAATGCCAGCGTGCTGGCATCACCGTGCGGATGGTGACTGGGGACAACATCAACACAGCTCGAGCCATCGCCACCAAGTGTGGCATCCTACAGCCTGGAGATGACTTCCTCTGCGTGGAGGGAAAAGAGTTCAATCGCAGGATACGCAATGAAAAGGGAGAGGTGGGCCACAGCAAAATAGTGTACCTCAGAGACTGTTGCAGATGTGCTGTTTGGATTCTATTAGGGTTTTGTCTCATGTTTCTAGATTGAACAAGAACGCATTGACAAGATCTGGCCCAAACTTCGAGTATTGGCTCGCTCTTCCCCCACAGACAAACACACCTTAGTCAAAGGTAGTTATGTTTCTCTGACATGGGTAAAAATGGAAAAAGTGAACTAATGTGTTTGTTTGTTTTCTTCTTTTGCTGCTAGCCTTTTTTTCTTTTCTTTTTTTCCTTTTCTTTTTTTTAGGCTGTAACGGTTTTATTTTAAAGTTTGACATTTTTCTGTTCTAGGTATTATTGATAGCACAGTGGTAGAACAGAGACAAGTAGTAGCAGTGACAGGAGATGGTACGAATGATGGTCCTGCCTTGAAAAAAGCAGATGTTGGTTTCGCCATGGTAAGTTACTTGTGTATAATTTCTTAAATAAGGTTTAATCATAAATATAAATTGGGTCATTCTTAACATCAACATCTTGCTCAGTATCCCATGGTAACTCTGGCAGTCAACTAGAAAGAAGTCAGAATTTAGGCCACTTAATCATCTTGTTAAATATTTGGTGGATAGCTGGAACAGATTCTTAATGATCATCTTGTTGTCTCCAGGGCATTGCTGGGACAGATGTTGCCAAGGAGGCATCTGACATCATTCTGACTGATGACAACTTTTCCAGCATCGTTAAAGCTGTCATGTGGGGTCGAAACGTCTATGACAGCATCTCCAAGTTCCTTCAGTTTCAGCTAACGGTCAATGTGGTGGCTGTCATTGTAGCATTTACAGGAGCATGCATCACACAGGTTAGCACCTAGATATTGTAGGGTTATTTTGTTTTTGATTTTTTTTTTCTTTATTGCGTGTCTGAAGAGTTATTTCACTGTTATGCTCTGAATGGAAATTAACTTGGTACCACGGGCAACACATTGAAAGAGCTGAAGCAGAGGGAATGAAGATCCAGCAATAAACTGAGGAGAAATAAAGGCTTTTATGTATAATGTTTGGAAATTTGGGAATTTGTCCTTGTGGAAATGCAACAGTATCCAAGAGCAGCTTACCTGGCTCTCATGTCTTCGTTCATTACGAAAAAGATTTGTTTGTTTCCTACCTGCCATCAATCTTACACCTCATAACAAAATATGTACTCCTCAGTGCAGCCACTGCTCCAGCTCATAAACGTGTAATTTGGCTCGTGGGGATCGAAATGTGTTTAATAGATGATCTGAATTTCCATAACCTGATTTGGCGACTCGCTCTCTTGCACTAGGACTCTCCACTGAAAGCTGTACAGATGTTGTGGGTCAACTTGATCATGGACACTTTTGCTTCACTAGCTCTGGCCACAGAGCCCCCTACAGAAGCCCTGCTGCTAAGGAAGCCATACGGCCGCAACAAACCTCTTATCTCCCGCACCATGATGAAGAACATCCTGGGTCATGGAGTTTATCAGCTAGTCATCATTTTTACATTGCTCTTTGCTGGTAAGGGTTTTGTGTCTGAAGATGTTCTCTGTACCCTGCACTGTTATCCAAGATTTTCTTTTTCTTGACTGGGATATTTTTTTTTTCCCCCCTCTGTAGGAGAGAAATTGTTGGACATTGACAGTGGCAGGAATGCACCCCTCCATGCCCCACCCTCAGAACACTACACCATTGTCTTCAATACCTTTGTAATGATGCAGCTTTTCAATGAGATCAATGCCCGTAAGATCCACGGTGAAAGGAATGTCTTTGAAGGCATCTTCAACAACCCAATCTTCTGTAGTATTGTCTTGGGTACCTTTATTATTCAGGTACAGTAGACTAAGACTTATCTGAAGCATCAGTCTGCACAGGTGAAATCTGAGGTTTTACACTTTGATTAAGTCTCCCTCTCTTGCTCCTTTTTTTATTTTATTTTTTTCATAGATTGTTATTGTGCAGTTTGGAGGGAAGCCATTCAGCTGCGTGGCTCTGACGACTGACCAGTGGCTGTGGTGTACTTTCTTAGGCTTCGGCTCTCTTCTGTGGGGACAGGTATGAAAGTACAGCTGAGCTTTACCTTTTGTTGGCAAGGTACAGAAATGCGGTATTACACTGCCCCCATGTGTCATCTCTAATCTAGTAGGTACAGGGTGTTGTCAGAGACGTGTAACAGTACATTATGTCCCGCTGCTGTGAAGAGATTAGTAATTAGTAGTTGATTGATTGATTTTTTTTTTTTTTTTTTTTTTTGGGGGGGGGTAGCTACCACAAACACATGTGGTCATCAAAGTTATTCAGTTTTATTATTTTAATTTGACCTTTAAGGGGATTATTAAAGTTATTTCTTTTGCAGTTGTTTCAATTTTGAAAAGTTATTTAAATGTAGTAAAATATTAGTAGTTTAATGGTACATGTTTTAAAATTTAAATATTATACTTTTTGAGTTCTTTACCTTTTATACATGAGTTGAAAAATATAGTTTGTTTTTTTTCTAAGGATTGAAGGGTGAGATCGCTCACTGCAGTTTATAGTAATGACTGGAGGTTCATAACAAATGTTTAATGTTGTTCTGTTTCACATCTATCCTGATCAGCACTTATATTAATATCAGTTTTGCCAGCTGGCGTCACCAGCTTTACATAAATGGGACTACACCAAGTCCTATAAAAGCACATAGCTGAGAGTTGAGGAACTGAATTGAATAAGTACCAAGATTGTTGGTTCCAAAGCAGCGATTGCTCTGTTCTTTTCCTTAAAGGCCGGTCGGTCCCCTAAATAGACGCTGACAACATGTGTTCACACACCTGTTGGTGCATGGAGTTCAGCAGTCTTCAATTCTAGGCCGCGTGACACAGTCGACTGGGATCTTTTGGCACATCGGTAGATTCTTAATGCACCCTCAGTATCTTAAAAGCTGAAGACTCAGAGAATTACATATTTTTGAAAATACATATTTAGAAGAAACCCTTAGTGTTACCAGGCTGTACAGTTACAGTTAATATGGGTAACATTACCGTAAGCTTGTTTTGGCTGCTGTCTTTTTAATAAGGGGTTGCCATACTGGATGGATCCATTTTTACACCAGATGGATTTGTGTGTTTTGTATATTAGCCAAACAGTGTGGAACCCTCGTAGTGGATTGTATTCCCACAGACCAGAGCAATGGTTAATGTCCAGAGCAATGTCGGGGGTTTTGTTTTTGTTTTGTTTTTTTGTTGTTGTTGTTTGGTTTGGGGTTTTTTTTTTGGGGGGGGGGGGGGGGGGGGGGTGTTATCTGATAACTTCTAATTATGACATTGTGTGATTTAAAATCACCAGACATGTGTCTGACTCATCTGCATTCCACTTTGTGATCTTTGTGGCTAGTGCTTGAGGAGTAAAGTTTCTGCCTTCTTGTTAAATTGACTGAACAGCATCTGCATGTGATCATGTGCAAGGATCCTCCTGTTCATCAGCAGTGGGAGGGGCTTGGAGCCCAAGAGCAAACCGCATGTTATTGAACTGGCCATCAAATTTTCATGGTCACTGTCCGCTTAATGTCGGCGATGAACTTAATCACGGCAGAACAAGCCATGATTAAACTGCACGGGGGGCTAAAACTTCATCAGGAGTCACGGTTGCTCACTTGTATCCTCATTGTCTTCCAGGTTATCTCTTCAATACCCACCAGCCGCTTAAAATTCTTGAAAACAGCAGGCCATGGCACCCAAAAAGAGGAGATCCCAGACGAAGAGTTGGAGGAGCTGGAGGACATGGATGAGATCGACCATGCTGAACGGGAGCTTCGTCGAGGCCAGATCTTGTGGTTCCGAGGCCTCAATCGCATCCAAACTCAGGTGACAAGTCTCAGCAGTTTCACGTGCAGCACTCACCACCACACCCCAACACCAAGGGAATCAAAAGCCATAAACCCTTTAACTCTCTACTGCTCTTCCAGCTTAAAATCTATTTTGTTCTTTCTCTTGGCATTCCTAAAGAATGGCTTGTGCCCTTAAAAAAAAAAAAAAAAGCCTTTCTCTAATTTTTCTGTTCTGCTTCTGAGCTAAAGCAGGGTCCTCTGCCTATGTTTTTGTTTTTTATTTGACTCAGTCTGACTCTATCTGCTAAATCTAGTTTGAAGGTACTGATGAGAAGCAATTGGATTGGATGGACAGCACGATAGAACAGCTGAATGTTTAGAGTATTGGCATGGCTATAGCTGGAAGTATGGAAGGAATCTGCAGAGAAAAGAGTGAAAGTGAGGTCAGATTTTTGGAGTAAGAGCTCCCTCCGATCAGTGCCTTTAAACCCAACCGTCCCCCTTTTTCCTCTCTCTTTTAATTATAATGTCTAAATCCAATTTCAAAGTGCCATTTTTTTCTTATGGTTACTGGTGCCTTTTCTTTATTTTTCTCTCTTTTCTCTCTCTCCTCTGGCTGTGTTGTGTTTTTATTTCCTCTGGGCTTTTTCTCCTGTCACGCTGTCTGATTCTTTGCAGATGGATGTAGTGAGTGCGTTCCAGAGTGGAACTTCCTTTCAGGGGGCTCTAAGGCGGCAGGCCTCCAACTCCAGCCAACAACAGCACGATGTAACCAATGTTTCTAGCCCTACACATGTAGCCTTTTCTACTACTACCACTTCTGCCACTGCCGCCAACACCGCTTCTGCCACTGTGGGGTGTGAGTGCGTGTTCTCCTCTAGTGCATGAGACTTTTATTTCTTCTTCTAACATCTTCCTTCTCCACTCTTCTTCTCACCTAACGTTGACACTTTTCCCCTCTCATGCTTCTCCTAATGTTCTCCCCTGTATTCTTTAAAAAAGACCTCAAAACCACATCTTCCATATTGCTTCGATAACACTGCTCTATATATATGTACCTTGTAACCAGGTCGCTTCTACTGTCGAGGTGTTATCTCTGTGTCATCATGTTTTCTGTTCTGCTTCTGCTTTGGTCTCAGAAATGAACAAGGTTTACTGTTATTTCGGGGGGGTGATGTGTATTTACTATGATTTTTAAAAAAACAAAACAAAAAACAAGTTATATTCTGAGTTGACAGTCTCCAGGTTTGTCTGCAGCTGCCTCAGTCTGCCTTGTGCCTCTGTAGCACTCATGGGTCTTTGTCGCAGCTCTCTAGTCCCTAGCTAGGTAAATGTTTTGAGTATATGCCCATGATCACGGTCTAAAAGAGTAGACACGAACTGAATGTCAGTGGTGAAAATAAGACCTTGGCTTTTCCAGAAGAAATGGTTTGCCGCAATAGCATCAAGTGGTAATAAGCTGTAATTTACTGGTGTCTTTGGATGCACGGCCTTTTAACATCACGCTATTCATCCGCTCACATAGGAAGGTCACTGTGCCGAGACTGGATTTGGTCATTTGATGGTGGTGTTTCCAAACTCCTTCCTTTCGACCCTGTGCCTGCTGACAGTGACACTTTTTGTTTTTCTCTTTCAGAGTTTAAAGACAGACCACCTGACGAGCAGGGAATTTTAAATGTTTTACAGATGTCACAAAAAGAGTAAAATGGAATAAATGACTGTGCTCTTGAATGTAAACTTGTGGGATTTTTCTCAGGCACATCAACAGCAGAGCCGATGTTGTTTTTGCCTCTGCAATATTGACAAATCGTGCAGTGCTGCAGCAACATTTAGTTCTATTTTTAGGTGCGACTTCTTCAGATCTCTGGACCTGACACTTATGGGTGCTTGTGGGCTTCTTCATTATTAACCTAATATTTTCCTTTCAGGTTTCCTTAAAATATTTGGACAATTTTCTGTGTGTGAAAGCTTGTTTGTTGGCAAAATGTGTCCAAAGGGCAGGTTGCTGCCAAAATGACCTAAAAACAATGAATACCACTGACTCCCCACGTATTCTTCTTTAGATTCTGTGAAATGTGTCATGGGCTATACTCAAAGGTTTACTACCATTGAACACAAGGTAGCGCCGCGCTCTGCATGGGTTCAAAGTCTCTGGTCTCGTTTGTGAGTTCTCGCTCTTTGTGCTGTTTTTGACATGTATACCAGCTTGTAGACATGCTTGGCTGCTGCAGCTTTCTTTCTTTTCGTTTTTTTTTTTTTTTTTTTTTTTTAACTCCACAAGCATAAGCTATAACTGACCACCCCTCTTTTTGTCTTTCTGTCTCTCTCCTCTTTCTGCCTCTCACCCTCAGTCTTTACTTTGTCTCACTCTCTCTTTCTGTCTCTCTTCCACTCCTTTCTTTTCTCACTCTCTTTGTCTCCATCTGTCCTTTTCTCCAGCTGTCCTTACTTTTTGATCAGCATGCCCAACAACAGTAATTTCTTGTGTCCAGCTTCTATCCCTTATTTTCTCTTTTGGTGTGTTCTTGTAGAAAGAACGCCATTCCCCTCATTTCATTTCATTTATTTATTTATTTTTGGTTCCCTTTTGCATTTTAATTAATCAGACACAGGACTCTACTAAGTGTTTTGTGAAATACTAATACAAAAAACACATTGCATCAAGTTTGACACTGGTTTGTACTCTCCCTGAGATATTGACCGATTTCCTGAAGTTGCTTTTTAATTACTCTTAAGACTAGTTTCAGGTTTTGTCTCCAACAGATTTAGGTTTTCTGTCTCTCAGAAAGTCTTTAATATTCAACCAGCATTCGATTTGCACACTTCGCACATCTGATCAGTCCAGCCCATCAGATTGCAATTGAAAGCCTTTTATGGAACAGTGATGGCTTGAAGCGTTATATTTTCATTCGCTCCTTCTGTACCAAATACGGCATAAAGATTAAATTACTGTGCAATTGCTAAATGCAAATGCAGTACTTCATATGGCAGCTTGGAGGCTGGCTCAAAAAAGCACATAGTTTATGAACAATCCCCAATTTTAGGGAAGAAATAAACATGTTAATAAGCTGGTACAAAGACCAGATCAGATTTGAACTGTTCTCCCTGTCACAGTAACTGTACGAGGCTGTTTACTATTGTTAGGCTGGTTTGAGTGGACTTTATGCATTACCCAGACAATATCAAAGTTATTGGCTTCGCTGACACCAAAATCTGCGTTTGTGCAGTTATCTCAAAAAAGTCTTTATGTGAGTGGAATTTATTAGCACCAATTAACAGGCATCTGATCTGTGCAATGCATCCACACAGTCTATAGATGGTGCTGATGTAGCTGGGTTGTTTAGCTTATACCGTGCTACTTCACCCACTCCTCCTTTCCTTACTTCTGACTTCCCAAAACAAGATTTGATCCCAAACAAAGCTCCAAAATGCAGCTCCCATCAAGTGCATACAGCTGTCCTAATTCATTAGCTTAATTCCATTGTACCTTTTACTATGGTACAGCTACTATGGTCAATAAGTGTGTGTGTGTGTGTGTATAAAGTGCATACAGACGTACACACAGTATTTACACAATACATGTTGCTGGAAGTGGGAAATGTATTCCCTGGGTTCCCTTATCTTTCCTCCTTTGTGCAGTGCTGCACATATGGGACTCAAGGGTTCTGAGTCACCAGGCAATTAGCATTGTAGCAGGAGGATAGTGGAGTGCAACATTAAACACAGGCACCCACACAGGCCACAGCAGCCACCGGATATAACAACTTTCCTGATGGAAACTCTGAAACAGTACTCCTTATGTACAGTCTGTGCATACATCTGTCTTTGGGATTTAAAGCAATATCTCTGGAACGCTTCAAATTGAAATGTCTGCAATACCAATAATAACAGGTCTAAGTTCTGGAGCGGTGAGTTGTATAGCTTACAGCATTGCTGTTTACATGTCACTGTCCCTCCTGGGCTTCTAGAGGGTGAACAACAATCCAAATTGCACTTGGATACAGTACACCACCTGGAAGATTTTCCTATAAACTGTCATTAATCTGCACTTCTGCAGCAATTCACAGTGCTGCTTACATTAAAACCCCCACTTTTCTTGCAGCGTAGAAAGTTGAGACCATCTTTTTTTATTGGCGATATTAATCTTTAGTGTTCACTTAGATTTTTATTTAGTATACATTTTCATTTTTAGTCTTTGGGTATTTTTATATTCACTGAGAGACAGAAATGAAAGAATATGGGCTGCTCCTGTTTATACATTAAAATACAACTAGAACCGTAGATGATGGTTGGAGACAACTATTCATCACCAGATTAGTATAAAACTTTACTACTAGAAATAACAGCACACCTGCACGTTTCTCTGGGAGTCCGTCCCCCTCCCCCCCTCACAGATTTCTGGTTTTGAAGCACCTAAAAACTCACCTATTCTGGCCCAGTAAAACCTAAATCCGTGGTTTTTATCTGTGGTGTTTTCCAGGTTTTAAAATAGAGCGGCGCACTCTTATCATTACCGAATGTGACTAAATACACCTTTCCTGCTCCCTGTCCCTTCTCCTTCCCTCCAGATCCGAGTGGTGAAGGCATTCCGCAGCTCCATCTCCCTCTATGAGGGGTTGGAGAAGCCAGAGTCGCGATCATCCATCCACAACTTTATGACCCACCCCGAATTTCGGATAGAGGACTCTGAGCCCCATATCCCCCTCATTGATGACACAGACGCGGAGGACGATGCTCCCACCAAGCGCAATTCGGCCAGCCCGCGCAACGCTACCCCCACACCGCCCTCACCCACACCTTCGCCTGCCACCACCGTTGCCCCCACCACGCCAGTCTCTCCTTCCCCGAACCAGAACAATAACGCTGTGGAGAGCAGTAACCACCTCCTCCCCGAGGGCCTCAAGTCAGGAACCCCCTCAGCCCCAGGGAGCCCACTACACAGCCTGGAGACCTCGCTTTGATCTGACCCAGCTCCACACGTCACCACCTCTTTTCTACCCGCCACCAAGGAGCTCAACTCAGACAAATCGAACGGACACTAGGAGCGTCGAGACGAAGGGTTAGACGGAGAGCGGCGTCTTGTGTGAGCTTGGCTTGGGTTGGACTTAAAGAACAGCAAACATTCAGAGGAATGTACGGCTTGGTGTGGATTCTTTGGTCTTCTTTTATTTTTGGTTATTATTATCCCACTGCAACACAAGGACTCTGTCTTCACCCCTCCCTCCTTGGTAACACTTGTTTTTCTCGGTAACAAGGGGTGACTATAAACTAAGATTGAAAGTGACCTGTTTTTATTATTATATTATATTTTAATTGAGAAAGGGAGGTGCTCCTCCTGGCTTGAAGATCGTCTGTAAGAGTTATGAACGAACCTTTAGCTTCTCTTTTATCTGAATGGTGTTGTATATTTATCTCTTTGGCCCTTGCTCATTTTGAAACTTATTTCTGCTCCATCGGCTGTTAATATTTTGAGTTATTTATGTTTTTGGAGGGAAAAAAAGCAGGTCTGTTTACAAAGTTTGTAGATACTTTTTTTCTGTTTGTAGGCAAAGAGCTTCCTGATGTATGATGCAGAAAACTGGGACAGATTAAGAAACGAATGAGAGGATTATTTCAGATACTGCTGTATTTTCAGGAAAAAAAAGGGGTGTTTCTATTGAAACTTAACTATTTTTGCCTGCAAGTTTTATTTGTTATATATTTGTAGATAAATATAGAACCTTCTAGCCAAACCGATAAACACTAAGGCTTGTATAGAAAAAAAGAGGTCCATCTGACGAGGTGTTTTCACAGGAGACGGGACGGGAAAGATAATTAAGGCCTCTAGTCCACTAACATCGCTATAAATATTTAACTTCTTCCATTTCTTCGCTAGTTTTCATGTGCACAAAACCTTCTGGAGTTCTGGATTCTCTTTTTCAGTCATTATGTTGTGTTCAGGAATTTCCACATGTTGAAAGGTTCAGTTATTTAAAGGGAGTTTAGAAAATAATCCCAGGCTCTTATTTATCTTGCCGAAAGCTGGGAGGAGGAAACAAAGTCTTACCTCAGAGTCAGATACAAGGTCCTTTATGAAGCCGCTTAAGCGTAAAGTAGGAGTTCTTCTTTCCGATTTGGAACCATAAAATGAAAATCTCTTCTTTTAGCTGGTATGTTGCACTCACAAGCATAGATTAATTTGACGAAGGCCTTGTGGGTGCGTTAACGCTAAAACATGTTCTGCCAAAAGCACCAAAATGACTTTAATCAACTTTTTTGTTCTCTTTTTTTTTTTTATGACCGCTGCAGTTCAAACTAGCGCTGTATTATCTACTGAACGAGTGTGTCTATTTCTCAGTAAGACCTTCACATAGGCTAAACGTCAGTGTGCCTTGGCTTCAGTAATAATTTAGACAATCTTGGTCCCATCATTTATCGCCTTTAGGAGACTCCTTATGGGGGGAGAGAAAAAAAAAGACCTCCACAGCTAAAAGCAGGACCAAAGTCATCCTCCATCTAACATGTGGGGACAGCAGAGACTGATTTCCTCCCTCTGGATGCTTGATAAATACGGACACTGGTCTTTTTCTTTCTTTTTTTTCCCCTAAATGGTGCATTTTATTTATATTTTTGAATTTTCTCAGCCCCCCTCCCACTCCCCGCCAATGTAGAATACTGACATTTGTTTACTCAGGCATAGAAAAAGTATTTAATTTAAATGAGAGGGGAAAACCCCTTTTTGCTTCAGAGCTTGTGTATTTAGATAGCAAAAACATCTTCATCTTTGGTCAAAAACAAAGTGAACCATTTTTCATATTTCATTCTCTTTACGCTTTAGGTAAATATTAATTTTATTCCTCTGACTATTGTTGGCATTTTAAAAAATTTCAATCCACCAACAACCACCACCCTATTCAGAAGACTCCTTTAAACCATTATTAATAACAAACGTTGCTGCATTTGGTTTGTTTGTAAAACTATTTTTGACACCTGATGTACTGGAAGCGCTAAAGAATTCGACATTTGTGCATTTTTCAAGAATAAAAGCCGAGGCATACACTGGTATCTATCTGCACAGGGTACTTATTTCATAACGTTCCTTTGGGGAAAAAGAATTTTGATACAAATCGTAATAAAATTGTACCTTTGTATTTTTATGGCAATGCTGATGATACCTTTCATCATACCTAACAAATTTTGGATGATTTGACACCAATCGTGTTCTATGGGGAACGGGGGTTTTGGCCACTAAAATGTTTTGGGATTTTTTTATTTATTTATTTTTTTTGTTCTGGAAGATTCATCTCAGGGTGCAAATGATGTGAAAGAGAACAGGCCTCTCTTTAGTTTGCATTTTAGAACACGCTTAAATGTTTGGGATGGTGCTTGCCAACCACACACAAGGGATAAACTCGGGCAGCGGGCTGCAGATTTTTCCTGCAGCCGTCTGGCCGGCTTCACCTGAAGGGCCGCGGACAGGGAAGTGGAAGGTGGAAATGTAAAGTCATAAATGGTTTGTTTTCCTTGTTTTACAGACGACAAAATAGCAGCTAGGATTGAGAGTGAGAAATTGGAAAAAAGCGAGAGGAATCCATGTGAGGAGTTTGTTCTGTAGCTTCTTCCTGTAATGGGAATGAATGTTTTTTTCCATCTGTTTTATGGATTATTATTTTTTTATCTTTTAACATTTGGAAATAAAAGTACTTCATGTCTGTTTTATCTTGAGCATTTTAAATGGATATCGTGATTGGATTTACATTTGAAACTTGTCGAGTAATGTGTATGGTTTTTAAAAATAAAAAATGTATTTAGCCTAACTGCAGGGCCATGTTTGTCATTTATCATGCAGTGTTTCACCGTTTTGCAGTTCTCAAATGTGGACTGCGCTGTATTGAAAATCATCATCCCTACAGGATGGAAGGAAAACACTTTGTAGAAGGTCTGGTTTTCATCTACTTGATTTTCCTCATAATAAGACTGTATTTTTTATTCCTGCACCATTGCCAAATGTCAGAGTGGCCAATACTGGCAATAAACACACTCTGCGCCTCACCAGTTATGTCTTCCTAGTACTGACTGGGACCACCTTTTTTCCTCTAGAGCTGCCTAAATACTTAACTGCAGGAAATTTCCTCTGAGATTTCCTCCATAATGACATGACAGCATCTCAAAGTTGCTCCACATCAATGACTCCAATCTCCTCTTCCAGCACATCCCAAAGGTGCTCTGCTACACTGAGATGTGGTGATTGTTGAGGCCATGTCAGTACAGTGTACTCATTTTCATGTTCAAGAAACCAGTTTGAGATTATTTTAAGCTTTGTGACATGGTGTGTTATCCTGTTCCAATCAGCCATCGGAAGATGGGAACATTGTGGTCATAAAGGGATAGACATGCCCGGCAACACTACTCAGGTAAGGTGTTTAAGGTGCCCTTAAATGATGCTCAGTTGATACTAAAGAGGCGAGGAGTTTGCCAATAAAACGTCCACTGCAGCATTACGTCACAACCACCACAAGCCTGAACTGGAAAGGCAGGGTGGATCCATGCTTTCATGTTTATGCCAAAATCATTCAAAGCTTTTCCGGTGTGGTCATCTGCTGCTGTAGCCCATCTACTTCAAGGTTCAACATGTTGGGCATTCAGAGATGCTCTTCTGCATACTTTGGTTTAACAAGTAATTATTTGACTTGCTGTTGCCTTCCTATCAGCTAGTGAATTGCCACTCACTGGATATTTTCTCTTTTTCACATCAATCTGTAAATCCTACAAGGTTGTTTTAATGAGCAACTGAACATCTGTACCTAACAAAGTGACCATTGAATGCTTTGCCTTGGCCACCATTGTCTTAATAAATAAATTCCGTTGCTTTGTTTTGTTTTTGGACAGATTTTCAGACTACAAGTGTTCATAATTGAAAAGTCACTCTGGCTTAACTTGGTAAGAGCTGTGTGGCTTATTTTGAGTGTTTTCTTCAAATAACTGTTGTGTTTGTGGACAATGACAATAACGGGCTGTGATGAGTGGAATTTTCGCAACAGTTGGAGACTATATTATTTAAATTAGTTGCGGTAATCGAGTCCTGTTTGACAGTCGGTTTGTTTATCTGGCAAATTCAGAGATGAAGTGTATTGTGAGTAATGTGAGCAGTGTACAATGGCAGCTTTGTGAAAAAATGTTTGGAGATAGCTCTCTCTGCTCCAACAATGCCAGGCCTCACCTTTCTTTGCTGAAGTAAAGAACTAAAGACTATGGTTTAGTTGTGTGTGTGTATATATATATATATATAGATATAGATAGATAGATAGATAGATATATCTCCAGGGACTGCAAATGAGCTAATAGTTAAATCTGCTACAGTGCATCTTTGCTGTTAGGAGAGAAAACACGGTCCTCTGAAATTAAAATATAAAAATATGGGTGCCCGAAGAGGTTTTTGTCTTCCCCTCTCCTTTAAAAAAACTACTTTTACTTTTGCCAATGAATGACTGACTGATAGAATGATTGTAAATCTATACTGATTTTTAGGAGATGCGTTTCTCTTAAAAAAGGTTTCAAAGATGTACCAAAGGGACCCTTTCATGCATATATCCACATCCAGTACACAGAACATGACATGCACTTAAAAAATGTTTGACATACATACATTTTATATGTAAAATATTATATTAAAATACACAATATGCTGAAGCAAATATTTCAATATGATAAAAACATAAAGAAGAAGAAGAAGTGAAAAATAAAATTATTAAGAGATTAAAATACCTAAATATGTCAAAATAAAACGTTTTTTATTTAAAAATTAAATAAAAACAACAACAATGATAATGGTAAATGGTCTGTATTTGTATAGCGCTTTACTTGGTCCTAAGGACCCCAAAGCGCTTTACACTGCACACAATCATCCACCCATTCACACACACATTCACACACTGGTGATGGCAAGCTACAGCGTAGCCACAGCCACCCTGGGGCGCACTGACAGAGGCGAGGCTGCCGGACACTGGCTGCAGGACACTCATTATTATTATGGAACTGACTAAATCCTCAATATAATAATAAAATAATTTTACTTTATTTTATATATAAAATCAATGTAAAAGACAAAAAGAAAACAGTCTTGCTGGATCAAATTTCACATTTTTAAGATGTTTTCCAGTCAATGAATGTAGTCAGAAACGATAAAATGCTGTTGCACATCCAGACCGGCAGGTGGCACTGTGCTTCTCTCCTGCAGTCAGCCCATCGAAGATCGTGTATAATAACGGCTAAGATGGTGATGGCTTACTTAAGTGTTGACTGACAATAACCACAACCAACTAAGCTACTCGCTTCAGTCTCTTTCCTCGTGTACGTAGCGGCAGAGTGAGACCTCAGTGAATTTATTTTAATCTTTGAAAAGTGTCGCCTTATTCCGCTCGGCAGGAAATTCCTCCGCAGTAATGGATCCCAAACACGGGGCGAAGGTCTGCTGAAGACGGGTCACAGTGTTTATGAGAGTACAGCAGCCTGCAGCAGCGTCGGTCTCGTAGAAGTAAACCGGTCTGGTGGAAGGTTGGAGTTGTAATGACTTATCGATCATTTATAGATAACTGACAGCGGGTTTGTCTCCTTTAATGAGTTGCACAGTGATAAATTACTGTTGCAGTGCAGGCAGCAGGAAGACATGGCCTTTCCTCCCCCCTTGCATCTGCGACAACTTGTGCATCGATGCGAATCTTGCAGGTTTCTTATCTAACGTGTTGGCGCTCATGCGTCCATCTCTCACAGGCAGGAATGCGACTCCCTCACGGCTGAGTTCAAGATGAGAGAGTGGTGGATTCATGTGGGTTTGATCTGCATCCCTTTGGTGGCCGTGTACCTGCACATCCCGCCCCCTCAGCTGTCCACTGCGCTGCAGAAGTGGCACAGTGCTGGGAAGGTCTTCCACTTCAGAGGCTGGAAAATCTTCTACAGAGGTAACACGTCAGTCTTAGTGCTACCATAACATGCCAGTCAAGCACAAATATGTCTTTGATCTGTGGTCTCTTCTCAGACTCTCTCGGTGCTTTGGGGAGCTCAGATGTCATCATCCTACTCCATGGCTTCCCCACTTCCAGCTATGACTGGAGCAAGGTGCCCATCTCTCTGCACATGCCCAGTGGATAAACAAATGGAGAACTGTAAGGGTGTGTTTGGGACCCCCACCTATCCTTTCTTTTTCCCCCTCCTCTCATACAGATCTGGGATCCGCTCACACAACGATTCCATCGTGTGATTGCGCTGGACTTCCTCGGTTTTGGCTTCAGTGATAAACCGGTGGGTGAAAGCTAGATACAGAAAATCCATCATTATACATCGACTGATTAAAACGTGTCTAACATGTGTTTTTACTGTGCTGTAATGTACCAGCGGCCCCATAAGTACTCCATCTTCGAGCAGGCCAGTGTGGTTGAAGCCCTGGTGGCCCACTTGGGTCTGAGCAACCAGCGAGTGAATCTGGTGTCCCACGACTATGGAGACACCGTGGCCCTGGAGCTGCTGTACAGGTTGGTGGTGTTTTCATGAAGGCTGCCAAAACAGTGTAAACTGATAAACTGCTAACCTGCTGTGGTTTTTCCTCTGTCCTTCTTCCAAACTAGGAGTGACCAAAATCGCACAGGTCATCTGACTTTAAACAGCTTGTGTCTTTCCAATGGAGGTACAGTGCGCTCTGTTATCCTTGGCTTTAGTATAAACAGAAGCTGCAGCTCAGATTTTCTGTTTGTTTTACATTTAAACTGAATATGTTAAGCTTTTTACAAAATCTATCCATTCAATGCTCTTTGTTTTTCTGAAGTCGGGTCGTGGTGGCAGCAGACTCCTGAACCATACTTTCCAGTTACTTCTGGAGGATTTCGAGGTGTTCCCAGACCAGATGACATATATAATCTCTCTAATCTTCTAGATTTACCCCGGGTGTCCTCACAGTTGTCTGTGCCTGGAAAACCTCCAAAGGGAGGTTGCCAGGAGGCATCCATACCAGATGCCCAAACCACCTCAGCGGGCTCATTTTGCCACGCAAGAGCAGCGGCTCTACTCCAAGATCCGTCTGGGTATCTGAGCTCCTCAAACTGTCTGCAGGAGGAAACTAAGCTATTTGTATTCACGACCTTACTCTTTTGGTCATTACTCAGCCTTGGACCATCAGAGATAGACGGTCCAACACCCACAAGGACATGGACACGGCCCTCACTTTGGTTATACAAGGACCTGATGGCCCGTAGCAGTGGGCTCAGAACCCCTTACTGCTGCAGTACACCACACAGATGCCCACAGAGAACCTGGTCCTTACATAATTGACACTGGTGTCTTGTTTTGGTCCCTTTTTCATTGGTGACAGGAGCCTGGTTGTTGCAGTGGCCACAAATCCTCTGCAGGGAGCTTTTAGGTAGACCAGCCGAGTTGTTCTCCCTTGGTTTCCATATCTGTGCATTTCAGCCTTCAATCTGCGTCTTCCAGTCTTGGGCAGCATTTATGAGGGGAGCTTCCACCCTTACAGATTGTTTTGCTAGACACTGTCTTGGGTGGTTACGAGGGCAGACGAAAGCGAGAGCTGCCAGATTGATCGCCAGTTGATGTAGCTCCTGATATTTGAGCGTTAATAATGCACGTCATTCCAGATGTTGTTCCGACGTGAAAGTCACAAGCGCTGCTGACACTTTTCTTCCTGACAGGATTGTTCCCAGAAACGCACCACCCACGGCTGCTGCAGATGGTGAGTCACGATTGTTTGCTTCATCCTGCTTTTTCCAGCCCATGTTACTAAATAAGCTGAGGAGGATGGAGTGAAATTTAAGGGGAGCTATTTGAGTGGTAAACTTATCCTAGAGACATTTCTGTCCTTGTTTCTGTCCTCCAAAAGCTTCTGAAGGACTCGAGTTTTCTGGCTCCGATTCTGACGCGCCTCACTAACTTTGTGATCTTTCAAAAAGGGTAAGAGAGCCTGAGCCCTTTAGCACCAGAGTTAAAGCTGGAGCCCTGCATTAGGACATTACATAATTGGATAATGGACTTTGATTCGTTTCCTCACCGGCAGGATAGGAGAGGTGTTCGGCCCATACACGCAGCCCACGGACGCTGAGTTTTGGGACATGTGGACGGGGTTACGCTACAATGATGGCAACTTAGTTTTGGACAGGTGCGTGTGCCTGTTTGGTCTTTTGGCCTTTGTAACCTGCTCGCTCGCTTCTAACTTTGCCGCTCTGTCTCCGCAGTATTCTGCAATACATCAACCAGAGACTGAAACACAGAGAGCGCTGGGTGGGAGTGCTCACTTCCACGTATGTCCCACGTAAGTTCACTGTTGCGTCACATATCCCAATGTGTGTGTGTGTGTGTGTGTGTGTGTGTGTTAATAAATCAGAGGGCAGCTTTTGTATGGGCCAAACAATTTCTTACGGTGTCAGCAGCCTCAGGCAGAGAGCTGCTGATGCTAAGCTGCTTAGTCCATCTGTGATTGGAAGCTCAGTGCGTGTGTGTGGCATAGAGCTCATGAGAAATGCAACATCTTGGGAGAAATAATTCCAGTATATGCCTTTTAATTTAATCCCACTCGTCCTGTACCGCTCCTCCATTTCTCAGTGTTCCTCTTTCCATTTTTTTTCCCCTCGCTCACCGTCTTCCTTGTGTGTTTCAGTGCACATGATCTACGGACCCCTGGACCCCGTCAACCCCCACCCCCAGTTCATCCGTCTTTACCAGTGAGTGCTCCTTCATCTGTTTCTTTAACCCCCACACCCGACAATCCAGATTATCCATAATGCCCCCTAAACTGGGGTAACCTTAAATGTGCTGAGTTTCCAAACTGCTTTGACAGATAAAAAGCAGAGCACCTAGCAGGTGATCCATCTGGGAATGTCATTTACCTCAGTGCACCTTGCAGTTGGGGCTGCGAAAGTTTGCAGGACATTATGTTAAAGAAGGAAGAAAACCATGTGCTGGTGACATTTAGGCAGCACAGCAGATTAGGGAGTAGCTTCGGTTGCCTTGAAGGCTGAGGCTGAGAATGGCTCTATTAATGTTTTAGTTTCTCACCCAAAAGTTAGAAAAATGTGCTAGATTTATTCCCTCATCAGAGCTGAGGATCAGTCACAAATGACTAGCTTTAAAGCTCTGTCTTTGTGTCCTTTGTGGCATGTTTTATTGAAACAGTCCATGTTTTTTCCATTTCCTCAGGAAGCTGGTCCAGAAGTCAACAGTCACAATTTTGGACGAGCACATCAGTCACTACCCTCAGCTGGAAGATCCCACTGGCTTCTTAAATGCATATTTCAATTTTATTCACTCTTTCTGAAAGGAAACCAAATGCAACTGATTGTAGAACTATCGGATTATGTGTCGTACCAAATTGAAAGACGCACACGTGGTGCAACGAGCGATCGTGATGATTGTACCCAGATGAAATGCTGCATCGGCCTTGCGATTTAAGCAAAGCTAATTTACCAGCACCAATCCCTGAAATGTTCATTACTACCATGGAAAATGGGAAATGCAGGCTAAAAATGATTGTATTTAAATAGGTGGAGGTGACTGAGGGAGCACGGTAATGTCAAGTAATTTGAACTGGTGTTGGGGTGTGTCATCATTGAGTTTATTTGCGGGACACTCTTGATTCCTTCCAGTTTGTGTTGTCTGTCCTGCTATCAGCTGTGATGAATTTTTATATAATTTTCTATATTTCTCTCGATGTCAGCAAGTAAATGTCAATTTTTCTTCAAATAAAACTAGTTTTCTTAAAAAAAAAAAAAATTTCTTGATTTCCAACTGGAATAAATTAAGCAGCCAGAACTTGGACAGTCATGATTTATTGTAGTTTTGACAGATAACAAAACATGAGGACCAGCAGAAAATATAAAGAAACAGCGAGAGAACACTTTTTAGTTTATACACTAGAAGTAATAAAACATTCATGAAATAGAATTTCAGATCTGTGAAGAACTAAGTGACGTTTCAGGTGGTTGAACAGGGATGAAAGGTCTTCTTGTCGCGTTGGCACAAAGCTGTATGACGACCATTTTAACCCACCGAAGCCAAGATGACATCGACGACGTTCTCGTCTCCGCTACGAACCGTCACCTGCATGGTGACGCCGTCGGCCAGCGCGAGCCGAGCCCGAACCAGCACATCGTGACCGCCGCGAAACACACCTTAGAGTGAGAGTGGAAAAGTTTTTACTCACAACATATACACATATTTACAGTATTTCTGTGAAGGTTCTCAGTCATCCAGGTCATCGTAGTCTAAGGAGCTTGGAAAGAAAAGCGTCTGGACTTCTTTAGGTTGCTTGAAGATGTTTCACCTCTCATCCGAGAAGCTTCTTCAGTTCTAAGGTCAAATGGTGGAGAGTCCCAGATTTAAACCCAGTGGGAGTTTCCCCCCACAGAGGGACAAAAGGACCCCCTGATGATCCTCTAATCGCCTGAGCCAAGGTGTGAAAGCGGGTGTGGGTCCCAATCAGCCAGGGTTTCGGGTGAGCTCATTGTGAAACCTGGCCCCCACCCTATATGTGATTTCCTGAGATCGGATGGCCCAGGATGTGAGTGGGTGTTAAGGCGTCTAGGAAGGGATCTCAAAACTGGATTATAGATGAAGAAGCTGAAGAAGCTTCTCGGATGAGAGGTGAAACGTCTTCAAGCAACTCAAAGAAATTTACAGTATTAATATTTTATAGATCAAGTTGAAGTTAAACTTGCATACAGTTATCAATATCCTGATATCAGACACTCACCAGCAAGGAAGAGGACGTGTGAGTTCTTATTTTCAGGAACTTTGTCGGAGCGCTCACATGGCTGCATTCCCAGGAAGTTGATAATGTTACCCACCGCCTCTGCACACAAAAACACAAAAAAGTTTCACGACAGTGGTTTAGGTCAGTTTATCCTATACATGCTAACTAAATAAAGGTTATATTACAAAATTAACTTCTAATTGTCCGTACCATCCAGAGTTCGTACAGATGCCAGGGCAAAAGTTTCTTCCTTCTCAAATTCGTCTCCTACTTCTTCCCACGCTGCTCCGAAATTTGGTTTCAGAACCTTCTGGATGTGGTCTGCAACCGTTACCTCTAGATCCTCCAACTAAAGAAAGTCGCCCAAAACAAAGGAAGAGGTTTAGTTTGATGCTAAAACATGTTAACCGCCAACGCTACCCGTCCGCCTCCTCGTACACACCTATGGTATCAATTTCAAAACCCTCGTTCACGATTTTCAGAAAACCTGACCCCTTACCTTCACCTTGAGATCGAGGTCACTGAGATTTAAACTTGTCCAAGATTTTTAGTAGATACACCTGTGGTATCGATTTGAAGCTGCCTCATTTTTGCGTTAATGCATTCACAGGTCAGGCAGCAGGATAATAAAAATACTCCTGCCTTTTTACAGCTGAAGGGCAAATATAAATAAAGTCACACATTTTCTATTACATACCACATATTCATCATCATAACCGTCATCGTCAGGCTCTCCTGTGTTGGGGTCGCAGTCCCTCACCAGGTACTTCATAGTACAGCTGAACGTACAAGACACTGCGAACAGACAGGAAGCATAAATCACCCAAACTTGGCATTTAAGCAGCTTAAACACTGGTGATGTCTGAATGTTCGTACCAGCTGTGGGGTCGTCATCGGGAAGCCGGATCAAAGTGTAACAAGAACCAGGCTGACTGTATGGGAGGCTTGGGGCAGGGACACAGTGTACGACCTCATAGGCCTCCGAGGGCTCCATCTGCACCACCACCTAGAAGAAAGAATCAAACATATTCACACGTTTCATATGCTGATATGTTTAAAAATATTATTAAACTTCAGGTAGTTGTGAAACAGAACTGCGGTACCTTCTGCAGCAGCTGGTCGTTTAGAGTGTTCGTGCAGTCGAACTGGAACACCATGTGTCCGGCGAACGTGTGTTTGATGCAGCGCACCACGTATTCAGTCTCAGCCTCCGTCAGCTGCACCGGCTCCGAAGACTTGAACAGCGGGCCGAGACCCTGGAATTCTGGGATGGCCGCAAGTTGTTCTGGCAATGATGTGAACAAAAACAGATGTAAGACGAAGCAGGGATTTTATCAGCTACATCGAAATGACCACAAAGGTGAACGCACATCTCCGATCATCGCAAAACAACAGATGCTGTTCATTTACCCTGATAAATGTCCTGGCGTGATGGGGCCAGCTTTTCTGGAAGCTTGCTTGTAGCGACTGGGGCGATTTCTGAGCGGACAAATAAAATTGTTCTTAAAGATCTGATTCCTGAACGTGACAGTTTCTCGGTTACTAAAAAAATAAACAAATCCCTGTGGTCGTACCCGTTTTCTGCTCTGTGATTGGAGCAGTGGCCAGAGGGACTGTCTTCATATCAAAAGGTTTCTCTGAGGGCTCCAAGGTGTACTGGTGGAGGGACTTCTCCAAACCAGGAATGGAAACAGAAAGTCCTGAAACACACATACAAGGAGACTCAGCACATCACCTGCTGAGTGCTTGACAAACAAACTGCCTTGACGGCTCTTTTATTTTGAAAACCAACTGCAATTTACCATTAAAGATGTAGGCAGCATTCAGAGCCTTCTGCTTCTGCTGGAGCACGTTCATGTAGAAAGTAGCTCTGTCGCGCACCTCATCATCACTGTCCATCATACACCTGTGCAAACAGAGCTGTGTTAAAAATTATACCGCACTGACACACAAAGAGTTTATCCACTGTGTACTTTCAAAAGTGCACACACGCGCACACACATACACTCAAACAAAACCAATGAATACCTCTGCAAAAGAACCAGGACACTTGGCAGCAGATCATCATTCTGAGCTCCAAATTTAGCCAAAGCGCTGACAGCAGCTAAAAGTGGAGCATGACACAAACAAATGTTTTATCTCGTTAGTAAATAGCCTAAAAAAAAAATTGGAAGAAAATTAACTAAAGCTGCCAAAATAAGAAGTATCAGCCTCTGCCTATGGATGTTACAGATTTAAGGTCAAACTTCTGGGGTGCATGCTCTCCTACTCGTCTCACCTGCACGGACAGCCTCGCTCTCCAGCACCACTCGGTTGAAAATAAAGCGAATGTACTTGGAGGGCTGCGGGGTGCGTGGACCCTCTTTACCCATCAGGTGCAGGATCTTTGTGGCAAGCACAGTGTGCTCGCAGTCCTCGATAAACTCGCACAGATGGGCCAAGCCCGTCTCTTTGCTCTCAGGGTTCTCCTCGATGATGCTGATGATGCAGTCCACGATGGCCCGCTTGTACTCAAATCCACCCTGCAGGGAGAGAAGAGGTTTACAAAAAAATATTATTACAGTGACTCATTGTAGTATGCAGATTCTATATCTGTTATAAAAAAAACAAACACACAAGAAAACTCAAAAAGTCAAATGCCCAATGTAGACAATACACTTTTATATGACTTACATCATCTCTGAGCATGTTGGACAAGAAGTTCATCATGACGCTGTGCTTCCTGGGATACTTCTGGCAGAGAGCACTGATGGCCTGCACCACAACCACCTGAAATAAAAACACACATTTAGGACATCAGAAATCAGAACAAAGGTAATGGGATTTGTTTTTAAGTAGGAGCAAAGCACTAAAACTCATTTTAAAAATTGATATTTTTTCTCCCAAAAGAAGCTAATATCCAGTTGTAATACCACAATGACACTTTTCATCTACAACCTGCATGTTTTCATGGCTGGTTTCCATAATATTGCGATTTTTTGTGTGGCAATATTATATCGATACAGGGACACCAAATATCGATGTGTTATTTTAGAAAACGCAAACGCAAATTCAGTACTATAAAATCAACTGCTTATTTACTCCACCAGATGGTGCTGTTCAGGTTTTTTCTAGTGACCTTCAGCGTAGAGGAAGAAGTTGATAAAGACAGCGATATTGGAAAAAGAAATCAACAAAGCACAGCGAAAATTTAACCCAAAGGTATGAGCTTATTTTGGATTTCCTAACCAGGACAGGACAAAGGGCACTGATGGCATTTAACCCTTTAAGACCTACCATAGAACCAAGTCCGCCAGAGCTTATATTATATGTTTACATGTTGCAGAGCCATTTTTGGGAGCATTTCAAGTTGCTATACATCAATACAACCATTACAGCCTAAATTTTAATAATATGCATGCATTAAGTGCATAGTAATGACATAAATTGCAAAAAGTGCAATAAACTACAAAAAAATTGAAAATCGTTTTTGTTTTTTTAACATATATTTCTAATTAGAGAAATTTAAGAGGCTTATCCCTCAAAACTGTAAATACAAAAAAGTTGCACAAAATAGTTTCCCACCACAGGAAATTTATTTTGAGTGTCTTCATAGTTTTATTTTTGAAATACACCAATTTCTATACACTGCAGGAAAAACAAAAATAAATATTATAGTGCAAATTTGCAAAAAAGCAGCATATGCATCAAAATAAACTATTTCCAGCAGTGCAATTTGAGTCCTAAGCATCCCAGAAACGACACAAAGTCATAAAGTCAAACATAACTTTTAAAAACACCAGTATAGGCTCATGAGGCCTTGATGGTAAAAAACTACATTTCCGCGAAAATGACGTCACTTCCGGTTTCGGGCAGGTCATGGCGGACATGCGACAGTTCGTGCTGATGGACGTAGGAAGTGTTATGAACAGCTGATCGGATCGGCAAAGCGTGTTTCTGGAATATTATGGTTTTGTTGCTGCAAGTGCTTTTTAATGCAGTTTTTGCAAAGCTATATGTGGAAGGAAACTGTGACTTAGGACAAGCTGATGGCATAAGGATGTAAGTACAACTCCTCCGGTTTCATATGCAAAAAAAATTATTGCGTTAGCTCATGTGGTTGCAGTGCTACCGGGATTTAAAAATAGCTACGCAAAACGGAGCGTGCCCACTCTGACCGGTTTTAAAGGGTTAAAAGCACCAGACAGCAATAAAATTTTCTGGAACTGCTACAAACACGAGGGGTCGTCTCATCTGCCACCATCCTGCGACAACATTAGCAAGGAATGGCTAGCAGAAACAATATATCCCAATATAACTTATATATACTCAGCATATTGCAGTTGTTTAAAATTGCAATAATATTGTATAGTGATTAAGCCATTGAGAAAATATTGTAGAACTTTGTGCCTGAGAATATTTATGTGCATTATTTAAAACAAAAGCGCCTGACCTTGAACTCATCTGAGATCTCTGAGACAAAAGAGGAGATCTGCTTCATGAGCCGATCCACGCTGCTCTCACTGCCAGTCTTCAGAAGAGTGGTGATGGCTAGCGTGGCAATGCTGCGGTTAGAATCGGTGATCAGGTTCTCAAGGTCCAGGTTGCACGCAGTCACGGCTGATGGATGCTTCATGGCCACCTAGTGGACACAAAGGAAATATTAATGTAGTTATACTACATCCAGAGTTATGTTTTTAATTGTAATAGGTTATTTTTATGTTGCTGTGATTAAACAACTCATGGCTGTTTATGCATCAGTGTTTGATACTTAAACCTTAAAAAACAAGCCATATTTTGCAGGAAGGGAGTGTGCAGCTGTACCTTATTGAGGGTCCTGACAGCAGCGTATCTTAATGCAGCTTTAGGAGAGCTGCAGAAGAGCTGCAACACTGCAGGAAGACATACATTTAAAATGAGATTGATGCAGTAAGACAAAAATTGCTCATTTACAATATAACCTTTTTAGCACATTTATGAATAATATGTGAGTAAACTAGTAACCTGACACAGCAGGGGCCAGCTCCCTGGCAGTGCAGTTGGGCATATGGACAATAGCAGAAGCAGCCTCATACACCACCATCTCATTCTTGTTCCTCAGGCAGCTCTCGATGAAGTCAAACAAGGGGCTGTCATGACTGTAAATACGAGGATAAAACCCATGTCAACATGACATCAAGACTGAAATTTAGTATGCCCACATATCTTTTGTGTATCAAACTGCTGCTGGTCTACTCACCCTCCCTCTGTCTCGTCCAGCAGTTTACTTGCAATCCGGATGAGCATGCAGTAGGCAAAGGGAGACTTAAGACCAGACTTGGTGAACTTGTTGAGCATCTTGGTCACAGCGAGGCGGTCATTCTTCCTGAGGTGATACAACAGGCCCAGGGCGTGGTACTAGAGAACAGGACACAAATAAGCAGCCACTTTAAACTAATTTCTATTCAGGAAAAATATTCACTATTCTCAATATTAACCAAATGAAGCAAACCGCACAAGAAAACATTAATTCTGTAGTTTTTCTTCTGTTCCTACCCACCTGAACCATGATGTTGTCACTGGAAGCAGCCTCCTGGGCTTCATTCACCCAGCGCTTCACCACATCATAGCTCATCTTCACCATGTGCTGAAGAATTGAAGTGGAAAGAACATTATAGTCCACCATGAAGGAAGTGAATAACAAACTTTTAATTGTGTAGAAATGTCAGAAAAATCTCAAAAGAGATTTTTTTCTGAGAATAACACTGAAAGAAAAAAAAATGAGCCCAATTCATACCAGCGAGGAGACCAAAGCTGAACTGGACACACTGGGAACCTTGTCAACAATAGCCTGCTTCATGTATCTCTCAATAGCCTGCAGCATGGTCGTCTGTGGGAAAGACCGAAAAATTAAAAGATGCTTCAGTTTCTTACCTTAAAAACATGACATTAATAAGAAAAGACAAAAGCAATTTCCTCTTCTGAACAGAAATTAAGCAGCACTCACATCTGTAATCCTGCAGAGAGCTCTAATGGCAGGTCCTCTGTATACATCCTCCTTCCCAGTCATGTCTTTGGTCAAGCTATAAAATACCAGGCAAGAAATAAATAAAGACACTAGAATGCCAAAAGAAAAAGCACACTATTGCAAAAATCATAATTTTCTTTGCAAACAACTTTAAGATATTGTTCTCATCAGACTTTATACCATCAAATATTCCATTTTGCTAGTAATAATGGTTAAGAGGTGCACTGCTAGTACAACTATAAAACTGGTGTGCAAATACTTTTTGCTTATTTTTACTCTTCTGTTTTATTTGAGAAATAAGAAATCAGTATGTACATAAATGTATACATAAAAGCTAGGGGTGCAACGATACACAAAATTCACGGTTCGGTTCGGTTCGATACTTTGGTGTCACGGTTCGATATTTTTTCAATACAAAAAAATGTTCATGCCTTCTTAATTTGTTATTTATTAAAATTATAAATATATATTTTAACTCAAAAGTACAGTTTTTAAATTTAACCCTAACCCTTGTGCGTGTTTCTTATTTTGACAGCGAATGCGCACCTGCGGACCACTTATGTGCAGCCCTGGTTATTTAGCTCGTCATATTGCAGCCACAGAAATTATTTTGTCCATGAAACCATAAAGCTGCACTTTCTTTTTGCCTTATAGTCTGATTTGTCATAACTTCTCCGTTTTGTGGTAAGCTTTTCTTTGGCTGTCACTTCTTCACCCTGACCTGTCTTATTTGGCTCAGCAGAACTAAAATATATATCTGTCTGTGAAGGTTCTCAGTCATCCAGGTCATCATAGTCAAATATAAATCCTGCTGCTTTTACACACGCACTCACATAAGCTCAGCGATTCTCTGCGCGATCAACCTCTCACATGTTTAAGCTTGCTGCGGGAGATTTCACTTGTCATTAGGGCTGCTCGATTATGGCAAAAATGATAATCACGATTATTTTCACTGAAATTGAGATCACGATTATTTGACGATATTTATTTCGTCCGCCAGAGCTTTTTTTTTTTTTTTTACATGCTGTAGTGCCATTTGTGGGAGCATTTCACGTTGCTATACATCAATACAACTGTTATAGCCCATATTTTAAAAATGTGTATGTATTAAGTCCATAGTAACTACATTAATTGCAAAAAAGTGCAATAAACTACAAAAAAAATTGAAAATCGTTTTTGTTTTGTTTTTTTACATATATTTCTACTTGGAGAAATTTAAGAGGTTTATCCCTCAAAGCTTTAAATACAAAAAAGTTGCAAAAAATAGTTTACAACAACAGGAAATTTATTTTGAGTGTCTTCATAGTTTTTTTTTTGGAGATACAGCAATTTTTATATACTGCAGGAAAAACAAAAAAACAATCCTATGATGCAAATTTGCAAAGAATGTGCATGTGCATCAAAATAAACTATTTCCAGCAGTGCAATTCGAGTTCTAAGGCCTACAAGTAAAAAACTACATTTTCCGCGAAAATGACGTCACTTGCGATAGTTCGCGTTGACGTCTTTTTCAATGTGGGAAGTGTTAAGAACAGCTGATCGGATCGGCAAAGCTGTTTCTGGAATATTATGTTTTTGTTCCTGCAAGCGCTTTTTATGCAATTTTTGCAAAGCTATATGTGGAAGGAAACCGTGACCGAGGACAAGCTGATGGCATAAGATGTAAGTACAACTCCTCCGATTTCATATGGAAAAAAAATTATTGTGCTAGCTTAGCGGTTCAGGTTCTACAGGGATTTAAAAATAGTTATACAAAACGAGGATGCTGCTCTGACCGGCTTTAAAGGTTTAACAATAACAATGTATTGAATAATGACTTTAAAAAATAATATAAAATAGTGTGCAAATATTGATAACAGTGCAAATGTTTGCAATATAAGAAATAAATGAAAAATGTGAACTTTGCAGTGTTGCTCTGTGGTGCAGCTACGACACCATAGCAAAGTTTACACACTGTGTCTACTTGATCCACGTCTGACTCCGCGAACCCATAATGTTTCCACACCACTGAAGTTTTTTTTCTTTACCTCTCTTTTCAACCAACGGCAGTCCACTCCTCTCCAAATAACTTCTGCTTAGCTTTCCGAGCTTCCCTCGGGTCCTCTTAATTGTTGTGACGCGTGTTCGAAATGCAGAGCAGTGCGCTTGATTTGCCACACGGAGCAGCGCGAGAGTAAAGCATGAGGGAGGGGCTAATAATCGGCTCAGTCATTTTTAATGATCGTTGAAAGCCCAGATCGTAATCGTGATTAAAATTCGATTAATTGAGCAGCCCTACTTGTCATGTTTGCATAGTAAGCTAACGATTAATAAGACGATGTCAGAGGAATTGGTGCACAAATTATCATCACTCACAGATCAGTGCTGTCGCTCTCTATACACAGTTCGCACGATTGCAAAGTGAAAGCAAAAAAACAAGCGCAAATTCAAACGCGATTTCAATATGTCACACCGATGGCTCACCGATGCCAATGACATAATTACCCAGCTACATTTCTGAAAGAATGCAAAAGCATTGACACATATTTTTTCTTCCTACAATAGCCCGACGGGCAGGGAAGAGATAGATTTTGGTAGCCCGACTGAAAAAATCGCTAGCCCCAGGACGTCGGGCTAGCGATATTGCGAGCCCTGTATCTGATTGAGGAATCACTCATCTTTGGAAAAGAGAGTTTATTACAGAGAAATGGCTCTTTCCAAAATAAAAGCTATACTATCCGCTTCTTCTGGGCTATATTCTCAGCAGCATAAGGAGAATCATGTGCTAACAGCTGTCTAAATGACTCGGCTAAAGTTAGGAGCATGCTTGTTGTTTTTGTCTTTGCACTAGGATGATGTCGGCGTAAATGTGCAGTCATATTCGTTGTGTTCCCACTAGTGCTTTCAGGTTAATCTCGTTGAAATGACCTTAACGCCACAACACGGCAAATCTCCGTTAACGAGCTACCGCCGATCGCCCCGTGCGTGGGGCTAGACGGCCAACACGTTAACGAGCTAACTGCGCTAACACACTAGCTCCCACCCATGTAATTGAGCATTGCATGGCACATCCAACATACTGTTTTACTTTAGTCCATGACTCGCTTACCTTCAGGGTCATACGTCACATGAAAACCAAAATAATTCCAAACACCAGATCTGAATGAGGGTGGGGGAGGTGCCCTGCGCTCTTCCTTCTGACTATGCTGTCTGTGTTGAGCGCTCAGTGGATCTGCGCTCGACAGTGCAGCCTAGGCGGAGTAGTCGAACGCAGATTCACTGAGCGCTCAACACAGACAGCATCGTCAGAAGGAAAGTTGATAAAATAAATTACAAATGTTGTATTGTTCGATACATATGCGTACCGAACCAAAAGCACTGTATCGAACGGTTCAATATCGATACGAATATCGTTGCACCCCTAATAAAAGCCATTTAATGAACAAACCTGCTAGTGACGATGATGACATCCTCAGAGATGTTGGCCATCTCTTTGATAGTTAGATAGCACATCCTCCTCAAAGTTTGCTAGAAGAGAAATAGCATAAACCTGAATTAATTAAAAAGAAATGCTTAGCCAGTTAATTAGAGATCAAATGAATAGGGGACCTCTTACATCATTGGACTGAAAGAGCCTGGTCATTGCAAAGAAAGCCTCAGTGGCCTCTGTGGTCCCAAAATGCTCCCCCTGTGTGAACAAAGATATGAGAATGAGAGAAGATGGTGTCATGAACTCAAAGCCATACAGACAGCATAGTTTGTCTACCTTTTTTTTTTTTTTTACCTGGTTGAGGAGATAGATAATCTTGGTGAGAATGTGGAGGCATCTTCTTGGATTAATGGGAGTCTCATTGAAGATGCGAGCCTGTAAACAAAAAACACACTTTTTATTTCAGTACACTGAATATTCTTTTCTTTGGTCCGTTTTTTTTTCTTTGTTTATTGTGAGCGAGGAACACGTTTTCAACAGCACTGATCTTAGGCTTTACCTCCTGCAAGACCGCACTCTTCTCCAGGTGCTGGAAAGGGTTTGAGCCACTTCCTAATGAGTTGAAATAGTTGTGTTAGAAAAATAATCCATTAAAACTTTACTGAACCTTATTCAAAGCAAACACATATATGAAGGGGTAGAGAAGAAATGGGCAATGAGAAACCAATAAGATAGAATCAATCCTGCTTTATATTAATTTGATCTTCTTATTAGCGTATGTTAGCTTGTGGATATCTGCAAATATCCAAACAGTCTTCCTTAACGTCAACAGAAACTGGTACAACTTCCACTCATATAAATTGGACTTGGGAGAGAAATGACAACATCCAGCTGACGATGCTAATACGGTCGGCTAACGCTGAACTACAGAAAACCGATGTTTTAGTAGCTGTGGATTTAAATGCAACGTCAACTCAGTTTTTGACACTCTCTTTAAACCATTATCTTAATCATACGTTTGTTTGCAAACCACATTTATCGCTCAAGGTAGCTGACAGGTAGCGTAGGTTTACCTAGCTAGTGAGCTAACAGGCTAGCACCGCTTTAGCTTCCACAACATAAAGTCCAATCAAGACTATTCAACGGTAACAACCGTTTAAAATTACAATTCTGCAGTCTTACCAGACTCCTCGTCTTTCTTATCAAATTTTTTAATCATTTTGAAAGCGCGAAGCTGACAGATGAGGCCAAAAGCAGCTCTCAATCTCGCAACAGATGAGAAGCTACTTCCACGTAGCCGAAGTGAAAACTGACGTCCGGTGGCAACGTCCACGTCGACGGAAGACACGTCAGAATATTTCCGCGTAAGGAGCGGCAGGGGGCGCTTCTGACACATCCTGACGGTTACTCGAATTAAAAAGTCCCACGAAAACAACAATCCATGCATAATAATCCTTGTCCCAACCAAATTGCATTTAATGTATAATAATAAAAATAAGGTATAAACAAGTAAATCCAATTTTTGTTTTGATTTTGTTAACACATTTGTCTCTTGTCTCTTAAGTGATTATAAACCAATTTATTAAACATCACCGTTAAAAAACAGTAATTATTCACTGCAGGCTTTGTGCCATGACATTTGTGGAAAACCTATTTAGCTGACACAACTTGTAGACCAAAGGCCCTTTTTCAGTCCTTTTTCACATTTTGTATTTCCACAGTCTTTTCTAAGTAGATTGAGTGAGTTACTCTAACCAATGCAACCCTATAGCTATATTACCTAAAGAAAAGAAATTCATTTCAAAATTGCCGTCCCCTATTTACACAACTACATCTACCATGAACTTTCACAAGGGTTTGATCTCCTGCCTTCATAATAGTTTGATTATTATATAAATAGTGTATTTGGGCAAAGATTTGAAAAATAAATATAATACTAATATTACAAAAAAACCCAACAAAAATAAATAGATTTATTTAAAAAATTGACTATTGAAACGTCAGGCAAAGTAGTTTTCAAAAGTTGCTTGAATTGATATATATTAAGTATGAAGGTGACTAATTTATTTAACAGTATTTTTAGCTACTAGAGTATTGGTAACAGGGCTGAACCAGCTACAGCACAGAACAACTAAAATATGTCATGAAAAGTTTACCTTTGTTGCCTGAACTGAATAAACACAGCAAACACAAGCTCCTTGAAGATCAATCTCAAGCTAAGCAGCTACAAACAGCATATATCATAATCAGAATGTGACGATGAGGTGCTACTTCTGCGGGTATCTCAAGTGTCACAGTATAAAAAAAAACAACAACAAAAAAGTCATTAACGTGGTAAACCAAATTCTAATTTTAGTATGAAGTAGTCAAGAATTTAGAAGAAGGTGCTGAGGTACATCACAGTAGTCATATTTGATTTAGGAGGGTAATTGCACTTGGATAAAAAGGTGTTTTTTAATGTGTTTGTCCTTGTTTTAATTTACAGGTATGTCTACCAGAGGGCAACAGGTCAAAGAGCAAGTTTCCAGGGTGAGAACTGTTTTTTTTTTACTGATTTTTCAGGTTCTTGGGTGGTATCTTACGTTTTCTATGCACGGTCAGTTATATTTTGTGCTGTTTATTAGCATCTGGACAGCCGTTATAACTGCTGCAGAGCATCATGCATACCACACTGTTCCACAGTACACCAGGATGCTTCTATAGTGATAGCGATAGAAGGTCACCACCACTTTCTAATCTATACAGTTCTTCTTCAGCGAGCTCGGGAAATGAAGGCACCACTGACCCTCCTTAACTGTAGTGTTGACAGACCAATAGGGGTCGCCACGGCAGATCATGTACCTTTCCTTCTCATTTGTTCACCTTTACTACATCTTCTTCTCTGTGGTCTCCGTGGCATCACTACTTGTACGCTTTGCATCTTCACTGTCACACCTGTCTCCTTCTCATTCACATACGTGTCCTGTTTTTTTTCCTCTCTCTTTAGGCTACCGACCGTCACAAACTAGAATGTAGCTTTCATAAATGACCACAAGAGGGCGACATTATTCTTTGTAAAGAATGGTTTTCTGGGGCAGGTGAATTCAAAATCCAGATATGCCAATTTCTTGTTTGTTTTTTGACACACGTATTGCCCAGCCACATTATTATTATCCATCACTGCTTATTGCAATCTCCCAACTTCAAAATCCTATCTATTTATAAATAGAAGACATAAAAGAATAGAAAGGTAGGGTGCCCTCTTGTGGTAAAGCCAAGCAATAGCAACACTAATTAAAGTTTATACCTTGAAAGTCTGTCCCTTAAGCATATGTTTGCACTGTAATGTATTACTTGCTGACAATATGAAGTGAAACATGAATATATCTATGATGAGACAAATTTGGGTGATAAAGTGTTTTCATGAAGGTGTGTGAGTCGGGCTTTAACTTTGTGAACAATGAAGTGGTGAAAAGATCTTTTCTAAGAATATATAATGAATCTCAGTGATATAGATATTGCATATAAAGAGGCAAATGTATGTCGTTACACCTGCTTTATTTGAGGAAAAATAATCCTTTATTTTGAGTATAAAAATAAGAGACATCTGATGAACACATACATTCCCATGCAATTGCATTTTACTGTATTTCATGACCTTGCAGATGATTTGTACAGTATTTTTTTTTCTCAGTGTTGTTTTTCGGCCACATTCAAAGTTCAAAACTTGAATCTGAATTCATACTTTTTTTTAAACACAAAGCTTCTTAAATAAATAAATGAAGAATGAAAAAGAAAAAAACCCCACATATCCTGGAATTAAAAAAAACATTTCTCAGGACATCAAATTATTATTAGATTATGCAACAGTGCTGCATTTTTTAATATTTATTTATTTATTGCTGTAAGCAAAACCAGCTGCTTTGCTCATCGCGTCCAGTTATTTGAATTTATTGAGTCTGGGCAAAACAATCACATTAAACATTAATTTAACCGAAAAACCGAGGACGTGTTTTAGTCATTTTGTTTGTCTGCTATAACAAAGTACTTGAGAAAGTTTGTAATTTAATATAGGTGGATTATTCGCACGTACAATAAATGCATAAATAAACATATTTAATGAACTAAAAATCAATCAATCAATTACTTTTAAAAGAAGGCAGCAACAGCTAATTTATCCGCTCATATCTTCTGTAACATTTAACCTTGGTTTTAAAACATTTTTCAGTAGTTATCTACTTTTTCACAAGTTCCCTTTCCTACGAATATATATATATATATATATATATATATATATATATATATATATATATATATATATATATATATATATATATATATATAGTAAACGTGCCTTTGCTGTTGGAAATGGTCTCAGTGATTTGATCTGGAGAAAAGAAGGCGTGAGATTATTTCCTTTTACAGGCGAACAGCTGAATTTAAAGCCTGTGTATTATTAAACACGGCATCGTTCCCACGGAGAAACAAATGGATGTTTACTTGGATGATAAGAGATGCTAATTTATTAGACTTTGAGAGGCCAACACTGGTCATGGCTGTCTGTTAAATGAAAGTTGTCCATGTTTCATTTCCTCCGTCCAATTTGCGCCAGCAGACGAGCGTTCTCCGCCGCCTTGGCTCGCAGGTTTTTGGCCTTGGCCACATCAAAGAGCACGTTCATGATGTTGGTCGGGACGTCCAGGGACAGGGTCAGTCTGCTCCTCCGGTCCCCTTTGTTGCTGTTGCGGAGCATCTGGCCCCTGAGCTTGGTCCGGCTCAAGAAGCGGTAGTTTGCGGGACTTGAAGTCCTTTTTTCCCGACTGGATTCAGCAGAGGAGAAAGAGGACGACGACGTGGAGGATGAGGAGGAGAGATACTCCGCGGACTGCATGAGGGACCCCCAGCCGTCCCCAGTGGAGTAACCAGGCTCAGTTTGGTCATTCCGGACCCCGAGTGCCAGCTGGTCGTCGCAGAGGAGGTCGGGGCGCGTCTGGTAGAGACGGAGGCACAGGCTGGAGGTCGGTGTGCACAGGACCGAGAACAGCAGCAGGGTCTTTAGGGACGACAGCATGCTGTGTCCTCTGGGACCAAAACAGGTGAAGAAAGCCAGAGAATATGAAGTTTTTCTCGCATCTAATCTTCAGCAACGCATGTCAGTGAATTTCATCTTCACTGAGATGCAAAAATAAACCTTACTAATATGCCCATTCTGCATATTAATAGTAAATATTAACAAGTACCCTAACAAATCTTGTTAAAATCTACTCTAAGAGTACAGGATTTAGTTTAAAGTCCGATGGATCACAAAAAGCCGGGATGTTTTTAATGTGAAGTTTAGCGCATAAAACTAAAAACAATATTTAATAAAGGTCACAAACGTGTGAGCAATAATGTTCGTGCAACTTACCACTCGTATCCTTTAGTTATAATAATACTTGTATTAAATATAGTTGGAGAGGTTAAGCAGCACTTATCCCCTCAAAGAAAGCGCAAAGAAGGCGAAATCCTCAAGTGAGGTTATTATGAGAAATCCCGATGAACCAACACTGTTTGCGGAGGTCAACAGTGCGCACAGTCTGACCAGCAGCGTCTCCTGCTCGTCCATTCCCACTGTATTCTTTTAGTAGAGCCATCAAAACGCAGCCCTACGCCAGCAACAACGTCATCCCGTTGACATTTTGGTTCGCAGTGAGCCATCCCATTGGCTGTGAAGCAATGAGGTAGATGAATGAAGAAAAAAAAAAGAAGAAAGTTGTGGCCTCCTGTTGGTGGACCGAAGGCGTCACGACTATTGAAACTTTTTTTTCTGCCTCGCATCAGACTTTAAAAAAAGTGTTTCATGTGCAGCTGCTCCACGGTAGCGTGTAAGAGTCCCAACATCTTTAAGTCATTCAGTAGCATTTGCGTGAAACTGACAGGTTTGCGGTTGATCAGCACCACGGACAGCTCCCATTGACACGTTTGTTCTCAGCTGAGCGCATTTGACGCTTATCTCAGGCGCACTTGGCAGGATATGTTTGGGTTGTGGATCAATAGTTAAATGAAATTGTCTCACATTATAATATTAGGCGTGTCTTCAGAGGTTTCCCAATTACCGCTGTTAAAGCTGCACAAAGAGCGGATCCATTTATGATTTAAAGTAATTAAAAAGTAATGGTTGCAGTGATGAAAGGATATTAAGGTAAAACAGAGAGGATAAAAAAAAACAATCAGACCAAATTGGGTAGAGGATGGCGATAGAAAGAACGAGGAGCCAGCACAGGTACAGAAAACCAAACATCTAAACCTGCAAGCGTAAAAACCATAGGTGGGGCTGTCACACCGTCAGCTGAAAGAGGACTGGAAAAGTTGGATTTTCTTTGAGATGCTCTGCAGCCCGGGTCCAGAGAGAAAGTGACATAGAAGGTGATTGATCTGGTTATATTCAACTATGAATGTCATTAGTTAAAGCGTATTAAACCTTATTATATAAAGGTAGAAAGCGCTCACATTACATGCACTGTTTTAGACAATATCTTTCTATAATGAATATATCATTGTATGTTCATTATAGCGAAATGTAAACCTGTAGATTCTAGAACAGGTCATAAATATAACTCTTCACTTTATCAAAGCAAATTAAAGTCCTTCAAATACAATATTGTCTCTTTAGCTCATTTTATATATTAATTTCAACAAGACGAAGAACTGAATGAAGAATAAAGGTGCAGAGTTTAAAAGTTTCCCTGCTCTTTCAGATGTCTCCATCGACATCAGTTTCACATCTATTAATAAAGAGATGAGCATTTGTTCCATTTGAAGTTTTAATAAGTTGAGTGACACCACATATAAAAACTTCTGTGCGCGATTCACAAATGTTTCTTCAAAAGAGACGGGAGATATCTGAGATTTTCTAGAGAGCACTGTGTTTTAATTACCGTTGAGTGTACACATGACACGCAGCAGAGTTGATGTACATTACAATGTCAGAATGAAAAAGAGCATACAGGGGGAGACGGCATCAAAGGGCGCTGGGTCAGGGTCTAATGAGCAACTTCACTCACCTTCATTAATATGAATGTAAGTCTTCACAGCTGGAGTAATTGCGTTCCGTGACACACGAGGCAATGAGATATCCTCCTCCCACTCCAGCTTCCTCCGCAAGTGATCTCTGAAATGGAATTACATGCCCCCTTCAACATCAAGGGGGACAAAAATCCTACATTTATTACATTGACGCTGGTTTGTGTTGCTCTGCTTAGGAGTGAAGGCCTATTGACCACAAAGCACTTTCTTGCTACTGTTTATACTTATAGGTTAAAGGTTGAAAAGATTAAAAAACAGCTAAGTTGTCACTGAGCTCACAAGGCCTAAGAAAACCTTAAGTAGTGAGGCTGTCCTGCATCTGCATGTGTCTTCGCAAAGCAAGTTGTTTATTTTTCCTCATCTCTATTTGTCCCTTTATAACTGGATTGGTTCAAAAAGTGTAAATGTCTACATAAGAGTTTAGCAAAATCTACAAGAAAAAAAATGGCAACTTGAAACTATTAAATATGAAATTAAGCTTATGCTTTAAGAAAGTTTTAATATTTCTTTTGCCTTGTGCTTAAATTAAACATTTTTAATTTTATAATGAGATTTCTTTATGTCTAAAAATATCAAGTAGACATATCAAGCATCGTTGCGTGTGGGTGTACATCAGAGTACAGAATCGTGACTAATATGAAGGAAGCCTCTTGGGGCTTGTCTCCTCTGTCAACTTGAAAAACACTATTTTTACAAACCAACCTGAAAAACAGATTAGAGATATGAAAGAACCCAGGAGCAACAACCTGGCAACTTGAGAGCCTAAAATGTGTCGTGCATTTTCATCTGTCACACTGCCAGAAGAGAAAAAAACAACAACCAAAAAACTTCAATGCGTGCTGCCCCCTCATCAACACCCACACAGGAATCCCCAGCTACTGCTGAGTCGGTCTGATGGAGAGTCCTCTAAAACAGCCCCTGCGTGAGCTCCCACACTGGGCCCCTGTTGGCCCCTCATCTGGCTCCCAGCCTGACCCATAACACCCCCTGCCAAAGAAACATATGTAGTGGTGGAGGAGTCAGCAGGCAGTCAGCTATCAGCTTCTCATTTCTGCACCACACAGGATGTAGGGCGATTGACAAAACATAAGAAAGGTGACAGTTATATAAAGAGATACGCTCTAGCGAGCTGGAAAATGAAAGAGGCTGGCATGAAAAAGACAAATCGTGAGGTGGATTTAAGATTTTTTTTTTTAGTAATGTTTATTTTTGGCACGTTTACATTCAAAATCTTTGTCAATGTCAGTCTATTTTAGTAACACAGCTGCAAGAAAACATACTTACATGTGCAGATGTTATGTGAAATTAAGAAAAAAATCATTCACATTTAGACTACATCGCATCCCATTATCCATATATAACAAATTGAAAAACATCTGTTAAAATATATAAATAAGAGCAATGCAAAATGCAAAAACAATAACATTTTACACAGTTATGTACAAAATTAAGCATCTTGTTTGGGGGTTGCTGGCTCAGTCTCCAAGGTTCTGCGGCTGTGGAGGTGTACATTTTTTTTATAGCATCTATAGTATCCGCACATTCATATTGTATAACCAAAAATCTCTTCAAAGCAGGATTTTTTTTCAGTCACTGGATTAACTGTTTGAAGGATTATTCCCTGCGCGATCTGATTGGTCCCCCCATAACTCGACTCTCCGCCTCACACCATTCCTCGCACTCATGTCTGGAGGAGAATCTGTTTTGGTTGCCACCACAGCCCCCGTAAACAAACGGTCTGCATTCCCCCGATCGGGCGTGGAAGTACCAGACCAGAGAATAGTCTGAACAGGCTCCTTCTGACATCGGCTCCAGGCAGCGGTCTGTTAATGAAAGAACAGGTAGATGAGGAAAAGCGTAAAGCTGCCCTTCAAACTGACATGCTGTGGAGTCACTCTACTTCAGGGGTGGGGGAACTCCAGGCCTCAAGGGCCGGTGTCCTGCAGGTTTTAGATATCACCCAGGGTCAGCAGATCTGAATCAAGTGTCTAGTTCATTTCCAAACCTCTGGTGAACTTCAAGACATGTTGAGGAGATACTTTAGCCATTTAAATCAGCTGTGTTGGATCAAAGACACATCTAAAACCTGCAAGACACCGGCACTCGTGGCCTGGACTCTATTTTCACAAGTGTTAGATTCTCAACAAAGTGCACAGAATATGTTTTGTTGAGTGTATACTCACTTTAACTACAGTTATGGTCAGAAGTTCACACACACATTTGAATTTAGCTTGGATTTTTCTGTCATCCAGGCAGGGATCAAAGTATACACGCAGGATCAAATATATACATATACTCACTTAAATCTTTAAATAAGTGATAAGTTCTACAATGTCTTAACTTGACAAAGCCAAGGCCAGTTAAATTCTCTGTTGTCATCACGATTGACTACAACTGGTAGTTTTCCCTGCTTAAAAAAGGATTTGTTTGACACTACTGATTGAACTGATCAATACTAACAATGGGAAAGTCCAAGGAACTCAATGAAGATCTAATAAGGAGAATCTCTTGGAGCCATTTGTAAACAACTGCAGATTCCAAGATTGCCTAAAACATCCATCTTTTATATCCGGGCCCAAACTCTGCTGCAGGTCCATAAGTCAAACGATCACTGCAGCCTCACTAAGAGCTGAAAAACTGTCTAAATTCTTTCATCTGTAATAAAATGATCAGCGTTCTGCTCTACCAGGTGTAACAATTGAGTTTAACATCCAGGCATCCATGAAAACAGAATTTATGACATTTAACGGAGTTAGACGTTAGCAGGGAGTTAGCTCGCTAGTTTCCATCTAAACATAATACAGCATGTCCTGACTGCAGGGTTTTGGAAACAAATTAAGATGCACAGCTCTGCTATCACTTCCAACATAAATGGAGACAGAAAACTAAACAGCAGTGATGTTTTTAGGGTTACTGAAGTTTGGCTAGCTGGTATATAATGATGTGCTACGTGATTGCTAGCGACACAGCTATGTTAGCATAATATAAACAGTGAAGCTTGAGGAGGAACTCTAACTCTTTTCCACTCAAAAGTTAACATGAGGATTCTCGATGGTCAGAGACAAATGCAATCGCATGGCAGGATGCTGTAAACGGACCAAACTTCAGTCGGGACTCGGGAGAGCAACTGAGATCATCCATCCACAATACGAGGTTAGTCATTAATATACTGCTGCATGGGCTGGGCTGTAGTTACATGTAAGGTTTTAAAAACTGAGCTTTAAAATGAATAGCGGTAATAAAAACCGAGAGAGGCCGATAGTGATCACTGACTGTTTTTAGGGGCTTTTTGAGGTTAAATAGAACAAGATACAAAGCATTAAAACATGTTAAATACACAACAGCCTTGTTAAACGCAGGGTAGTTTGGGCCCAGAAGCAGGATTCATCACGTCATCACTTAAAGACCGGATACAGTTTATTTAGCTACTAGTGCTGACGATAAAGGACAGTGTAACTGATAATGATTACTATTTCTTTTTAAATTTATTGTTATAACTGATTATTAGTGCAAATTGTAGCCATATTAATCATACAGTGTCTGTTGCGACAACCCTAGCTGTAACTTAAACTTTATTTTCCTTCTGTAACCGATCCAACCCCTGGGAAATAAAACAGATAAAAGGGTATTTTGAAATGACTGAAAACTTGTTGTGGAAGCTAATATTTCTCCCAGGTTCTCCCAGGTCTATGTGAAAACATTCAAAAAGCTCGAGTGTCTTTACTATGAAAAGGGTGTTGAGTGACATCAAATTTATAATTTTGTTTTGATACACAAAGCAAATAAAGGGAACAAAAGAGGAGGGAAATAGACACAAACAACATCAGTTTTCTTGGTAACTCACTTGCTGTGTTTCTTCCATATACCCTTCTCTTCTTCCTTTGTCCCCACTCCACAGTCCCTCCATCATGAGTATCTGAAGCCAGAAACAAAAGCAATTACTGATACACAATAAAGAACCACCTTCACTGGACATTACGAGTGCCAGTGACATTTTAGCTCATCCAGCAAATTAGCGAGAAACAGTTCTGGGCCTTCCGATCATCAACTTTCTGTTTTTCGTGCCAGCTATAAAGTACAAACTTTTGAGGGAATTCATATCCTGCTATCATTAAAGCTAAACGATAAAAGGGGAAATCCAAAAGTATCATTAAAAAATTATTGATAGAGCTGGAACGAACTTTGAAGCACTTCAGCTTTTTGTTCTACAAGGCCTGCTGTATTGCTTTCCCTTCATCTGGATTTATCAAACAACATCACTAATGTAGGGTTTTACTATATTCAGAAAGTGAACAATAAACACTCAGTTCTGAGAGAGACGCTTACATAAAGGAATTCTTCATCACAACAAATGATTTTTGCACGTGGATTTCATAAAAAGGAGGCTTTTAAAGAAATCAAGCACAAGCTGACCCCCTGATTATAAATACACAATGAAATTTAAATCACAAGTAAACTCAATAATACCAAAATACAAAAATACCAGTGGAGCATCTGCCTCCATTTCACCCTATCCCAAGCAACTTTTTGTGTGACACCAATCTTCTGCATGTTCTCCTTCACTACACTCCATGAACCTCCTCTATGGACTTCCTCTGTTCCTCTTTCTTCAGTATCTTTTGTCTGGTATGTGCTCTATCCCTCCTCTGCGCATGTCCAAAACCATCTCAGCCTGCCAACTTTGTCTTCGAACTGCTCAGCCTGAGCTGTCGCTCTGATGTACCCGTCTCTAATCTTGTCCATCCTGGTCCCTCCCTAAAAAATCTTAACATCTTCAACTCTGTCACCTCCAGCTTACAGCAGGTCTCACTACCGTCTTGTAAACCTTCCCTTTCAGTCTTGCTGCCACAAATCACCCCTGGCACTCATCTCCACCCACTCCACTTTGTCTGCACTTTCTTCTTCACCTCTCTTGTGCACTTCTACTGAGTTTGGATGGCTGACCCCAGTTATTTTAAACTCACCAATCTTCACTATCACTTCACTGTTATATCTGTCTTCCTCTCATTCACACACTTGTATTCTGTCTCGCTTCAAGTGACGTTCATCACTCTTCTCTTAAGAGCATACCTCCACCTCTCCAGGCTCTCTTCCACCTACTCCCCACTCTCATTACAGATCACAATGTCGTCATTGAACATCATAGTCCACGGAGACTCCTGCCTGACCTCATCCATCACTGCTGCAAACAAGAAGTGGCTCAGAGCCGATCCCTGATGTAATCCCATCCCTACCTTGAACCCATCTGTCACTCCAACTGCACACCTCGCCACTGTCTTGCTGTCCTTACACGTTTTCACTCCTTGGGCATCCTCTCATGAAAACAATCTGGTTTTAACACAAAAAAATCCACTACCCACTCTCCTAGACATCTGCATACATCCACAGGTATGCAGTCGAAAGTTTTAAATGTTTGTACTACAAAAGTAATAAAATATTTAGCCCACATGTGAAGAAAATCCTTCATTCTTGGGTTTTGTTTTTTTTTTACAAAAAGATGCTTCATTCCTTGTGAAGAATTTTATCCATTGAGTGCTCACAATCTAGCATTTCAGGACAGATAAGAAGAGCTATTCACGTGAGGTTTATAAGTTTATGTAAGTATCCGCTAGAGGAATATTGTCCATCTTAATTATTTGTTGTAAAACATCAGATTTCGTGCAACAAAACAAGTGAACATAAACACCATATTTATTTAGGTGTGAATGCTGAGCTGTACTTGTACAATCATTATTTGGGGAACAGATGAGTACTATATTTAATGATTTAAATGAATAAATAAACCAGTTGACATTGACACAGGGCAATGACAGCCTTGTACTTTGATCAGCTGTCTGGTTTATGTACCTGAAGCAAGAATTACAATAATTTGGGATGCAGAAAGCAATTTCTGCCCGTGGCTGTATTAGCTAATAAGCATCACGGCATGTGAGATTGCTGGTACAAGCTGACCTTTGGTTTAACTTTGTGGCTTCCCTGTAATAGCACTCTATTTAATAATTACTACATTTTGGTTTCCTTTTCTGTCCATTGCTTAGCCTTTTTTGGGAGAGCACTCACAGTGGTGAGACTGACAAGAAAAAATGGAAAAAGTAAGCTGGTATGGCATCACAACACAGATCTCTAGATGTGTCTGAACTGAGTATGTTGCAGTTCTGGGATATTTGCATCACTTGTAGATGTCCTAAAAGGTAAAAAAAACCTGGCACATAAAGAAATATTACCTAATCACATCACCTTTAATCAGACATGTTCAGCATGTTCATTGGTGCTTTTACCTTAATGTTTAACTAAAGAATGGATACAGTATCAGAGACATGTAGGCAGGCTTGTTTTCTTTGTCCTTGTCAGGACACAGCACATTTTAATTGCCTGCATCACAGCTGCTACACATAAGGTTGATATATGCAGCTATTTAGCTAGACACTTGGTCACACGCTATCTAGGGCATCTGTGTGTTTGGCCAGAGGCGCTGACCCTGCAAACAGCTACTTGTGTTTCTTACCAGTCTGGTTTTGTGGGTGCCCTTCTCCCATGTTGTCTGCCATGTTTTCTTCCATACTTTGTTCATGCAGGTCATGGGTGATAGATTTCACAACGTCTTTTTGGTCATTTTCATTCTTAGTCACTGCAGTTGTTGCATCTGGGTCAACAGATTTTACCATGAACTTGTATTCCAATCCTGCAGTGATAAAAACAGCATGACTTTTTTTTGCTAGGAAAATGGGAAATGGCTAACACCTCTTTGGGAATCATCTTGTTGGGGCAGAAATACTTTTATCTTTTTTATGTTTGGATAATTCACAGTTCACTGTGAAGTAGCTGACTTAGAAAAAGAATTTCTTTCAAAATGGTCATGTACAAGGACTGAACTGAAAATGAGTGATGAAGCAGCAAATGGACAGCCTGGAGAACTATCGCTCACAAGGACTGAAACAATTACAAGCAAGTCTGGCTCCTTGGAAGCAAAGTATAAAGAAATGAGGGCTGGCACAAGGTTTTTGCACAGTACTGTATATATTTGTCATGCATCAAATTTAAGTAATTAAATTAGCCATAATACCATAATTTAACTAGAATTCTAAGTATTTAAAATATTTTCTTGCATTCTTTTATTCCCTTCAGCTCACTTTATTTATTAGTTTATACTTTATTTCCCTGTAAAGTGTTCCTATGAATATGTGGGAGTGCTATTGTTTAATAAAGACAAACAGCAGGAAACAAGAAAACAAACACATAAAAAAAACACACTATCTATTCACAGATTATACTCGGAACACTTCATAAATCAATAGACTGTTCCTTTTCTGTTATCGCATACAAAAATTAAATAATATTTAAGCATCAACCACTTGTGGGTAATTAGCATGTCTGAGAGGCAAACCTGTGTTACCGTTACTAATAGGCAGCAGGAAAATCCAATCCTTGTCAAGGATGCAAAATGTAGTCTAGATATTATACAATAAATTCAGTTAAATTGTCACGGTCGGACGGTCTTCCCGGACGACCTGCTTGTTTGTGATGTGTGTGTATGCCCTCCTCTCTTTCTCTCTCCCTCCCTACGCTGCGGGTCTGGCTGCCGAGGAACGGCGTCTCCGAGAGAGTGAGAAAGGCCAATCTCTGACCCGGAAGTGTAATCTTCGGCTCCAGCTGCCGCTAATCTTTCCTCACTAGACGGAGGTATTTAACGATGTGTCCAGACGGCAGTCGACGCTGGATTGTACTCGGAGCTCGGTAGCTAAGTGTGCGCGTGATCTTGTCACCCGCGTGGCCAGGCAAGCCTTCTCATCCGTTGTTGTGTTTGCTCGACTTTCAGATTGGAGAAGTACGGGACGGAGGAGTGGAGTAAAGGATTCACTGGTGTTTTCAGGAGGAGGAGCTCACACGGAAGGAGCGCACACAGACCTCACGGGAAAACTCACCTTCACCACTTCTGGGAACTGAGAAAAAGGACAATTGTTGGATATATTGATGTTTAAGGACTATCTTTCACGCACTGTAAATAAACGCACTGTCTGCTTCAACCCAGAGCTCCGCGCTTGAGTCCATACCTTCCATCAGCCGTGACATAAATTGAGTTTAATTTAAGATCATCTCAAATTGTGGTTTGAGTCACAGAGCTTTCATTCTATCTTTCCATTAACACATACGGCATGCCAAAATGTCTTCAGTGAAAAAGGTGTGTTGCAGACAATCAGCCTCCAAATATCGTGAATGTGCCGTGGAATCTGGGTGAGGCGTTCTACTTAATGGCTGTCTTGTGTTTGTGAATGGCTCTGCTGTTGCTGGCACCATGATGCGTGTTCCTCTGAGAGAACATAACAGATGGCTGAACACACACGGGTGCCATGCTGCTGCCACGGGAGCTCTACAACAAACAAGCACGCGTTCGCAATATGCAGGCCTATCTAGAGGCACACGTTTATTCACTCATGGATGAAGTACAAGTGCACGTACTGTAGGAGGTTGAAAATGTACAAACGAATAACACGTGCGCACAAGCACACTCTTACCGCACTTTTCTACCACCTCCTGGTTGACTAGCTCCTTCACTTCTTCAGCCTTGAAACGAAGAAATGCAAGAATGTGAATAATTTAAATGACAAGTCAGTTTTTAGCCTTTTGTCACGTGTGAGTGTGCAAGCGTGCTAAGACGTACTGAGAGTCCAGGCTCTCCTTTCTCCCCTTTTGCTCCTTCAATACCAACTTTACCCTAAAAGGAAAAGATATTAACATGTTATATTTATATTGGATGACAGATTCAGACAGTTTACTGACATTTGCACTGAAAAGTGATGAGGCACAACAACATATTTGGACCCACACTTCTCTCAAGTTAACATGTACACAATATTCAGTTAAGGAGAAGACAGCCATGCAGGTAATTTCACTTATTTTGGCTTATTACACCTTTTAGATCTAACAAGGACTAAAAGTCGTGTGAAAAGGAAAGTTTTCACAGCAAGTGTGACCACCTCTATTAAAAGGTTTTTAGTGGTGTGCCAGACTGAAAGCATTCAGGTGTGTGTTAACACAATGTCCACTTACAGAAGTGAACATCGCAGCAATCATGTGTTTTATTTTGGTGAACACATGAAATACAAAAATACAGATCTGGAGACTACAAGGCTGAGAACTGAAAACATACGTGAGAGAGAATATAGTGCCCTTAAATATGAGGTCACAAGCCAATTTTTAAAATCAAATCAAAATACTTAAATCTCTTGATTGTTCTATTGCTGTGTGTTTTGCATGTGTTAAAAAAACCAGTTTGCACAGGGCTCTAGTTCTTTAAATATAAACAAAAAGTGACATTTACTGTCAATGCTAAACCATTTATTTGAGCTTGTGCACAGAATACATGAGAGTTCAAACACTGGAACAAGAGTGTTTTAACTGTGACCATTTTTAAAAAAAAAGTAGAGGTATGATTAGGCAAAAAGGTCTGTTACTACTGGTGATTTTTGAAGTCTGAAATCTGCATGTTGCAGTTTGCTAACACAGCTAATGTTATTCAGCTGATTTGGTGTGTCATTAATTGCTCTATGTAATGGTATCATGGTATTTGCGAAGGACTACATAGACACAATACCTTCAAAACGAAGTTTAGTAAGATAGCCAAGATATTAGTGCCTTTGGGACAGAGCTTTTAAAAGAACACTGTTGGACGGGATGTGTTTATTTAGCTACTGAGTATGACTATCAAAAGTCTCTTGCAGACAGACCTGCAATACTTTTAATGCTGTGCAAAATAAAGGCGCAACAGAACTAAACTAAAACTAAATAATTAGCCACACTTTTACATTATCAATGTATCAAAAAACAATGTGCAACATCAAAGGGATTACTCATTAGTGGCAAACAGACAACTCTTCAATCCACCACATCTAAACAGAGCCTTGAGCATCTTTTAATCTCTAATGTGGGCTGGATCTGTTTTGGAGACCAAACAAGAAAATATCTTAAAGAAGAGATAATATTTTCTTGGTGACCAGAAAAATATCTTCAGGCAGCCAATAATGTGTGTAATGCATTTTAAATAATTTCATTTAAATTAAACATTTCTAATGACTCTGTCACACTAGAGTAAAAATAGAAAGACAAACTGTAACCAACTACAAGTAGTTGCAGCAACCAACTGGTTGTCCATGTTCAAGGTGATTGCACACATTGAGGGAGGTAACCTGTCTCCAAACAATCCCAGTCTGACTTGCATTATTGTTGCTGGCGACTTCAACCACACCAACTTAAAGACAGTCCTCCCCAGATTCCACCAACATGTCTCCTGCCACACCAGAGGAGACAAGACTTTAGACCATGTGTATTCCAACCTGGCTGGAGCCTACAAAGCCACACCCCTCCCCCACATTGGACAATCGGACCATCTCTCCCTGTTCCTCACACCTCGGTATTAACCACTCATCCAACGTGTGAAACCTGCTGTGAGGACAATTAAAGTGTGGCCAGAGGGGACAGACACAGTGCTCCAGGACAGATTTAAAAACACAGACTGGAATATGTTCACCCACACAGACCTGGACCAGTACGCCTCATCTGTACTGGATTACATCTCCAAAACCACAGACAGTGTCACCACCCAGAAACGGATCACCATGTACCCCAACCAGAAGCCTTGGATGAACCGGGATGTTCGTCTCCTCCTGAAGGCCCGCAACACTGCCTTTAGGTCAGGAGATGCACACGCCTACAGTACAGCCAGGGCTAATCTAAAGAAGGGCATCAAAAAAGCCAAACACCATTACAAAAAGAAGGTAGAAGAACACTTCTCCAACTCCAACCCCCGACGCATGTGGCAAGGACTCCAGACCATCACAGACTACAGGACCACCAAACCCTCCCCCGCATCCTCTGATGTCTCCTTCCTCAACGAGCTCAACAACTTTTATGCTCGTTTTGAGCGAGGGAACCCCACAACCACAACCAAAGCAGACATGACGCCAGACCACCAACCTATGACTCTCTCCCCCACCGATGTAGGAGCGGTGCTGAGCAGGATCAATGTCCACAAGGCTGCAGGCCCTGATGGCATCCCCGGGCGTGTTCTCAGAGCGTGTTCTGGGGAGCTTGCAGGAGTGCTCACAGACATATTCAATCTGTCCTTGGCCCACGCTGTGGTACCGGCCTGCTTCAAATCCACCTCCATCGTCCCGATACCCAAAAACTCCAACCCATCTTGCCTCAATGATTACCGCCCAGTAGCACTCACCCCCATCATCACTAAGTGCTTAGAGCGACTGGTCCTAGCACACTTCAAATCCTGTCTCCCCCCCACCCTGGACCCCCACCAATTCGCATACCGCCGGAACAGGAGCACAGAGGATGCAGTCTCCATCGCACTGCACTCTGTCCTCTCACACCTGGACAACAACAACACCTACGCCAGAATGCTGTTTATAGACTTCAGTTCAGCATTCAATACAATCCACCCCTCACAACTCATCAGGAAACTGACAGACCTGGGTATCAGTTCCCTCATCTGCAAATGGTTACTGGACTTCCTGACCAACCGCCCCCAACATGTCCGGCTGGATAACCGCTGCTCATCTACCATCACAATGAACACCAGTGTACCACAAGGCTGTGTGATGAGCCTTTCCTCTACTCCCTCTTCACCCACGACTGCAGACCTGCTGATGGTTCCAACACCATCATTAAGTTTGCAGATGACACCACGGTGATTGGCCTCATCAGTGACAACGATGAGGCCACCTACAGGGAGGAGGTGGATCGTCTGGCTGAGTGGTGCGACAGAAACAACCTGCTGCTTAACACCGAGAAGACCAAGGAGCTCATCGTGGACTACAGGAGGAATGCTGACCCACATCCACCCATCCACATTAAGGGGACGGCTGTGGAGCGTGTGAGCAGCTTCAAGTTCCTGGGAGTCCACATCTCCGAGGATCTCACCTGGACGACCAACTGCTCCAAGCTGGTCAAGAAGGCTCACCAGCGCCTCTTCTTCTTGAGGACTCTGAGGAAGAACCACCTGTCCTCAGACATCCTGGTGAACTTCTATCGCTGCACCATCGAGAGCATCCTGACCAACTGTATAACAGTCTGGTACGGGAACTGCTCTGCCTCGGACCGGAAGGCGTTGCAGAGGGTCGTGAAAACTGCCCAGCGCATCGCCGGAGCACCACTTCCTGCCATAAAAGACATCTACAGGAAGCGGTGTCTGAAAAGGGCTGGGAAAATCATCAAAGACCCCAGTCACCCATCACATGGACTCTTCACCCTCCTGCCCTCTGGGAGGCGCCACAGGAGCCTCCGGACTAAGACCACCAGGTACCGGAACAGCTTCTTCCCCACAGCTGTCAGACTCCTGAACTCTGCCTCCTGACATCTGACCCACGTTAAACTCATGGACTGAACATACACACACCCACAATGGACAACTGTACCCTCAAACACAATAATAACATGGACTGAACCACCACTCACAACCACTAGCACTTTATATAGCCTCTGTAGAAACTATCTACACCCTCACTTATCTTAACTGCACTACTGTATAGCTCTGTGTAAATAATCATTCTGTACATTCGATAATCTTTAATCCTACAACTGTTTACAACTTCCATAGTTCCCATTTCTGTATAGCTGTATATCCCAGATTCTGTAAAGTTATTTATTTCATATTCTGTATAGTTTTTCATATTTATATCCTGTTCATATCCTGTACATAGCTTGTACTCACTACAGCCTGTACATACTTATAGTTATAGAATATTCACAACATACTTCATACCGTGTACATTATAACATACCATAATAGACCCATTTCTGTAATATACTCACATATCTATATTATTGCTAATATATATTGTAATATATCTATATCACTAAAGCACTTCTGGATGGATGCAAACTGCATTTCGTTGCCCTGTACCTGTGCATGTGCAATGACAATAAAGTTGAATTCTATTCTATTAACTCAATCATTCTCAAACAGATTGTTGAAGGGTTGCAAATACAGTCCTGATCAGAAGTTTAAGACCACTTAAAAAAATGGCAAAAAAAATATCACATTTTGCATGGTTGGATCTTAACAAGGTTCCAAGTAGAGCTTCAACATGCAACAAGAAGAAACGGGAGTGAGACAAAACATTTTTTTGAGCATGCAATTTATCGAAAACAATGCTTAAACTGAAATAGGCTGTTTTACAGCTGGTCAAAAGTTTAGGACCACACCTCCAAAAACAACCTGTAACACCCCCCCAAAACAGAAATCAAAGTTCAAAACATGAACTCAGTAATGAGTAGTTCCACCATTATTGTTGATCACTTCAAAAATTTGTTGTGGCATGCTTGATGCAAGTGTTTCCATGAGGTGAGTGGAAACTGCAAGCAGTGAAGACGGCTGCATGAGGGGCATCTACTCGATGGAGCTGGTGTTCATTCATCTTGTCATCCATCCCCAAAGGTTCTTATTTGGATTTAGATCAGGGAAACATGCAGGATGGTCCAAAAGAGTGATGTTATTCTCCTGGAAGAAGTCCCTTGTCCTGCAGGCATTGTGTACTGTAGTGTTGTCCTGTTGAAAAACCCAGTCATTACCACGCAGACGAGGGCCCTCAGTCATGACGGATGCTCTCTGCAACATCTGGACATAGCCAGCAACTATAGTGTTTGATGCCCCTGCACCTCCTGACACCTCATTGTTCCACTGAAGGAAAAAGCACCTCAGACCATTATGGCGCCCCCCTCCACTGTGGCGCGTAGACAATATCTCAGGTGGGATCTGCTTGTATCATCAATGTTAAATTCTTTCTCATTAGAGAATAAAACTTTCTTCCCCCTTTCAGTGTCCCATGTTTGGTGCTCTCTTGCAAAGTCCAAAGGATCATTTCTGTTGCGTTCAAGGAGACGAGGCCTTTCAAGACAGCCAAGAAGCCCTTCAGTCTCAGATGCCGTCTGATGGTTATGGGGCTGCAGTCAGCACCAGTAACAGCCTTAATTTGGTTCGAGGATTGTCCAGTGTCTTGACGGACAGCCAGTTAGATTCTCCAGCTCATTGCTGGTGAAATTATTTTCAGGTTTTCCACTTTACTTTTTTGTTCCATAACTCCCAGGATCATTTAAGAAATTCCAAATGACTGTCTTACTGCGTCCCACCTCAGCAGTGATGGTGCGCTGTGAGAGACCCTGCTTATGCAGTTCAACAACCCGACCACATTCAAAAAGGAAATGCCATCAGAACGTCATGACTGTGTGACTACCTGACAAAAAATGACAATGAATCCACATTTTTGCACAGATTTGGCCTTTTAAAGGCATGTGGTCCTAAACTTTTGATCAGCTGTAAAACAGCCTGTTTCAATTTAAGCGTTGCTTGCAATAAACTGTATGCCCAAAAAATATTTTGTCTCACTCCCATTTCTTCTTGTTAAGATCCAACCATGCAAAATATGATAATTTTTTTGCCATTTTTCAAGTGGTCTTAAACTTCTGATCGGGACTGTATCTATCATGTAATTTAAAAACATAATCAGATTGACAGTAATCAGAGTCAGTCTGCATCGGTGAACGTAACTTTTCAGCAATTTTGCTGAGTGCCTATGTCATTTTTGTCAGGGTCCTGGGACTGGGCGACCCAGGATCCCTGGGCAGTCATGGACCTGTGTATTATTATGTATTTTTGGTGTCGTTTCCCCTTCTCTGTGCGTGTACATATGTGTGTTTCTCTGTGCTGTGTTAGTCTGTGTCCCACTCATATGTTTAGGCGAGGTATGGGTGTGTATGTCTGCGGGTGTGCCTGGAGGATGGAGCTCGGCCACCTGCAGGCCTGAGGGGTGTGGCCCTGCAGAGGGACTGGCCACACCCGAAGCCACACACCTGCCGCTGATCAGGGCTCGTCGGGGGAGCTACTTAGGAGAGTCTTGGAGCTCCCACCGACGCGGGATCATTGCATGAGACTCCACGTTAGTCACCCCGTCTAGGTTTTGTCTTAAAGTGTATGCCTGCCATTCCTAAGTGTCCTGACAGCTGCCGCTATTGTTTCCCACAGGTGGAGCGTGGAAGGCTTGGGAGAGCAGCGAGCACCGGGGGGTGCTGACACGGGAGCAGAGAGCACGAGGGAGACACGACACGGGAGTCTGGGGAATACACTGGGGTTTATTGTTACTTTCCATCACTGTAAATAAACGCACTGTTTATACACAGAGTACCGCGCCTGGGTCCTCCTTTTCCCCACATCCCCACGGTCTGCCAGCCAGACCGTGACAATTTTGCAGTTAAATTACCGTACTGCAACAGCTACGTCACTATTTGTGGAGGAATTTCTGTTTCAGATCTGAGGTTTTTATTCGACTCTGAATGGAAGAAGTAAATGTGAATTTCTGTTTAATGTGAATTTCTGTGGATGTAGACAGCAACAGATTTGCAACAGATGGCAACAGATTTGCCATTTTCCCCAATTTATCACACTTAATCGGCATATTATCAGAAACAGATGCTTGACGCATTCAACTGCAAACTGATAGCAGACCGACTCTGTCTTATTGCTGTTTAATTGCCATCTTTATGCACCGAAATATCTTTGAGGACAACAACCATCGCAGACCTCGTCCCCGTCTTCTAAGCAACCTGTTTTCCTTACTAGTACTTCAGCATTGTGTTTTATTTTTGCCTCCCAAGTTTAGCCAAAAGTACTAAACACAGATTCTGGTCGGAGAAACACACGGACCCTGTACCACCAGCAATGTGGATGTGGATGGTACTTTTAAATGAATATTTATGTTGTTTATTATGAATATAAAGCAAAATTATATACTTTAGCTCTGTGAAAGTTACAGGAAATAGTATAGATGAAGGGATGTTTCTGAATTACAAGTGTGCTCGAAGAAAGCTGTGTAGAGATGCGAGTGCTGTGTGTCTCACATTTTCTCCTCTGTGTCCTGGTGTCCCTGGTGCTCCACTCTGACACTTCTTTGATCTGCCTCTTTTACCCCTGTCCCCCTGTTTGACCAAAAAATGCAAGTGCACACAGGGAAAATATATATTTTTAAATACAACACCTCTAAATCATCAACAACAAGAAAATATGTCCATAGCAGCACACCTCATCACTCACTTCTAAACAATATGAAAGACAGACCAATTAGGCACATCCTTGGAATATCCTCATTAGAGGTTTCCAGCCACTCTCTGTCAACACTGAGAGTCCAGTAATTGTAGCTGAAAGGAGCTAATTGAGTAAGATATTACTTGAAAGCTGCAGACAGAAATAGACCTCTCAGTGTGTGTGTGTGTGTGTTTTAATTGAGGACATGTCTCTGCTGTATCCACTGCTGGTGCCACTCTCTTACAAAGACACGGTGATGACTGTAATCAATTCAGCTCCTGCTCATTGTGTTCTGTCACATATTTAGTCTTCTCTTGTTGGGCTTTAAAGTTCAAAAATGTATTTGTGAGTAAGTGATATAAGCTATGTACGAAGCACAGGTGCCCGTTCTTTTCTATAAATGGACTACCAATTTAGTGAACCTGCTAAATTAAAAAACATATACATTATAAGACTCTGATAGGGCATATACTTATAGAAATATGTTTCCCTCAACTGCATACTTCATTGCGTATTTGTGCCTTTATGTCTGGAGCCTCTAATTTAGCCCCATTTTTAGTGCTGCCAAGACAAGTTTTTGTTACGTGACTATATTGTGACTGCATCATTTAGTTAAAGACTGTAGCCTTCATGTTCAGTGTTGAGTAAAAACATACCCCATTAAAGTAGTGATCAACTACTCCACTAATGCGTGCCAGTCTTGAAATAAAAAGTTAATATCTGTTGATAAGTTCTAACTTTTGGCCCCGATATTGTGTGATGACAGCTTGTAGAGGGCATCTCATGAATATCACATTTCTAAAAGACAAAAGTGACGATTCTGTATGACGGTACTGATGACACACGTAACTTGTGAATAGGTGCTTGGAAAAGTAAAGACAGCGCTAGACTGCTTTTAATTTGTTATCATGAGATAATGAAGTCGTGATCAGGGGAACAGCAGGTATCTTGGAGATAATTAGACTGTGTTATTGATAATGAGCCTGTGTTTCATCAGCAAGTACAAGTACCTAAAGAGTTGGGTATAGTGTACCTTAGGCCCTTTGTCTCCTTGAGGCCCTGGCGGTCCCGGTGGTCCCATATCACCGTCCCTTCCTGGACTTCCTGCTGACCCCTTGAAACCTGGGAAACCTGGGAAACCTGCTGCACCCTGAATTCATTAAAAGAAAATTTTGATCACAGTGACTAAACCACTGTAAAGTTACATCATTATATAAATATAAACAGATATCACAATCTTTTAATAAGATATGAAAATAAACTCTAGGATAAAAAAATCACAGGTCATATGGCTTTGAATTGACAAACCTTTTCCCCTTTTACTCCAGGATCACCATCAACACCATTGATCCCCCCTTCTCCCTTGTCCCCCTAACATTTCACAAAATGAGAAACAGTAACTGATTTGTGTGTGTGTGTGTGTGTGTGTGTGCGTGCTTGGGAAATTAGTAGGGGAAATAAAGGCACACTTAAACGCTTACCTTGCGTCCCGTGACCCCATTCAGTCCAGGTATGCCCGGGGTGCCAGGTAGCCCCATATCTCCCTGTTTTGCAGGGACATATATGGAGTATGCATAGAAAGTTTTTCACATAGCACCGCTACATAACCTAACACAGCTCACTAATCTAATAAGAATCAAATTAAGGGATAACCTTTTCTCCATTCAGGCCAAGGCTCCCAGTGCGCCCAGGAAAACCTCTGAAACCCTGTAAAAGCATGAAACACATCACTTAATTCATTAAAACACAGATACACAAGCAGGTGACAAATTAGGAAAAAGTAATCAATGTGAAAATGGAAATTCTTCACCTTCTCCCCTTTCTCCCCTTTTTCTCCTGGTAAGCCAGGTTCTCCTGGATCACCCTATGGAAAAAATAAAAGAATGACAAACTAAATTACCTGTATTTGAATGTTTAGAAATCAAAGGTGCTGTCAGTAGTTATAAACTGCTCATTAGAGTACCTGATTACCCTGTTGTCCTTGGAGTCCATTGTCTCCTTTATCCCCTTTGGCTCCATCCAGCCCATCAGCCCCATTTCGACCCTTCAATCAAATTAAATTGTTATTATCTCACTTGATCACATCTTAAATTAATACTGAATATTGGCTTTAAATGTCGTAGACGTCAGTACCATCACTCCATTGACTCCAGGATCTCCTGGATCTCCCTGCAGACAATCGTGACAATTTCACACACAGAGCTGCCAGAAATGAATGTTTGAACTAATGTTGATGCCTAACTTACTTACTTTTTGTCCTACCGGGCCCCGTGCTCCAAATCTTCCCATTGCACCTTTTATACCCGCATTACCTTTTACACCCTTTTAAAAACATTTAATTAGTTAGATTTTAGATGTTTTTAAGCAAGACATGATTGGTACTACACTCTGTAACCTGCAAACTTTTCCAAACTCTAAACAACGTTGTATCTGAATTCATTACCTTGACCCCAGGAGGACCGTCCTCGCCTTTTTCTCCTTTATCCCCGTCAAAACCAGGTGAACCTCGCTCACCCTGAAACAAAATGCCCGCACACTTCTTCAATGCTAATTTATTAAGCTTTTTTGTGTAATTTCACACATTTTTTTAAGCTTACAGTTTATATTTTCAGCTCTTTTTATTGTGTATGTGTTAGATGGCTTGAGTTGTTTCAATATGTTTTGTACTGAAACTCATTTTAGTGGAATGAGTAATAGAAAAAAAGTCAGTGGGATCTCACTGGCTGTCCTTTGGAACCCTTATAGCCACGAGGTCCTTGGATTTGAAGCACACTGCCCTGCAGAAAGGAATTCAGTTGTACACTCAGTATGAAACTAATGTAAATACAGCTCATTCAAAAATAAAGAACACCCTCTTTTAGTTTCAGCCTTCAGCACAAAAACATCATATTCATGTCAAGCACGGTGGTGGTGGGGTAAGGATTTGGGATTGTTTTACAGTTACAGGACCTAGGTATCTTGCAGTCATTGAGTCAACCATGAACTCTGTTGTATACCAAATAGAGATAGACTAGAAATAGGCTAGATTCAACTGTGAGGCCATCTGTCCAACAGCTACCCAGTTGGCCAAAACTGGGTCATACACCAGGCCAATGATCCCAAGCACAGCAGCAAATCTACAACAGAAGTGCTGAAAAAGAAAAGAATCAAGGTGTTGCAATGGCTCAGTAAAAGTCCAGACCTCACCATGACTCAAATGCTGTGCCAGCACATTAATAGAGCTGTTCTTCAACAAATATAGTTGGTTTTTCCCATACTACTTTTGCAGTCTGGCTTAGTATGTGTTAATATATGTTAAATAAATAATGGTACAGTGTAACATTTCAAGTGTTGCTGTTCATCTGAAATTGTATTTACATAATATTAAGAGCTGCTGAGGAACTAATTATTTTTAAGTTTCTAAGTTTCTTTGTCTGCTCTTTTATTCACAGGGAATGCTGCAGGAGATGGCTCTGTGTATTATGATTTGGCACATTTTTACACCCAATGGGCATCCCGATGCAGCCCCCATGGGATTTGTGTTTCCTCCTGGTCCTGTACTGAGGATCTTTTGCATTGTTTAACAAATGTGTAAACGACTACAGTATGGAGCCACACACATAAAGCCTATCTATGTATACATAAAACCTTTGAACTGAAAGAGGGTGTACTTTAATTTTAATATGACAGTATATCCACAGATACAGTAAATACAAAGCTGTAAAGTCAGAAGAGGTTACTCTCACAAGGAATAAGGATTAAGTTCCAACAACAGCTGTAATTTAAAGAACAACTTTATTCTTTGATTATTTGTTTGCATTCCGCAAACAAATGATTTATGATTTAAAGGCACAAGAAAAAATCTATATTATGAGTATTACTGGAACTTTAACCTTTGTATAAAGCTGTAAATCTTACATATGTCTTGTTTGACACACATTTTTTCAATGTGTTTAACCACAGAGCAAGACAAACTCATTATACCCTTTCTCCTTTGACTCCAGGTGATCCACGATCTCCCTAAAAGAAAACAAAACTTGATTTTTAAATCCACTTTCAAAAAAGATGATTTCAATTTCAATACAAGAAAAATGCACGCACATTGTAGTAGTTCTAGTATAAAATATGTTGAACGCTAGTTCTGCACAACATGATGAGATTTTATTGGTTTTTGACATGACCATCATAGATAATAAAATCATCCAGCAAAACTTTAGTTACGACACTGTCTGAGAAGACAAACAAATATGAATGCAGGCTGACCAACAAGTGACACCACTTTTAACACAGCCTGTACCCACTGATACTTAAAAACAAACGGGAAATTACAATTGCAACATAAATGTGCCTGTAATAGAGCAGAATATTCACATCTTAATGTCAGTGAGTCATGTGCAAGTAAAAATAAATCGCAAGCAGCTGTTTATTGATGTTCGGGCACCTGAGAATTATAGCAGCTTCATGCTTCATGCACTCGTTTAACAGAAATCCTCAGGGTAAATAGAAAAACATCCAGTCACTCATTTCACTGCTTTGGTTGCACAGATAAAAGCAGCTAGTACTTATGCAAATATATATGCTCGCTATCTTGTTCTATTACAACATGCTTATGTCGCAGATAAACTGAGTCCATCTATCCTCCCTGCAGTCAACAGTGATGGATGCATGAATGGAAACATTGTCCTAATATGCACACTGTGTGTCTCTTGCTGTAATTATACATTGTTAACAGTGTTAGTGCCGATAAGAAACAAAGATGCACATCAACTTAAATAATATTTTTTGACTCTACTGTGTCACATAGTTTTGAGGCGCTTCAAGCAACACGACAGCAATTTCAGTTCACTGTATTTCAGAGCCTGGTAAGCTGGACGCAGCATAGCCTGAGTGCCGTTTGCATGAAGTGCAACACAGAGTTTTCAGTTTGCACTTGGTGGTATAGTCCTTTAAATATAAAATATATGTAATTTTCTATATTAAAGTCTCATTAGCTGTAATCTAAGACGTCTAATAAAAAAAAATTCAGAAAATTGATTTAAAAAAGATGAAAACAAGAAACGTCACTGATTCATCAGTCATGGCAACAGCTCACCTTTTCACCTTTGCTCCCACTCAGTCCTTTAAGACCCTGTTTTTATAAGAAGGGTGAAAGATAGTGTATTTTTCTATGTCACTAAGGGTTTTATATAAAACTTCATGCTCAATTGTGTGGTTTTGAAAAGTTGCTTACTATGGGCCCAGGAGCTCCTTTAACACCTGGAGAGCCCTTGTCACCCTGAAAAGAAACATTTTCCTGCATAAGCAAACATGGCAACGCTGATTTTTTGTTATTATAAAAAGATTAAAAACTACAGTTCCTGTCTGGTCTAAACATCACCAACAACATAGTCACCAAATGTCAAATATGTAAAAAGGAACTTACCCTTTTACCTGGGAGGCCAACTACGCCTCTCTCACCAGGTTTACCTGGTATACTGTCACCCTGGTAAAATGAAGAAGGGAAAATGATCATTTCTGAAGTGGCAAAAACTGCTTAATTGTAGTATGAGGCAAATAGATTTATGTTAAAATAACAATAACACCATCCTTTAAGTTTGGCTTACACAACTGTGCATAATATTAGTACTTACCTTTTCTCCTTTTTCTCCAGGTATGCCAGGAATACCCTATCAGGTGGTACGAAAAGAAATTGGACTCATTTTCAGCCAGCAATAAAACAGAGAGAAACAAAAGTATAAAATGAAAAACAAAATTGTAACAAGCAGTGATTTTTAGCGTAGAAGGTTGGCATAGAAATAAACAACCTAAAAGACAGAAATGATATGTTAAGTTTTCTATACATGAGGTCCTGGCGGTCCTCGAGGTCCAGGAGATCCTGGGGAGCCATTCTTCCCTCTTTTACCTCGGCTGCCCTAATATCAACACAAACATCATACCTCATCATTATTATTTAAGCAGTGAGGTAATACTTATAACCTTCTCTGTCTATACCTCTTCTTATTAATTCATTCTCACGAAGATTCTCTCGAATCTTTGTGAGAATGAATCTTCTCTCGAAGATTATTTCATTTGTTAGATCATTTCATTTATTATATTGTATTGGCATTCAAAAGAGTTTAAGGGTCATTGTAAGATAATGTATGGTGACATACCTCTCTACCTGCCTCTCCTGGGTCCCCTGGAAGACCCCTAAGACCTGTGGGGCCCTGAATGCTTGGATTGCCAGGGATTCCCTGAATGCCCTGAGCACCTGGAGGACCTGGCTCGCCGGGCTCACCCTGAGGCAACACCATGGCAGAAAATAAGGATACAGGAAAAAAAGAGAAAAAATTCAGTGTTTGAAGATGAGCACATCATCAGAGGTCACTTGTCTCTTGTAATGTTGTTATTCAGCTTTTCTATTACTTTTGAATAATTGCTTTGAAGTAAGGTCCTTCTTGCCTTTATCAAATTAAAAGCTCAAACATAATTTTGAATGAGTCACTGAGTCAATTAAATGCTCCAAATTAAAAGTGTGATGTGAATTGAAGTCATTCAAAGTGAATGCTATGGAAGTCTGTGGGGGCTAATTAATTTACTAGGACATGTGTGTGTGTGTATATGTATGTGTGTGTATATATATATATATATATATATATATATATATATATATATATATATATATATATATATATATATATATATATGTATGGAGAGAGAGCTCTTAAATGTATTTCACAGCCCACCATTATAAGGTCTATGCTAACCTAAATTAAAACTATTGGCAATTACTAAATCCACTTGTTATGTTTTTGTAATGCTTAATCCACCATTATTCACAAACTCTTTAATCAAAATGATATTTTGAATGCTAAAATATAATTATTGTTGTTGTCCAATTTTCAAATGTACTGTTTTACAAAAAAACATGAAAAATAGTAAAGAACATCATTATTTTTCTGATTAAGATGACAAATTGCAGTTCATTAGTTGCACTAATCAGAAGGTCGGTGGTTCGATCCCAGGCTGCCTCCTGGCTGCATGCCAAATATCCTTGGGCAAGATACTGACCCCATGTTTGCCTACTGGTGGTGGTCAGAGGGCCCGGTGGCACCAGTGTCTGGCAGCCTCGCCTCTGTCAGTGCGCCCCAGGGCAGCTGTAGTTACAGTGTAGCTTGCCATCACCAGTGTGTGAATGTGTGTGTGAATGGGTGAATGACTGAATGTAGTGTGAAGCGCTTTGGGGTCCTTAAGGACTGAGTAAAGCGCTATACAAATGCAGGCCATTTACCATTTCTAAACAGAAAAATCATTTAGTGCTTGAATGTCCAGCATGCCGGCTCAAATTTGGATATTAAAACATTTCATTTCATTCATTAAAACAATTCATTTTGAAATTCTTTACTTCAGTTTAAACTGGTAAAATGCTCACTGAAAGGGAATGAGTCCACATTAAAGTACTTCATGATGCTAGATGTGGAACCTTAGACACATAAGACGAGACATAATGTAGCGGATTCAAAGACAAAGACATTCAAAGTCCGTATTAACACCTGGAAACTATTTGGAACTCAACGAAAAAAGGGACAAGTACATAAAAACAATGGCATCAAGAATGCAAGCTGTTATCAAGACTAATGGAGGCCATATAAAATATTCGTTTTTTAAGTTATGTTTAAAAAATAAATAACGATATAATAATCTAATAATGTAATAACATTTTTTAAATAAACTTCTAAAAGATTAGTATTTTTATGTTTTTATGACAGGTGGTCAAATAAATGTATTAAGATTTTTAGTTCAACTGGTGTACAGACCAGTAACCATCAGTAACCCCCCCCCCCCCCCCCCATATCTGGATGACAGCTATCAGCTAATGCAGTTTATGATATTAAAAGGTTAAAAGGCTAGTTGATTAAACACTTATGTTATTTATTACGTTAGCACACTTGAAACAGTTCTGACAGTCAGTCTAATAACATTAAAATCAGTCTTTAAAGTCCCCATAAGGGATGAGCAGAGAAATAGAAATTTTACCTTCTGTCCAGGAGGACCAGCCTGACCCTCTGGCCCTCTGTGACCGATGCCCGGCTCCCCCTAAAAATAACAAAACAGATGAACACATCTGCGCAGTCACCATCATTAAAATTTAAAAAGCAAAGTTAAATCTTTATATATTTACCTTCTGTCCCTTTTCACCAATTTCGCCCTGAAGAGTGCATAGAAATGAGTTACAATAACGGAGTGCACCGTGACACATCCTTTTCATGTGCCAAAATAAACTAACTCGGAGGAATTTGAAATAAAAAAAAAAACAGGATTTGTCAGCATGTTTAACAAGGGGAATTATTAATGTCTGCTTTAATCTACTGTCTCAAAGTCATACAGAAATAGAGCAGGAGGGACATCAAAGCCCTGGACTCAACCAGATTCAGTGACAGGCGAGACGGGAGGGAAGCTCTCCCTGAGCTCTGATGTCATTTACAGATGCAGTGTTGGGAGGAGGGGGAGCATCCATGATATTTTTATGAACTGGTGGAACATTTCATGTGGGGACATGTGTCATTCTTGCTTTGTGATCTTAAGATGATAATAAAAATAATGCTTGAAATCAGTGGGAAAGTATCAGCGACTCGGTCATTTCAGCATAGATATCTTTTATTTCAAAGGGTTGGTTCAAGGTTGATGTTGGGCAATATTTATCACTAGGATGGAAGAATATCAGTCACACACAGCTAACAAATTTTAGAGGCATAAACTAGCTAGCAACTGCGGCAAACGTGATGGATCAATGACTCTTAACAGCTAAATAATACTATTTTTTTTCTTGCAAGGCTTGAGCCACCTGTTGCAAATTTTGATGGCTTTATCCCCTTTTTAATCTTTTCAATAAAGTTTTATCATAACATTCAAAATCTTGTCACCTTTTGTCCTGGTTTTCCATTTTCACCTGGCTGTCCCTGTTGCACAAAAAAGACAGTCAGTGATCATCATCATGTCTATAAACAGCTCATTTGTAAAACAGTCATCGAACATTTCAAGAAAAGTGTAACATGTTTACATTTTACTCTTTTGCCCTTACCTTCAGTAAATAATACCCCGGGGGATATGGGTACGGCAGTCCAGCTTCTTCATCGTAATTTCCCTCTCTCCTCCTCTCTATCTCCTCCCTCATCCTCTCCCATTCCTCCCTCTGCCGCTCCAGTTCTCTTTCGCTTTCCATTTTTTCCCTCTCCTGCTCGGCCTCCCTCTCTTTCTCCAGTTCCTGTCTTTCTCTCTCCATCTCCAGCCTATCCCTCTCTCTCTCCATCTCCAAGTCCTCCTTCTCTTCTTCCTTCTCTTGATCTACACCTTCCTCTGTCTCCCAGTCATTGTCTCCACTTCTCTCCTCCTCCTCATAGACTGGATCAGGGACTGGTTTTAAATCAGGCATTAACTCTTTCTCTTTTTCCATTCCCCAATCTTCCACTTCCGCTTTTGTCTCTTCCTCTCCTCCACCTATTGTTTCTGTGGGAACCTCTGTCTCTGTATCGATGTATCTCCATCTCTCTCGTGCTTCTTGTCTCTCACTCCGGCTGTGTGTCTGAAGGCCTGGATTTTCTTTTTCATCCTTCTAAAAACACAAATCAGCGTATTTGTAAGTCATCTATCCATCTGGATTTGGATAAACACTTGACCTCTACTGTTGAAAACAGACTTACGCTCCAGATTTTGTAACCCTGAGCTCCAGAGGAGATGTGCTGTAATTTAAATGAGTACAAAGCAACACTTTTTTTAGATGCAAATTGATTTAAATTTTTTAAAACATGGAACTATCAGATGAAAATTAGTACTTGCTGTGCCTTCTTAAACCGATTTCGTCCTCCTGGGGCACCTGGCATGAACGCCTGAAACATACAGATTTTACTTCATGATTTAAAAAAAAAAAAAATCATTCATTAGTCTTCTACAAAAACAGGTGATGCTTACCATGGAGTCAGGCCAAAATGTTCCTCTTTTCACCCTGATTTCAGGTTGAGGCACTTCCATCTCCCACAGAGCCTTCATAAGCAAATTTAGCAAATCATTTATGATGATTGATGTTTATATACTTTGTAAGTGCTGAGCCACCTCTAATTTCTTTATATTGTTTGAGGAAAATGGGAAACAAACATGTGCAGGCATACACAAAAACACAGCATCTGACATTGTGTTTTCAGTTTGTACAATTCTTAAAAGGGTGAAAGTCCATTTGCTATTATCATCTTTATTTTTTAACACAGCCAGAAATTGTCCAGGCTTCTGGAAGAGCATTCAAAGCTCTTCTTTGAATATTTACTGTCTTCAACAGGTCTGGGCTCTGGGAAGGACAATCATGACTGTTTGCCAATCAGAAACTTTCCTTCTGATGTTATTGCATAGTGGATCAAAATCGGACAAGGTCACCAGTGGCTGAAATGCAACCCTAAACCATGACAGAGCCTCCACCATGTTTTACAGATGGCTGTAGATATTCACTGTTGTACTGCTTTCCTGACCTCCTCCACAGATAATGATGATTACTTACCAAAAATTCTAAAGTTTGTTTCATCTCTTAATCAGACCTGTTGTCACTGGTTTTCAGTCCAGTTCTTTGCCATCCTCCCTTAAGAATGGCTTCTTTCTGATGAGGCTTCAGGTATCGGTGGGGGTATAGCTCAGTGGTAGAGCATTTGACTGCAGATCAAGAGGTCCCCAGTTCAAATCTGGGTGCCCCCTTCAGATATACTCACTGCTTTCTTTGTTATTCTGAACTACTTATTTACTTCCACGGAACCAATTCTTTAATCATACTAGCATTCTGTTGCTGCTTTTCTGTATTTATTATGTTAATGTGTCTTTTTTTCCCCTTGTGCAATATTTTGGCAGATCTGCAATTTCCATAGCCCTTCCACCCTTACTTATTATTTATTGCACTCTAGTGTACATAGTAGGGCAGCACAGTGGTTAGCACCGTGGCCTCACAGCAAGAAGGTCCTGAATTCAATTTCTCCATCGGTCTGCAGTCTTTCTGTGTAGAGTTTGCAAGTTCTCCCCCGATCCTCTGGCTTCCTCCCACAGTCCAAAGACGTGGGATTAGGTTAATTGAAAACTCTAAATTCCCATTGGTGTGAATGTGAGGGCAAATGGTTGTCTGTTTCTATACGTTAGCTCTGTGACAGTGTGGCGACCTGTCCAGGGTGCCCTAAGACAGCTGGGATAGGCTCCCGCGACCCTGAAAAAAGGATAAGCAGATGGATGGATAGTGTTCCTGTAGTTTGTCTTATATATCTGTATATTGTCTTTTACTTTGACACCTTGTGGTCTTGTTACATAATTTCATTGTGCAAGCAACTGTACAATGACAATAAAAAGTTCTAAGTTAAACAGATGGATCAACTGAACGACCAGGTGTCTTTGCTGGATTTTTCCTGATTCTTAAGGACACGACTTTCAGATACAGACATCTACTGCATAGTTTGTGTGTGTGTGTGTGTGTGTGTGTGTGTGTGTGTGTGTGTGTGTGTGTGTGTTTCTTGTCTGGTTTCTCAGATTCTTTCAGAACACCCTGCACTGCAAAGATATGCAGGTTTTTAACTAAAACATCTTCGGGAATTATCATTTTATGTATATTCAAATTTTGTCAAATTCAAGATACAACGCTGGCTCACCTCTTGAGTTCGGTGCTATTTTATGCTTGGATAATTAACAGTTCAGCGTGAAGTAGCTTAACAAACAAAAATGCATATTAAGGTACAAGACTACACTAAAAATGAGTGAAAAAGCAGTCAATGTCCAAAGAAAACCTTCACAAGAAACTTCAGAAAGCGATGAGAACTATTGCTCAAGAGGACTTTTAAATATGAGAAGAAAGTCTGGCTCCTTGGAAGCAAAATATAAAGAAATCAGGGGTGGCTCAAGACTTTTGTGGAGTACTGTACGATGAGAAAAAAGGAGGAAGACACAGAGTTGTTTAGAAAGTCACTTTTACTTAAGCACACATGCACAGAGAGGTTAAACACAGACAATATAATTATAAAGATAAATTTCACCAGCGTAACAAGTGTTTGATCTGGCTACATATGTGTTTATAGTAAAACTAGATTCTAAATATTATCTATGGTATTCACAGGGTATGGTAAAGTAAGAAACCCTTAGTATTTCCATGTTTTAATAAATAAAATGTCTGTATTTCCTGAAGTATGTATGCAAATTGTTGTCATGTTGAAGAAAGCTTACTTCTATTTTATTTACTGAAAAATACTTGTCATAAATAAATTAGGAGTTTCTGGCAGGTAAGTAAAGCTACACTGGTTTTTACACTGACCAAGCTTAAAAAAACACAACCTACATACGAGGACAGTTTTCAGGTGCCTAATTTTCTATGAGCCACAACAAGAGAAAAACACTCTGGTAATGTATACGGTATTTTTTGGTGAGTGACATTGTCTCTGTGCGGAAAGAAGTCCCCCCTCATGAAACGACGTTGTTCAGGGTTCATCACCAGAGAAAACGGTTCACAGTTTATTCGCACTCTCCGTGTAGTGCTTTCTTATGAATGATTAAGACTCTATAGTCTCAGTCTCTCGGGAATTAAGAGATTTCCTGTTTAAAAAAACGAGAGAGAGAAAGTATTAAAAGTAACTCTCTGGATTTCTTTTCTCAGTAAATCATTCATGAACAGCTGGACTATATTTTCTGCTCATTTGCATTCAGACAAGCTTTAGAGAAATCATGCTAAAAGTATGCCGCTCATGCTTTGGTCATGTTTGGTCATGTATTCACATCAGCCTTAAACAAACACTTGCATTATTTTGCACTGGTGAAATTTTCATCAAAAGCAGAAGAAAGAAAGGGGTCTTGAAAATGATGAAAGTGCTGCTTATGGTTTATTTATTGACAACTGCAGTTAAGCCCATTCGCTGTTTTATTCAAGCACTTGCAGATCAATTTCAGGACCCTTGTGCATAAGTGCAAATAAAGTTTTTCAGTCCAAGGCATGCAAAGATCTTTAAGACGGAAGCCTGTAGAACTTAAAATGAAAACTCCACCTGATCTGGTTCTTCTGTTGCCGAAGGAGGTGTAGACTGAAAAGACACATCAGAATTTTAAAGTTAAAATGTCACTTGGAAAGTCAAGCAAAATACAAAGAAAGAAAAAGTAAACAATGCCCTATATTTCTCATGAGCACCGAGCTGCCCAGGAATACCTTCTCTATATCATCAGAGGGTCGAGAGGGTGACTCTGTGGTTGGCAAGATAACCTAGGAGGGGACAAATGGTGAAGAATGTGCAAGGTGAAGCACAGCAGGTAGCTGTGCACTGACTTTATGTTGGCACTCAGTGGGTGATTTCTTCTCTTTCTGCTTTATAATAAAGAACTGCGTGTCCATACAATTAAAACACTTCCCTCTGTAATTTCACTCTTAGTGGAACCTGGCAGAGGTCCCTGACTTGTTTTGTGCTTGAATGAATAAAAATGATCAAAAGATAAATACCAAAGATAGCACAACATTTGTTTCACCTGTGCATCCGTTTCTCTGTCTGAGAAGACTGTTATAGGTTGACTTAAGGTCTCGACCTGGGCAGGACTGGGTGTGGGCAATTGTTCCTTACAAATCAAAAGCAACACAAATGTATTATTGTTCAGGTAAAACAGAAATGTTTATTACTTTTAGTTAGCTATTGGGCTACAAATGATCACCTTATCATCCACTGGATGGGGAAATTCATCTGTTTGGACTTCAAGCTGCGCATGTTAAAGAAATTGAACACATGTCACATTAAAAATGAATCATAACATTTGTACCCAGTCCAGCTGAAACAGATGAGAGAATATTTACCTGTCTGTTTTCCCCGAAGTCCCGAGGGATTAAGGGGTCAATTGTGGTGAGTTCTTCCTATTTTGAAAAAAAAATAATAAAAAATCTCGTCATAACTTTTAAACACTCAAGCCCACGGTAGATGATGTGGAGAGCGGATGAAGTGGGCTGTAATGACAAACTAATTTATTCGTAATAATTAAGATTAGGTAGTGGGTGTGTCATTAATCAGATCTCTGCAGCATTTGTGTGGGCGCAGATATAATTCAGTCTCCAGAGATACTGCTACGAAGAAAAAAAGAAAAAACAAAAAAAAATGCAGGTGACTGGATGATGAGTTTGGCAGGGCTGTTAACAAGAAGGCGCTCACAATTCTCTAAATGAGGAACAACCCCACATCATCAGCATCACATTAAAATTAAGCTTCCAACGGTGCATCAATTACTGATTTATTATTGCAGCTGCCTACCTCGTATTCATAACTGTAATCCTCGCCGTTATAAAACTCGTCTTCTTCGTCTTGCCTGGCCTCTTCACTTGTCTTAGGATAAAAAGGAAATAGCAATTATAACAGGAAGGAATTGTGGCACAGCATTATTTATCACGTGTGAATAACTGGAATAACTGGAACACATCAACGAGCAAGCAAATGTAATCTGTTAATATTACAGTGAGAAGCAGATGGACATCAGGATCAATGCATGCTTTTAGTTAAATGAGGCATATTGTGGGTGCAAAACGTGGTTCATTCAGTGTGTTTATATTCACAATCTTTTAATTTAGGATTATGTTTCATTAAATCTTTTTTTTATAAAGTTATGTTTGTATTTTGCAAGGTTAGACATTTTAATTTAGTTGGGGCTGAAGTGAAGTAACGTTTCTGGGTTTATTCTGATCTGTTGTTCAAGGACATTTACCAAGCGTTGTCTCTGCCTCCTATGTCGTCCTTTATTTCCTTTGCCCTGGTTGAGAAGTTCACAATCAGAGAGAGAAAAGATGAAGGTTTCCCATATTTCAGAAGTTGTTGATGATCAAGTTCTAAACTGCAGCTGATAAGTTTAGGGAAATGAGTAATTAATGTTTATCAAAAATGAATAAAAATCCCGTTAAATTAGGATGATTAAAAAACATGAAATCTAGTTTTACCAAACAGTTTAGAGCTGTTTATGGTATTTATAGGACCATACCTGATGTTTACATATTTCAGCCCATCCGATTTATGTGTATATCCCTTTAAAGACTGAACCATGAGATAATTACTAGAAAACTCAAAATTTGTGTTTTTTTTAACCTTGTGACAATTTTTATAAAATTTAATGAAATAGTAATTTGCAAATATGAGTTTTAATTTGAATCATATTTGCTAGATCTGGCATTTTAAAATATGATACACTACGCATGTGATTTAAATATATATAGACACATATACACTGCATCCCCCGCAAAACATGGATTAAACTAAGGCTCATATGATGAATGGCAAGAGTTTATTTAACCCTAACTGATGCAGTGAGTAGCTTGTCAAAGCAGAAGACGTGATGATTTCCCACAGTCGGGGAAAAGACCTGCGTCGAGAAAGAAAACAACTAAGGAGACAGGTGAAACTTTTAAAAATAACTTAACTAACACATTATTAAAAGGATAGTGGTGTGCCATCATCTTCGAGGACGTAATGCGATCAGTGAGAGAATTGGAGATCGATTGGTGAAATCAAATCATAGTCAAAGTAAGAACATTTCCTTTTGACCTTGGGTTGCTTCACTTGGTCAGATCATGGTTGACCACCATTATGTGCCGAAAGAATGAACTTATCCCAGGGATATTCCAAAACTGAGGTCCAGATCACCAGGCCGAGGACTATTTTGCACTGGGCTCCAAAGAAAGAATAAATTTGTTCTCTCCAGTACTCTGGCTTCCTCCCCCCCTTCGTGACCCTGAAAGTTATAAGCGGCAGAGAATGAATGGATGGATGGATGGATGGATAGATAGAGTTTCGGGTATTTTATTTTTCCAAAAAATGACACTTTCACCCAAACCTTACTCTTGCACTTAAATCTTTTTCCATGCATCACAAAGTCTGAAAACCCAGTGACCCAAAAACAAATGTCACTGGAGAACTTCTTTGAACAGGAAGAAAGAGCCAAAGATGAGTCACCAGAGGGATCTCAGAATGCCAAACAAAAGAAAGAAAGAGATTAAGAATCATACTTAAATTAAGAGGTTCATCGCGAGATTCACACCCTCCACATTCGCTTGGTATAATATACAGTGACTGAAAAATTGTCCAGTGTTAAACTGGTCGATGGTACAAAAACGATTGGGAACCGCTGCTCTAAGATATCAGTGTCAGGAATCATCGGGCTCAGATTGTTAAAGAGCGGCTCAGGGCACATGAGACATTATTTTACACATGAACTGACCACCACAGAGTCAAGAACTTAACCCCACTGAGAATTTCTGGGATGTGCTGGGGAAGACTGAATCCAAGATCTTAGAGAAAAATTAATGCAACGCTGAACGACAACACATAATGCTGCATAAGCTTATCGAAACAATATCTTGGCAATGCTGTCATCAAAGATAAACGTGGATCCAACAAAATATTAGACTTTGCAACTTTATTTTGGCTGGGCAGTGTATACTAACCACTAGTGACAAATATATTTTAAGGGATTCTTCAAACTATAATCAATGCATATTTAAAGAACACATTATCAGTTGATAACAGAGACACAAATATCAGCTTTCAGGTATTTTTGTGGCACCCTAGACGTGACTCATATTAACTTCTTTCATGCCTTTAACTTTGTTACCATAACTTAGAGCAGCCCTTAAAATTAAAGAATAAAACTCACATCATTCTCAATAAAATGTAAACGTTAAAGAATTTTCCATATTTAGATTCCCTGTTTCACTGGTGCTACAAGTGCACTTTCCCAAATCTACATTACTGTGCAGTAATATCACAACTGAGAGTCCAAATCACTTAAAATTAGCATAAACATCAAAACAGAAGCATCCATTTAGTAAAAGCTGATGTGTATGCTAAGTAGAAGAGATAAGCTAAAACATCAAACACCTGTATGGTCCTTTGGTAATATGCATTCATTGTAAACTGATGGAGAAGTATCCCATTTTCCATCCTCTATCTAAAACCCAACCCTCAATAAGACAGTTATGGTAGCTTTACTTTCCCACGTTCCCTGTTCTTCTTCTTTTGTCCTGAATTCTTCTTCAGTGAGTCCTCCTGAGTGAGGAGAACAGTCTCCATTACAGATTGAGGTAACCCTGAAAACATCTTACAGACAAATTTTAACTTTAAATGCAATCCGAATATAAATAACACCAATATTTTGTAATGTAGGATTGTTTAGATTTTTAAAGTATGACATGTACATCATTAGAGTTTACAAAGCATTTTATGAAATATTATGTGAATGTTAGATATATATTAATTACTTTTATGACTTTTTTAGGAATTATTATGAAGTTTATTTGCATTTTATTTCTTTAAATAAAGGGAATAATAGAAAATATAAAAAAGAAAAATGGCACTGAAAGTTTACACTCTGTCTTTCTTCCATCTAAAAGTGCCTAAATATGAAATGTGACAGCCTTACCTCATTGGTCATTGTATAATTGGAAGTAGAATTGACTACAGTCAGATTAACTTTAAAGGAAGTTCCAGTACTGTCTACTGTCTCCTTTAAATTGGCCTCAATCGTGTCATGCTCCAGTTCTCCATTCAGCGTGTTGACGGTCCATAAAGTTGGATCCTCTGCAGTTTCATTTAAAGGGTCCTTCAGTGAGAGAAGTAAAAAAAATACATATTAGTGACAACTGGTGATAAACTATATCAAACACAGTTTCATTTCTCCAGGATCATGGTGAAAACATTTAAAGCCACACAAGCTCAAATAAAATGCAAATGCACAAAGGTATGAGACGGCTGAAAAACTCAAGATTACACAGAACCTTAAACAATAAATATCAAGGACTGTTAGTAGAACAATAAATATTCAGAACATGAGCTGTACATTGTTCGATGAAGCATGGACTCGCCAAGCTGCTGCAAACAGTTCTCAGAGATTTTGGACCACACTGACATGATAACAACACATAATTACTGCAAATTTGTAGGCTACAGTGAGATGATTTGAGCTTTGTTGCATGATGTGTTATCTTTCTTGAATCAGCCATCAGAAGATGGGTACATTATGGTCATAAAGGGTCAGCAGCAATGTTGAGTTGGGCTGTGCATTTAAACAATGCTGAGTTGGTACTAAGGGCCTTAAAGTGTGCCTACAAGATATTCCCCACACCATTACAGGATTACAGGATGGATCCATGCTTTTACGCAGTTTACATCAAATTTTGACCCTATCATCCGAATGTCAAAGTAGAAACATCACAGGAAAGACTCAGGCAGTGTTTTTCAAACCTCCACTTCTCCAATTGTGGTGAGTCCATGAGAATTGTAGCCTACAGTTTCCTATACTTAGCTGACAGGAGTGGTACCTGTTTTGATGTGCATTCAGAGATGCTAGTCTGCATACTTTGGTTGAAACAAGTGGTTATTTGGGTTACTGTTGCCTTCCTATCAACTCAAAACGTGACCTTTCTCCTTGGATCTCTGGCATCGACAAGCCATTTTTCATTCACAGAAGTGCTGCTCGCTAGATATTTTCCCTTTTTTTTTACCCTTCTCTGTAAGTCGATGGTTGTGTAGGAAATTCCCAGCAGATTATCAGTTTCTGAAATACTCAGACCAGCCCGTCTGGCATCAACAGCCATAACACATTCAAAATCAAGCTCATGTTGAATTCAGTAGATCATCTTGAACATGCAGTGTTTCGTTGCCATACGATTGGCTGATTAGATATTTGCGTTAATGAGAAGTCGAACAGGTGTACCCACTAAAATATGTGGTAGGTTAATAGATTCATTATTGTTCCCAAGCATTCTCTTTAGATTAGGCTGAGGTTACGTACAACAAAGAAAGATTCAGGAGGCTGGCCGTCTACATCAGTGTCCTCAAAAGTGTCCGCTTTTGACAAAGGTCTGCTGGTGATGTCAAATTTCTCCGAACTCTATCGAGAAAATATAAAATGAATAGCAGTAGTAGTCGTTTTGAAAAGTTTGAGGTATTGGAAACAAGAAATGTAAACATACAGTATACAGTCTAAAAATAGTCTACGTACTTTGTAGTCAGTGATGACGTTGGAGTTGTGCCTTTCTGTGTTTTCTTTTGTTTTCTTGGAGTTGCTGAGCACATGAAGCAGCTCCTCTATGCCATCCTGCAGCAACCTGTCAATCAAAGCCTTCAGCAAAGGAAGCTGAAAAAAGCTTTTATTTAGACAGCTGAACTCTACTTTTATTACACTATTGCATATTTATACAATGTGGTGCAAAGAGCTCACCTTTATACCGTAGGCTTCAAACATTGTCTCAATGTCCTAAAGTCGAGTGAAAATACGTTGTTCAGATACTTAATAATGTAAAATGAGAACATGTATGCCACAGAAGAAATTATTATATCCTTTATTCAACCTTCATCTCAAGAGATTTTCCTGGAGCTCCAGCGTCACCCTGCAGAAACATGAAAATAAATGCAGTCAGCATAATGTAATTTCCATTCCCATGTTTCTGATGTATAAGTCAAATGAGCATTACCTTTTCTCCTTTCAGGCCTTTTTCTCCTTTATCACCCTGCAAAACAAGACAAATCAGCAACCAAGGCTATATTTCAGGGGTTTTTTTAAGAACTCAGCCTCAATATAAGCACCATTACCACCTTACCTTCAATCCTGGAGAACCCTAAACACACAGAAACAGAGGAGCAGGACATTTGAACATGCATCTACAATGCATGACATCAAGCTCACCATATCTGTTCTCATTGTAGCCCACAATAAAAATAAGCACTGTAGTCATCACTGCATGATGACTTAGATTTCATGCAGGCGACAAGTGAATTATGCCATGCAACAGCAGAGATGATGTGCCATTTTTTAAGAAAGCTATACATATGCAGAAACATGTGCACAAGCATCAAACTCACAGTAGGTCCTGGAGGACCCATTGGCATTGGGAATGCTTGTCGGATTTCATCAATGGTAGCACCCTGAGAAGGGATAAATGGATATTAAGTCAAACTGTGTGATGTTTTTCTGAATCAACACCCAGCATAAATGAGGAATTTGTCAAACCAATGGTGATTACAGGTGTAGTCATAAACAAGTCACCAAAAATGAAGTCATTTTGCATCATGTTTACCTCAGGAGTGACAAGCACCTGCCTCCCAGGCAAACCTGGAAGCCCTGGTTCACCCTTACTACCATCTTTACCCTGCAGGAAACAAACAGCATCATCCAGTTACAGCCTCAACTTCATCACTAAGTTGTGTTTTCCTTCATAAATGTGAATACACTTACATCAGCACCCGCATCTCCCTTGTCCCCCTGGAATGAAGAGTGAAGTTAACACAAGTAAATGGAGAATAAAAGCTTCATAAATGTTTTGATTGCTGCAGCAAATCTAAGAACCTTCTTGCCGTCATCTCCTTTGAGTCCTCTTTCTCCCTGTGAAAAAAAAGTAATTTCATCTAAAAAGAGCTAGAAAACGGCAAACAAATGTGCAAATTGGATAAAACAGTAATCCAGGTGATATCTAATAGCAAAGTGGTATAATTGTCAAATGTTTCTCACATCTTTTCCTGGCAGGCCCCTCTTCCCATCAATGCCAGGTCTCCCCTGTAGAGAAGAGGAAATGAAAAAGGAGATTGATCATTATCGTGGATAAACATGTGGCTCCCACTAATTACACACCTGACGCAAGAATATATTTTGTTATATTGCCTTGAATGACTAAAGACTGTCACCATTAAAAGTGTATAAAAAATGGATGATAATGGTTTTGCCGGAGTGAAACTCACAGGAGTCCCCGGTAAGCCAGGCATCCCAGCAATCCCAACCCCGCCTTGATCTCCTTTTTCTCCTTTCTGTTTACAAGCATAGAAAAAAAGTCTCCTTTTGCAAATATCAGCAAATTAAAATGACAAATGTTATTACAAACTGGACAAATTATCACTGAGGCAGTAAAACACTCCACAGCAATGCAAAATAGCTGCTGACATGCTAAAAGCTTAGGTGTCTATATAAGCACACATAAAGTTGATATACGGAACATAAAGACTGAAAATCATGACTGCATCTTAGCTTTTCTTTTCATTATTCTTTTTTGTTAAGTGAGATAATACACTGTAACTCAGTGATAACTTGTTTTATGCTAATATTAATAGGGCAGTAAACCATATACGGTAATGACAAGAATTTAAGTTCCATAAAAATTCATCCACTCACCGGACCAGGCTCTCCTTTCTGTCCCTGGTCACCCTACGGTTACCATAAGACACCTTGTGAGCAAACTCTTACATGCATACCCTATATGTATAAATATACTGGGCCACTTACACATTACACCTAGCCATGGAAACTCATGCCATGAAGCTCCTGGCGCACAGTTTTTATTAAGTATTGGTGACCTTTAGGCACTATGCGCCTTGGCACTCCATGACCCCTGCTCTGTAACTTTACATGGTCTACGTGATGTTTGCAATGATACTATTTAAAGAAATTTCCAAAACTGCCCTGCAGCAATAATGAGACCCTGCTACAGGAAAACACCGAGTTTTGTAAAGGCATATGGCATGGCTTGGTGGCAGTGGGAATGAAAAGATCTCATTTCAGAGATGAAGATCTGTGGCCTAATACTTTTTGTCAATATAGTGCACGCGATGCCATTTACATGGAAATTTTCAAAATATTTGAATGTGCAATTTCAATAAAACATTTTTATAACCTTCATTCCTGGTTTTCCTGGTAAGCCATCTAATCCATCTCTTCCAGAATCACCCTGCAAGGCAAACAGTTACATTAAACACACCTTTGTAATTAAACAAAAAGAAACAGAACCACAGTAAGTGCAATTTAGAATTATGCACATGCATACCAGAGACTGTCCTGGTAATCCAGGTTTCCCCTCTGGACCCTGGACAGACACATTACGATGTTTCAAGACATTCAAGAAAAATATATTACTTTTGATTTTAAAAAAAAGAAATAGATAAGAATAGCGTAAATGAATTTAGGATCACTTCCTGTGTGGATGCCCCTTTAAACAGATTAACCAAGTTAGATTAATGATCAGTTTTGTGTCCTGAAAGGTAAAAGTTAATGGGCTTGATTTTTGGCTGTCCATAAATTAATGGCTGCTTAGTACTTCTAAAAAATAATAATAAGTACAAAAAAAACAGAATTAACGGTCATTAGCATGAATGATATAGTGCTGTATACTGCCCTCTTCCTGGTTTCTTCTTTTTTGCATATCTGCCACACTTTCATGTTTCAGATCATCAAACAAATGTTAATATTAGACAAAAATAACCTGAGTAAATACATAATGCAGTTATTAAACGATGATTAAAAACAGATCCAAAAAGTTATCCAAACTAACCTGGCCCCTTGTCAAAAAGTTGTTTCCTCTAAAACCAATGAAGAAATGTTGGTTATGCCAACATTAGAAGCAAGAACTGTGATCAAGAGTTTGACGTAACTGGCAATGAGTGTTTCACATCGCTGTGAAGGAAAGTTTGGTCCACTCTTCTTTCCACAGTTGTTTTAATTCAGTTAGATTTTAGGATTTTCAAGCAGGAAAGGCACAATGCATTTCAAGGATAATGCCAAAATGTTCTGATTATTCCCAGATTTTGACTTGGCCACTGCAAAACCTCGTGTTTGAGCTTCAGGGTGTGAACTGATGGTTGGACATTCTCCTTTAGGGTTTTCTGGTCTCAGAATTCACGGCTCCATCAGTTACAGCAAGGCGTCCAGGTCCTTAAGTAGCAAAACATCTGTTAACCATCACTACCACCATCATTTTTGTTGTTGGTGTGTTTGTCGGTTGGTTGTTTTTAATGAACGGCTGTGTTGCTTTAATGTGAGATTTTACAACAGATGTAAAAGTACTCAAACCTTCCAAAAGGTTCTGCTTTAGTCTCATCGGGTAATATTTACATTTATATTTACATTTTACAAAAATGTAATATCTCACATTTTTGGCAAATGTGAGACGAGACTTTGTCCTCTTTTTGGCACTGAATCGTGAACTTTAACTGAGAAAAGCAAAGGCTGCAGCTCTTAAGATGTTGTTCTGAGTTCAGTTGTGATCTCCTGGATGAGTTGTTGATGGGCTCTTCGCTTCATTTTGAGTTTCCAGCCTCTCATGTGAAGGTTCACCACTGTTACAAGTTTTCTCCATTTGTGGATAATGGTTCTCGTCGTGGTTCACTTGAGTACCAAACACTTAGAAATGGCTTTCCCGACCGATAGATATCAGATATCCTGTTTCTCTTCGTTTGTTGTCATGGCGTGATTTTTGAGCTCCTGGGTGTGGCTAGTGAAACTGAACTCAATGTTCAAAAAATGTGGGGGCAGTTAACTTTTTCATATATGTTCGGATAGCTTTTTTTCCCCTTGATAAAAAAAAAATCGTCTTTTAAAAACAGACTTGTTTTTACTCAGGTCATCTTATATTAAAATTGGTTTGATGATTTGTAACATGTTAATGTGACAAATATGCAAACATTAAGAAAACAGGAAGTCGAAAAGACTTTCTCACTGCACTGCGTATCACATCCTGTTGGTTACTTCATATGGTGAAAATACTCACTTGTGGCCCAGGCGGGCCCATTTCTCCTCGCAAACCTGGCTGACCTGGCTCTCCAGGATCGCCCTGATAAGAAGGAAAGGGCAAAAACCTTTAATTCTTCCTTAACTGAATGAATTTAAAGTTGTAATGTGCTATTCTTCAAATTACCTTAATTACTCTGGTCAGTATGTTGTCTGAACCAGTCTGATTGAATAAAATGACAGTTAAATTGTTAACAAACACAGTTTCAGTTGATTGGAAACAGACATAAGGTCTCATGGAGGAATGAGGCTTTTTACAAGCTGTGCTTTAACAAGCGCCTCTGTCAAACATGGTTGAACTGATCAAGTAATTATAGAGATTTGTTTACTTGTGTTCCCGGAGGTCCAGGCTTTCCCTTTATGACGATGACAGCACAATGAAAAGAAGACAGACAAAACACAGTTAAAATCTACAACGTCATAGTTCTAAACAAATCCAATATTTGCAAGACAAAGGAAAAATAGTTTGGTGCAATGAAGGATGGTAAACACACAAAAAACAAAGTTAATTACTTAACTTATCAAAAGGGAATGACACAGGAGGATAGCAGATTGAGAAGATATGAAACAGTGACTGACACAGAAGAATAATCAGAAGGCAGGCAGCCAGGAGAAAAAAACCAAACATGTTCACTGATGAGAGAGAGGGAGGGAGAGATGGTGGATACAAACTTACCGCCTCTCCTTTGTCACCTTTTCTGCCATCGGCACCCTTCAAAACAGAAAAGAAATCTCAGGTAATGTTAAAGTTTTGCAATTTCAGTTGAATTATTACAGTTAGTTATAGTACAGTATAAAGCTACTGATCTGTACACACATACTAAGCAGAAAGATGAGGATCCTATAAGTGGATCTTCTTAAAAGTGTACATTTAATAAAGCATAGCATTAACTCAGGAAGGCCACAAAGTCAAGCCCAGATCAGCTGGTTCAGTTCGCCACCTTCTACACAGTGAAGTGTTTCAGCTGCTTCAGCAGGGGCACAGCTGCTGCATACCCCCAAGCCCCTTTGCAACCCACCTTTACCGCAGCTCTTCCTTTTAATGCTGTTTCTCACTTAATGAGTAATGTAAGACAGCTTCAAACAACAATCTTCTTTTGACCACAGTTGTGCTGACTGAAGTTTAATTATCATGGCAAAGAACTTACAGGTGGGCCAGGCTTGCCAGGGTCACCTTTTTCTCCAGTGTCACCTGGTTTTCCTGGTAATCCCAATGGACCCTGATCAACAAGTAGAAAGAAATGGAAGAATTTAGCCCTTGACTCATGTTTCACAAATAAAAGTGTCAGATTTAAAGCCTGGCCAGCATTGTAACTACACATTCGGTATACTACATACTGGTTTGTCGCATTTTCAGATTTTGTCAAAATACATTTTGAAGTTACTTTCTAAATTTTGTGGGAAGTATTGTTTTTCCTTTTTTCTTATTTGAACTTTACAACTGTTGAACAAATACCCTGATTCCTCTTTCACCAGGCTCTCCAGCTGGTCCTTGTTCACCCTGCGAAAACAAATTAAATGACTCCGTGGAGGTAATATGTGACGCTGGGGATGATTATAGGGATGTTAAATCATTTTAAAAATAACTTATCTTCAAAAGCAACATGTTTAAAAGTCCAAGCGCTGGTCAACAAAACAGTCACGTAACAAACAAATAGACTTTACCTTCATTCCCGGTTCTACTATAGCTCCAGGTGCACCCTACACACAAATTAAACAATAAATCTAAGCAGTAGGAAATATTTAGCCAAATGTGCTAACATTCACAATATACGTGTGAACAAAAGGGAAGAGATAAAATAATTACATTTTTTCTGGTCCATTAGTTAAATTTTTCACACTGTTAGCATTTTTCTGACACCATTGTTTCTGAATAGACCTGTTTATCAAACTAAATCTGAACTCCACTGTACCTACCATACAAACAAAACTCATAGTTGCTGTAACGGCCACTCAGGATTTACTTACATCTTTACCTCTTAATCCCGGTTCTCCAGGATTGCCAGGTAATCCAATGCTCCCTTTTTCACCTTTAGAGCCATCTTTCCCCTGAGCAAAGACATGACCTCTGATTTACAATGTCAGCAAAAAAAAAAGTATGCTTTAAAAATAAATAATTGGGGTTTTTAATTGTTTAATACAAATCTGTTGTAGAATTGTACAACATATTAACGGCCAGCTCAATTTGGGTTTTGATGTAAAAAAAACAAACAAAAAACGGTATTGTCTGTATTTACAAAGAGTGCAGTGGCAAGATTGCATCTAAGAGGTGGGCTGACTTTAGGAAGTGATCCTGCTCCATTTCTGGGACTTCCTTTCTCAAGTCGTAAATTATAAGTAGAAGCATATTTAAATCAGTACACAAATTGATTTGCAACACACAATTTGCTGAGAATTGCACCGATATTGAGACTATATTTAGCCCATTTTTTGTACTTGATAATGAAATTAACTGACTGTGTTTAGAAAAGGAGCACAATGTTTGTAAATCACCTGTAAAGTCACCCTATGAGTACTATTTGGGGATTGTGCTCACACGCTGTTTTGCCCTGTTTAGTAATATGGCGTAATTCAAACGTTATTCAAGTGGTTCAATTAAGTGTTTTAAACTTTAACTGAAATTAACATTTAGTAAACTTCTAAAACCAAAAAGAATTTTTGGCCATAAAAAAATATTTTTAACATGTCTATGCCTTGTCTATGTTTATGTCTAGGCATGGATTTATCTGGCAAGATTTGCCAAACACTTGTGTTAAGCATGTGGAAAAGCCAGGTGTTGCGAAGTGCTCACAAAAAAAAGATCGTGGACAAACGCAACAAATCATACATAATTTCAGGTAGACCCCTACATGACACTGAATAGCCCACCAACAAAACCTCTGTTTTCACTTGTAGCAACGTACTGTGCAAATTTCCCAAATGCAGCAGACTGCATAGAATGATTGTGTGGATTTTTTTTTTCACATCTGCCTCCTATTACTGGAAATTAGTGAAAAAGTATAGAAGAAAAACTAAAATTAAGCAAAGGTGTCAATCCAAAAATACAAAATTAATGTATGTGTTTATAGTCTATGTGTTCTTGAATACTACTGCTTGTTTTCACCTTGCATGTAGTATTTTGACCCATTGTTTACAGAAAAAATAATTCATGAGAAGAACTTAATGTAACCAGTGATGACTCACCTTTTGTCCTGGTTTTCCTGATAAACCAACATTTCCCTGTAAACAATGAAACTAATAAAACATCTAACAACAACAACACACAGCAATTTCCTGCTTTATGATTCCAGGATGGCAACAGCGTTAAAGAATCAAATGACTCACCCTTTCTCCATTTTCTCCCTTTTGCCCCTGCTGTCCTGGAATCCCAAAACCAGGACTACCCTGCACATATCAAAACAAACCATAACCGTACCATAAAATGATATTCAGTTATTCTATTTGCTCTAATCCTGCAATAATAAAATTGAAATGACCATGATGGACAATATCTCTCCATAACAACCTTTTCTCCCTTGTCTCCTTGTTCTCCCTTTATTCCCTGAGGGCCTGTAGAACCAACTGGACCGATGTCCCCCTGAGAGAACACATACATGAGCACATGTACATCAATTGATAAGAGAAGGCTAAACCTCTCTCCACTCTAAATGGACCCTGTGGACTGTCATTAATTATGTGCCATCCAACAGAGCATTCAGTCTCCCTGAAAAAGCTAATGAGAGAAAATTTTTAATTGGGGGTCCATGAGATTGAGTCTGCAAAAATACACCAATTAATTAACAATGTTTTCAATTACTCACCTCTGGCTGATTTATTTTAACTCACTTAAGATAAATACGTGCACACAGCTTAGTCTGGTTGAGAAGAAATTAAAAAAGGTGTTACAGCACCCATAGTTTCAGTAGTTTAAATCCTTTTACTCAATGATAAAACCTTTACCTGGAACTAATAGTAATTTCCTTATTTTAATCTTAAATGCCTTAACTGCAGACGAGCAGCTCGTACCAACAGAAAAAGTTGTTATAATTGCACTTTACACAGAGTTTGCAACGTCTCTTTGTACGCAGCTGAAAAAGAACAAAATTAAATCATCCAGGTTTCACAGCTGACTGCAACTACCACAGCATGACTTCTATATTAGGTTCTTATCTGTTATTATCTCACAGGTTTGAAACACGTGGTTAGCAACTAGTATGATTACTTCATTGTTTCCCATAAAAGAAAAGCAACCCTGGAATAGATGATGGGTACATCAAAAACCACAACCATTAGTAACTAGTAAGCATAGATCTAATTAAAAGAAAGCTAATCTATATCACAGCCTCCCTATTGCTGATCTGTATCTGTTAAACTGACAGAGGGACAAATGAAAGTTTATAGAGGTTAGGCTTACAAAAAGGGATCCTGTACCACTGTCCAGAATTTATTAGCTCAAACTCAGAATTCTAAATCTATAAAGGATTGTTAAAATCCTGCTAGCCAGCTAACCCCTGGACTGTCCAAAAATGTCTCAGGAAGGAAGGAGTATTTCAAATCAAACAGACAAAAACTGTCTGATTTTACTAAAAGTAAGATGCTGAGTGTAGGTAATGAATGAACCCCCAAAATGTTGGCGTCTGCTCCTTGATGACTGCAGTTCCACCAACATGTAACGTTTTCTTTAAGTGCAATGAGACACAGGGTTCATCCAATTACCAGTCAGGTGCCTGCCTGAATGTGAAACATGTATAAGAAGATGGCAAAAATGAAGGCTGAGATGGAATTATACAGGTAGCTAGCTGCACCGACTGCTGGTGACATGCTTTTTCTCTTTTGTGTGCTTTATATCCCACAGCTTTTGATCAGGTAGGCTGAAGTTAGCATATGGTAGATGGTGAGAAAGACACCAGTTTCCCTTTTCAGATGTCAGCCAGTCAAACTGTAAAAGGAATCGCCTGGAAAGGCCGGTTAGTAACACTATGGGGGAATCTCATATGATAAAGGTGTAGATTATGGATGCTGTGACTTTAAAAGCACCTTTCTTAACTTTTCCTTATGTAATTAAGAATATATAGTGCCCGATGATTGACTTGAGAACTATCCAGACCATACCCTTGATGTCCTATGACAGCTGGAATATCCATCACCTCCTTCCCCAGAACCCAACAGGTTAAGCATTTCTTCAAGGACATTTAAGGCTATTTGACATATTTGAAGTCTGTAATTTAGCTGAAAACAATGTTTTGGAAGAATGTTGATGTAGTATACACTGATTGGAAAATTCAGTGGTGAAAATAGAAACAGATCAGCAAAAGTTCTGGAAAAAGCTCACATACTGGTAACTTACCCTGGCCCCCTTTTTCCCAGCTGGACCAATTACCTGTTGTGACAGGGAAAAGACAGTTTAATAGCAAAACCTCTATATACTAGGTTGAAATATATGAAATGGTTTTCTTACACCCTTCGCCGGGTCTCCAGCAGGTCCTCTTGGACCTTCATCTCCCTTTAATCCCATCGGTCCTGCAGGCCCCTAGAAATGTGAAGGTGAACTGTCAGTGCCACTTCCGTTGTGACCGTTAACTCCAAGCCTCTCTGATAAAAGCTGTTTATTTTTGTTCCCAACAAATCAAAACCAATTTCTTCTTTTTATCATAAAAACTAATCTTGTTGAATGACTACAAAGCGTACTACAAAACACAGGAAGATGGCCCTCATGATGACAGTTTTTCCGGTAGCAATCTCTTCCAAAAGATTATGCTGCTTCAAATTAAAAATCACTGAAGCAGAAAAAAACGACCCATTTGCAAAACATACCCACTGAGGTTTGACAATTTGGCTCGTGGATGTATGCAATCATAACCATCTCTGATAGAGTGTAATCTTCCAAACCCAGAACAAAATGACTTCCTCATTTGTTCATTCATCAATCTAAATGTCTGCTTGGAGACATTAGCAAAAGTTATTAATAGGTTTAAAGCTAGTCTTTTAGTTTTCAGAGCTGGTGCAAAATAAAAACACTGCATTTGCCCCTCCCTTGTTTTTTAGATTTCTTTATAGCTTTTGATAAATTCTTTTAACATCTGTTCCAATTTATTTCGATCTTCTCTAATCCCCACAGAGTCGAAGGTGTACATACAGGTTCAAATATATGCATATTCTAATATACTGATATTTGGTTAAATGTGTCTCAGCAAGTTGCAGTTTGACGGGATGCTTTAGGTAGCCATCGACAACTGATCACAAATCCCGCCAGGATAATTCTGGCTGGGGTCCTCTTGGCAGAATTTGTAGGATTCATTTAAACTGGTTGGTTTTCTGGCATTTCCTGACTAAGCATAGTCTACAAATTTTCAAAAGGGTTGAGGTCGGGACTTTGGAAAGGACATTACAGTGTTTGTGTTTGGAGACAGTCCTTATTTATTATTCCATTACTTGTGCAATATACCAGCACCACTGGCAACAAAACAACCCCAGAGCATGATGCTGCTACCACCATGCTTGAAAGTTGGTGCAGTGTTCTTAGGTTTGAAAGTCTCATCCATACTCCTCAAAAAGTAGTAGCAGGATAATTCAGTCTTTGTCTGACAATAAAGATTTTCTCTTTTCTTTTAAACCTCTTAAAACCTTTAAACTTTTAGATCTCTGACATAAACTATATATGTGTCTGCTCAACTTATCACTTCGTAGATCATCTCATCGAGGTCTCTTAATTGTTCCATGCTCTTACCTTAAAACAAGAGCCAATCACGCTAATGAGGTTTCAGAAAAGCCTTTCTTAGCTTATCAGGATGATTGGTTTGCTTTTAAAAAATGACGAAAACTCATTTCTATAAGTTAGCTTTCCGCAATTATTATGGGCCACAGTTTATATTTTTTGTGTGTATAAAAGTGTGTCTGTTGAAATGAATGTGTCACTATGTGTCTGTATGTTGAACTGTATTTATTTATCTTTAAACTGTGACTGTGTTTTGAAAAGCGTTGTATAATTAAACTTTTATTATTATTATTATCATTATTACTAATAAATCTGATGCCACATTGTATAAGATGCAATCCTCACTCACTGGGGGTCCTTGTGGTCCTATTGGTCCCACCTCTCCTTGGTCTCCCTAAAGAAGAAAGAAAATGTTAACGCACACTTTTTTTGTAAGCAGCCTTATTCTTGTTAATCTAAAATGAATCTTCACATTCATATGCATGATAATTGTAAAGCAGAAAGAATTTATATGTGAATGAACTCACCTTGTCTCCTGGCTCCCCTTTCATTCCTTTTTTCCCCTGCGGGTATAAATAAATCACTTGCTTTAAATTAATTCATCAATGATTGTTGTGCAGTCTTCACTTTTATCTGTGATAAATCTGCTTCATTTTATTAGAAGGAAGTGCAATTCATTTATATGCATTTAAGTATAAAACATGCAGGGTAGTCATATGTGACTATTCAGTTGGTGATAAAGTGCACACCCGAGGTCCAATGATTCCCTGGATGCCCTGCTCTCCACGCTCACCCTTAAAAGACAAAGTGAAGAAACATGTGAACCCACAATAAAGTTTTAACAATAAGGGGGGTTTAGATTACTTTAGAATATTAGCAAAAATCTGAGTTTAAAAATGTATATTTTGGTACCTTTGGGCCAACTGGTCCTGCTAATCCAATATCTCCCTGCATGACAAAAGTAAAACAAACACACAAATAATCCAGTCTTTAATGCAGTGCAGACTATTCTCCAAAGTCAAGCTGATGACTAAACTCTGTGTCCTTCATGTCTGCTGTAAGGTACCTTCTCTCCTTTCTCTCCATGAGGACCTTGAACACCTTGTATGCCAACTCCCTCCTCACCCTGCAAGAAAAAATAAATATTACAAACAATAAAGTATTTTTAGTAATTATGCACTTAGGGTCTTTATAAGCACAAAAGCTGTAATTCAAAATTACCTTTTCTCCTTTCTGGCCTGGCAGTCCTGGTCCCCCATCAACACCAATGGGACCAGGCAAACCTGCAATGCCCTGCAGCAGTTTGCACATGTGTCAGTTTGCGATGTGAGAGACAAAGCGGGCACAGAAACGTCTCAAATTCTGTTTTATTTTTTTCTTAACTAAGCTGCCCGAACACTATCATTTTATCAGCTATGTGCTTACATCTTTTCCCGGCTCTCCTTTGTCTCCTTTCACGCCCTGCTTCCCACGTAAGCCCTTTCAAAAATAAATGAAATATTATAAGATATGCAAACACAACAAGACATATTATATAACAAAATAACCAAGCGGTTTGAAAATAGGCTGATATACAACATTTATGAAAGTAAATTAAAAGTAGGGATTCGGGGGGTTTTTTTGAGCAAATGTATAAAACGACAAGAAGACAGCCTTCATACTTACTTTTGTACCCGGCTCTCCGGGATCTCCCTGCGAAGTGCAAACAGTAGAAGCAGCTTTGTTGGACTGTGCTGTCAAAACATCTTTGTGACTCTTCATACTAAATACTCCAAGCTGTCTTGACATTATGTGATGTGCAGTGACAGGCAATATAAAACATCATGAATTAAAAAAAGGTGGGGTGTAATTACAATGCCCTTTTTTTTCTTTGCTTCCCTTGAATTTACGTTACCTTGACAGCTATTCCTGGTGGCCCCGGTGATCCTGGCTGACCAGGCAGACCTGGAGCTCCATTGACCCCTGGAAGACTGGGAGGTCCTGGGGGACCCTGTAACATGCAGTTAAAAGTATCTTAAAATGCCTTAAAGATTACCTTTCAAAAACTACTTGTTTATTTGTTTGTTTTTTGGGGAAATTTTTTATTTTATTTTTTTTGCCTTCTCGAAAACTCACTGAGGAGCCTGGCTCTCCTTTTCGTCCGGGCACAAAATTTGCATCTGTACCAGCTATGACGTATCCCGGCTCTCCCTGAGAGGAAGGCAAAAAAAAAAAAGACTCTGTTCATTGTTGTTGCAGCATACAAATCTTAAAAGTGCATAAACATCTGTCTCATGAATAGAAAGCAAAATTAAATGCATGGATTACACTTACTCTCTCTCCTCTCTGTCCCTTTGGACCAGGGAGCCCAGGTGGACCCTACCATGAAAAGACTGTTTCAAAAATCCTTTACAGTCTCCAAAGAATATAGATGACACAATTAATCAATCTATTTTTTTTTACAGATATTTTGTTCTCACCATGTCACCTGGAACACCTGTAGGGCCCTGGAAATTTAGAAAGTAATCATATTTTCAGGTTCAGATCAGATAAGTGTGAAATTCTGTTCTATATGGATATACAAGCGTGAGAAAAGGAACGTTCTTGTAGCACTATATGCAGACCTATGATGCACTGCACAACAAATTAAACACAGCATATCAGCACAAACACCTCATGCCAACTGTCAAGCACGGTGGTGGAGGGGGGATAACTTTGCTCCTTGCAATAAGTAGATCAAATGTGAGGCCATCTCCGTACGTCCTGTCGAAGTTCAGACCACAACCTGACTGAAATGCTTGGACCTCAAGAGAGCTGTGCATACACTCTTTGCACAGGACTGCTTATACTGCTGTAAAATCATTTTCATATGACTTTAGGTACCCGTTGGCCAGCAGAACCCGGTGGTCCAGTTCTTCCTGGGCGACCTGGCAAACCAGGAACACCGTCAGTTCCAGGAAGTCCCTGTCAAATTAAGACATTAGAGTCAGTCCTGAAAATAAAAATATTAATAAAAAAATATATATATATTAAATAACAAATTGCAGAGGGACACAAATACTACTGCACTGTTAGTGGTTTCGATACAGCATTTAAACATAACACTAATTGTATATACTGAATTCAAAGAAGACAGTACACGGGAACTAATTTAATGCAAATGGTTTAAAAGACGAGGTTTCACATACTTTTGAAGCTGAAATGCTCTACAAACATCTTAATTCATGTTTTGTTTACATGCAACTCTTGTTGCTAAAACTATTTTGCTTTTTGTCACTCATACTGCATGTGCTAGTATAAGGTAATAAAGGGCAGATGTTGAAGACAACAAATAATAACTAAGGCATTTATGTGTAATGTGCACAAACAACCTTATTATTATTTATGTACATATATTCATGCACATACAATTAACATATGCTGTATGTGCTGATGCTTACCCTTTCTCCTTTTTCTCCTTTTGAAGATGTGAAAGGATCAAACTCTCCAGGGCTTTGTCTGAATCTCTACAACAACATTAATAATTGTTATTTTTTAAAGGTTTGGTTGATGATAAGTAAAAAAGTGTATCTGAATATACAAGGCAGAAGCGGGGCCAGTGAAAAACTGAATAGAAGGGAGAATAAAGTTTAAGCGTATTATTTAAAAGGCGACATAAAGTAAGAACAAACATACCAGACCAAGACCCAAACTGTCTCCCTGAAAGAATAAAAGATTATCAAAAAATAAAGAAATAAGTTTATGAAATGTTACAGGAAAAAATGCATCAGTTTTGCCTGAGTCAAATACAGTAACTCACCTTTTCCCCTTTTTGGCCCTGAAAAAACAGAAAATTCATATGATTAATCACTGCAGAATAACAAGGTTTAACAACTCACGATTATAACTTTGCAGGAGAAAGAATCAAACAAACCTTCATGCACTGAGTTAGGCATGGACCCTCGGGCTTAAGCATCTCCTCTGGGTCATCAGTGGGGGTGTCTAGCTGAGCACCCTGAAAATGAAAAAAAATGAATGCATTACAAACTATTCAACTGACTTTTAAGTAGACTACAGAAGCAGAGAAGGCTCACTACAAAGCTTCTTTGAATTTGCTCGTCAAGAATAATTTGAATTCTTATTATGCAACACAAGGTTGTATAACAAATTTGAGATGTAGTCTGTTTGTGCTACCAAAAATTCTGAATGAATTATTCACTATTTGAGTCATAAAAGTAAAGCTACTGTTTGCAGTGAAGGGGGGGGGGGGGGGGGATCTCAGAGCTTCACACGTGTAGTCTTGTGGCCTGAAGAAAGAAACTTCAAAGTTAATTGGTTAAGCAGCAGAGGCACCACATGTAGTGCCAGTTGCTGAATTTCCCAGTTAGGACACTTTTTTATGCTCGTCGCTATAAGTGACTTAGTGACTTGGAAAGTTCTATCTGTGATATTGATTCAGAGAAATTTGAAGCTGTTTATCTGCTGCACCTAAAAAAACAAAAACAAAACAAAACAGGTGTGTCTGTCTTTGCCTCCTTTCTTCTAAAATCAAAAATCACCTGCTTATTTTTTCCTTACAATGTGCAGTTGATTGTTCTCGGCTACCACACCGCAAGATTGCTCATGTCCTCAGGATATGAACAAGAAAAATACATGTACATCCACAACAAAAGAGGGGCAGGTGCTGGCCCGACAACAAGTAAACAACAAAAGGAAAAAAATCAACTGCTTGAACACTGCAGAGCTCCGTTTTTTCCTACTGATTGCACCAGGAAATCTATGACGTTTCTACCACACCTACTCATTTTTAGAAAAGAAATTTTGAGTTTCATTATTGAATGCGAAGCTCAAATCAGCAGCATTCACAGAGGCTTTATTTATTATCAAGGTGTGTGAAGACGGGGGACAGTGGAGCCAACTGCTGAGGATCTATGTGGACAGGTCTATTGTCTTTTATGAAAAACCAGCCTCTCAAAACACATCATCAGAAATGGGCTGAGTCTGCAGTTACGTCCTCCGGTCTGACGTCAAGTAAAGAATGGTGACGTTTTCTCACCTGCAGAGCCTTTGTGTGCAAATTTAAAATTAACTGGATGGACCTCTGTGTAATACATGGTCATTAGACACAAATAATAGGCTCCACAGGTGTTTTAGAAGATCCACCTACACGTGCAAGTATGTTCACTTTACAGGCACAGTATAAAAGCTGTCCCAATACAACAAAATCTCCTACAACGCATACTTGTATGTATCGCTTATGAACAAAGATTTTCTACATTTACAGTCATTTATTTGTTTTAGTTTCTTACAGACAGACAAGCAATACCTTTGCCTTATTTTTTTTACCTCACCTCATCTTGCAGTTTGAACTCTGTGATGAGTTCGTCGCTACAGAGGCTTCTGATAAATTCTCTCTCCACGGAGGGAAAATCATCAAAAGTTGGTGAATAGAAGATGTTTTTGTAGCTGGTGGGAGCTGCAATTTTATTCAGTTCTTCACGATCTGCATTCGAAACTCCAACTGCCAGGACGCTGACCCCTACAGAGACACAATCGTAACATGATAACTGAATATTTTAGTTTAAACTTTTAATGAGTGAAAAATCCGTTCACGTGTTTTGAACAGTTTATATTATAACTCACCCAAGGCGCGGGCAATTCTGGAGGGTGGCACCACATTGTCTTGGGCCTTGCCATCTGTAAACAAAACCAGAACATGGGGTACATCCTGCCTCATCCCATGAGCCTCCTGGAACAGTTCTTGCAGAACATAGCTGATGCCTTTTCCTGAGGAACAAAAGAACAAAAACAACAAAAAATAAGTTTTAAGAGAAAGTAATATGACTTTTGGTTAAATTCTGGTGGATTATGTTTGCTAGTTTTCCAGCACTGTAATGAGATTCTTCAGCCATGTTATTATTTGTGGTCCTGGACCATATGAATTCTTGTATCATCTCACTGATTCAACAACTTTTCTTTCTTTCTTTTTTTTACACAAAATTCAATTTGCCCATGCACAATAAAAGATCATCTCATATGATACTAACTACATCAGCAGTCAGTGTGCAGGTGTTTGGTAACAGAACAGTGTGACACCTGTTAAAAAGGCTATGGTTTTCAATACAGGAAATAGTAAAAGAGGCTCCTGGCCCACTGAAGATAGCTGGCAAAATGAGACAAAGCATGGTGCACATCTGTGTGAGTATCACCAACCGGTTTTGGTGTTGCCCCCTCCATAACGCAGCGCTCTGAGAGCCCTGAGCACAGAGTTTCTGTCTTTGAAGTCATTAAGGCGGAATTCAATGCGAGGCTCATCGCTGTAATGAACCACAGCTATCTGAAAGAAGATTGAGAGAGTGAGAAAATGCACATCATCATAACAGCAATATAAAGGATTTTTAGATCACAGCTGACTGTGATGAAACTTCATTCTTCAAAACAAAGATCATAAGAACTATATATTTGCTTGTGCTTGCCTCCTTGGCTGACAAAAAAATGGCATTATGCCATGTGTCTCCTTTCTGCCAATGTTTGAGTCTGATTCAGCCCATTTGGTGGAGAAGAGCACATTATGTTACTGCTAATGGTCTAAGCCTGCACATGAGACTCACCTTCCGGGCAGCTATTATGACTCAAAAACTGCAATCGAGTCCAATTTGTAATTGTCTAAACAGACTCACAGCCAAAGTGATAAAATTAAACACCTGAAAGTTTTATCTTCAGCACAGTACAAAGAAACGTTTTTACTGAGCAACTAACCTGCGTGCCCTGTGAACCAATTACGGGGAAGTATGTAGCCACTCGAAATATGAAGTCTTTCATCTTCCTAAAGTTGTCAGTGCCAATGCTCGACGACTCATCCACCAAGAACACTATATCCGCTTTGGTCTTACCGCACACTGGACAGAAACAGGACAGAAAACAGTTCTAACTAAAAAATATGCTACATATTATTTAGCATGAGGGAAAAAATATAAGAGAATCTCTAAAATACCTGGTTGTGGTGGTGTTTTTTTCTCTGTCACTCTACTCAGTGTGGTTAATCGAAAGGACGTGACTGCTCCTGCCTTGCCCTCAGTGACACTTGGCTGAACGTGGGGCTTCTTGGTTGTTAAGGACTCAGTTGGAAGCACAACATCAGGGTGCCAGGTGGTCCTCATGGGTGATTGAGCAGTGGTTGTGTTGATGATAGAGGCAGTCTGGGAGTCCCCAGTGTTAGGTGGGGAATGGGGGGGCACTGTAGGTGGCACAGGCTGGACTGTTAACGCTGGGCGAGCTGGTCCCACTGTGATACACAGAACCATAACAAATAAATCAAACGCTTGAAGTCTCTGGAGTCAAACAGAGTCTTTGCTGGAACAACAAATGGGATTGCAAAGGAAGCAATAAAACACTGCTGCAGCATTCTTCAGTTTGGGTTTTCAGCTTGTACCAGTCTTAGGAAAAAGCTCCTGTAGGTGTTCACTGAATATCAACAAACAGAACAGCTGACAATAGAAAGCTAAGAAAGATGCATGGGTAGTCAGACAAATAGGTTCAACATTTTAAAGCATTCATGAAGTTTAGAATAAGATGGCCATATGAGAGATGTAGTGCTAAATAGCTTAACACTTAGCTAAGATAGCATTTCTTTTCTTCAGGAAGCTAATTTGAGCTTTGTCAATTTTATGCTTACAAAAATAAAAATACACACACAGTATAGTGTGATGTGACTGTAGGTATTATAGCCTGATCAGTGGATGTATTAAAGTAAACAGAAGGATCTGAAGTGTATGTCTGTCATTCAGTCAAACAACTTGGAGAGAGTCTTACATATTCTCTGATACATGGTGCTTATAGGCCCCTCCACTTCTCCATACAAAGGTCTGATGGTGAAAAGATATGTTCTGCCATACAAGAGATCACTGATCTTATAGTAGGTGAATCCAGGGCCAAGGATTTCTGTTTTTGTGTCAAACACTGAAAAAAACATACATAGAAAACATGGTGTTGCAAAGTGATCACTTGTGACAGTATGGTTTCAAGAAATAAGAAATAGGAAAATAAATCTTTATACTAAAATGGATTTGAGTGTATAAAAAGGAAAGCAAACAGTATTTTTTAATAACCTGTAAAATAATGTGTCAAATCTACAAATAAAAATGATATATCTGAACATCTGGTGACAAATTACATGTACGGAGATTCTGTCAATTATGACAATATTACTTTAGGAATTTTGTTAATAAGACTTTTCACCTTATTAACAAAAGGGTGCTTATGTTGCCACTTTATTCACAAAAGACATATCATGGTTAAAACACAATTATTCCTGGCATGCTGGGATACTTGTGTTTTATTCAGGCAAATATTGCCTTTTCAGACCAAGACCTGCTAAATAAAAGAATGTTTATGGCAGGTCTCTGTATGCAGTGTAATATCATTTACATAATATGTAATTCATCTCTGGAGCCTAAAAGAAAGTTGCATGAATTATAAGAAGGTGCTTTATCAAGTTGTGGTTGCTTACTGACCTGAGATGTGCCTCCAGGAGAGGCGATATCCTGAGGCACCAGCTACGCGTGTCCAGTTCAGAACAGTACTGTTATCTGTTGTATTCAAAGCAACAAATCCTTCTACTTTGGGAAGATCCACTGAAACACACAAAATAGCTCTGATGAATAATGACATAAAGAAACAAGTGACATTAGGTGGATTTATTATATCATACGTCCTAATGAATATAAACTTTAACATTCCCAGTATTAGGCGCATATATGTACATAAAAGTTTTTTTTTTTGCATCCACCACATTAGATTTTAAATTAGGCCATCAATATGTGATTGAAGTGCAAACTTTCAGCTTTGACTCAAGAGGTTTGACAAAAGTTTTGAATGACTTGTTCCTGAAATACAACCATTTTAAACGTAGTGATTTTATGAGGCTCAAAGTAATTGGAGAAGTTTTTCATAGCCTCTGATAAAAGATTTTGAGTTGACTCAAAGTGTTTAACTTGCATTTTGGTAGCTGCTCATTGGAACTTTCAATACGAGGTACTTTTAAATCTACTAAATTTTAAGCCACCGTAGTGGCATTTACACATAATCTGTTTAAGGAAACTGGTGAAACATATATTACTGAACATTTCCCTGAAACTCAGACTGTTCCCTACTACCAGGGCCAGGCAGGACTCACAGGTACGTGCTGTGACCAGGACAGCGCTTCCTTCCCTGCTGCCCACCATGGAGGACACCTGGATCTTGTAAGCTGAGCTCTCTCGCAGGTTGCGGATGGTGTGGGAGGCAAAATCAGCCGATACCACATGGGACTTCTCATCACCCCCTAGTGCACAGAATAATTAAATCCAGCATGAAAGTGTCAAACAACCGTGTTTGCAGTCATTTACGGATGAAACTGTTATACAATGAGTCACAAGAGTCTAAACTGAGGAGTGGTAACTCATTATGCTGCTAGATGCTGTAATAGGAAAATACTGCAAATATTTTAATTTAAGACATGCTTAATATTTTCATCGACCCGAGTGAAAAAATTTTTTCTCAGCTTCTCTGATCCAGAGATGTAAATGCAGTTGTAATTCTACTGTATATTATGTCTACTTGTTCATAGCCTGAGGCATTAGAATACACATTTGGGTGGTTTATTTATGTGGTTTCTTACCAAGAAATGGGATCCAAGAGATTTTGTATCCAGAAGCCCCTGATGCTTTTTTCCAAGATAGTGTGAAGGAATTTACTCCAATGTCCTCAACCTTCACCTCCCTCACTGGCTGGATTGGATCTGACTCTGACACTGCAGCTAAGCATAACATAACATGACCACAGGAGATGTTAATCCAGGTTTTATACCATAAAGCTGTGACAATTTTTTTTTCACATCACAATGCATTAAGGACCCAGAAATCATAAAATATGTGATTAAAATATCTGAAAAAATTGCTGATGTGACTTTACTTACCCCTCCCTATTATTTTACACTGTAATAAACGTAGCACTTGAAGCTCGGAATAACACTCTGACAGTGACAGTGATAGAATGATAGCAGCCCTGCTGACTTGGACTCAGTGACACATACTACAAGTGACAGCAGCAGGAACTGTGGTTATAACGGGAAGACCAAAGTACATGACATGTCAGTCAAACGGCGACACTTACGAGGGTTTATGTGGCACAGATTGGGGAACTTTGCCGTACCCTTCCCATTTAATTACGATGGGGGCACAGCTGCACAGAGCCATTTTAGATCTAAAGATGGCTCATGATAAATTCAAAGTCACTGAGACTTCACATATGTTTAGTACCTGTGAGCTGAGATAAGGAGATTTCTGGTCCCTCTGAGTTGCCATACACTGCACAGATGGTGACTGTGTAGGTAGACTGTGGATTCAGGTCTTTGAGACGATGGAAGAGGATGCTACGATCCAGGTACTGGACTTGGGGTTTGCTATTATCTGCAAGCATCAGACGAAAACAAAACAAAAGACAAATTATCCATCTATCTGTTGTAAAGATAATGTATGGTAAATAGAGGGTCTTTAATCGGGCTGGCATGCTGGCATGCTTTAAAATGGTGTAATGGGAAGGAATAGGTATAAATATATTACCTGTTTTCCATGAGAGTTTGTACTCGGTGGCTCCAACGATGGGACTCCACGCCACATCTATAGTGGTGCTTGTGTAGGATGTCACCTTGAAGTTAGAGACATAACCCAAAGGAGCTGAAAAAATGAAAGAAAAAACATCAAGGACTGATCTTATAAATACCCTGTTTCAAGTAAAAAAGATGAATCACAAATCTTTGGCGTTTTTGATTTCCTCATCGTGACTTTTTTTCTTAAAGCCCATTTTGGAAGTTGCTGAAAGTCTGCTGATCACTAAACGCACTGCTCACTTCAGTGTCAGGACACCAATTCGTTGGGTGTGGTTACACATGTAACAGAGGTCAGTGACGATGTGTGTGGTCATGGTTAATACAAACAAAAAAGTCTGTTTAGCATGTAGTGTTGCCCCCAAAATTCGTTGTGCATTGCACCACTGAATTCAATTCTCTCCTCATGAACCATTTACATATCAAAATTTCTTATCAAGGTTTCAAGGTTTGTTTGCATTCATCTTTATAAGGTTTAATGTTTAGTTTTTAATATTTTTCGTCCCAGGCATTGTTAGCTTGATAGTGAAAGCTTGATATAAGTGCTCCTGGATATCAGTGGAATGATGTGATATCATTATTACGTCACCTGTGTGCATGCACCCACAACAGACAAAACAGAGAACCAATAATGGGAACAGCTCCACAGCTCTACTGCTTATAGACTGTGCAAGCTGGCATATCTGAGTACTTTCAGTAATACAGAGAAGTTTGAAAAACTATTTAGCTTTCTAGTTTCAGTCATGAAAAAAACCCTTTTAGACTTTAAGAGAAGTGACAGAAGTAGGAACTGTGGTTGAAATGGAGTCATTCCTGTGCCCCAAGGGTCCTATGTTCCTGAGCTCTAAAAGGCACATAATGGGAAGCTGGAAAAATGCATATTTTCCAGCTAACTAAGCACCTAATGTGACTTATGACTTATGGGCTATTGTGGGTACGCGTCAAAAAGTTCTATAGAGTGTTACCCAGTGTTTTTGTATGTGTGTGTCTGCAATAGAATGGTAAAGCAATATTGAACTGAGGAAACATAGCACCATAAGAACATAGATATACTCCTGTTACCATGGCCACATGCCAATCAAACAAAACCAGATCTCTTTCTCTCGCCATTATACTTACTGAATGACTGAGATGACGCCGCACAGAGGAACAAGACAACTAGAGGTCAGATTTCATTGATAACAGCCAGTTAGCATCCTGGGAAGCTGCTCCGGTAAGTGTGGAACACAATTTTTAAAAATAATATTTATTACATCTTTACTTCCTTCTAATAAACACTAAAGCTACACCCAAAAGTTTTCTGGGGGAAAAAAGTCTATTGAAAAAGATGAAAAAATGGCTTATTCCTACATTTGAATATGATGTCTGGTGAACAAGGTTACTTACAAGTTCTGAAGGTGGCAGCGATGCCAGGTCCAACCGCAGCGCCAAACAGCACGTAAAGCGTCAGGACATACTCCGTATCATGGGCTACATTTTTCAGCTGGTACTGTGTAGTGCTGGTGTTCAGAGCCAATTGTCTGGGACGATCCCGACCAACAAACTCTAGAAATAATATTAACATTACAGTTAGTCTGTTATTCCTCAGTGACTTCAAACTTTCACTTCGTATCAGAGGCAAATATCCTCCTTCTTTCCCTGTATTTCATCGCAAGCTACTGTCATGTTGCTATGGTTAAAGTGTCCATTGAGAAAATAACCGAGTTGAGAATATCTGCAAAAAACAAGGGTAAACAGCGGCAGACAATAGTGACTGAATAAATCACCTGGGGTGGGTCTCCATGCCAGTCTGTATCCTGTAGCCCCCGGGACACTGTTCCATGAGACGACTGCAGTACTTGTGCTCACAGCAGATACTTTCAGAGTCTGTACTGAACTACTTTCCACTGACAGAAAGAGAGATAGTGAAAGACAAAGAGGACTGTTATGCATCTTATCTACTGCTTTGGTGCAATTTTATTTTGAAAATTTTTAATTACATGTCTTGATTTTCGCAGTGGTGATAGGCCCCTCAATGTCTCCAAAGATGGGGTTGATGGTGATGGTGTACTCAGAGCCTGTGTGGAGGCCCTGTATCATGTAGAAGTTAAAATTGTCCCCGAGGTTTATGTTTTCTATGTGGCCTTCTACAAGATATAAAGTGACATTTAAGCAAAGAGATGTATTAAATTAAATATTTCGCATTTTAGCTGTTTCGCAAGAAAGGTACTTAACCACGATACCTGTAGATGCCCATGTCAAACGGTATCCTGTAGCACCTTTAACTGATGCCCACCTTGCTTGAACGGTGTCTGTGGTGGCATTTTGGACCAGAAACTGATGAACTGGCACCAACTTCACTATTAAGCACATCCCACACATACATGCAAAGGTAAATTTAGGTAAATTATACACAATGACATGACAGAGTAGAGAATAGAGTCTGCTTGCTAATATTTTTTACTAAAACAATACCACCCTGCTGTGGAAATATTGTGGTACTGCACTTTAATATTTGCTCTTAGGTGTTGTTTGAAGAGACATTTAAAGCAGTTAATAAACTGCTTCCAGTGTGCCGGAGCGTGCTCTCTGGCTTTCCTGTTTATGTAAATGAACATAATGATGGGGTTTTGAGCCAAGCTAATAAACTTACATGTCTTCCCCACTACTGAAACCGGTTTACTTGGTCCTTCAGGGTACACAGCATAAATACTGACAGTGTACTTCTTATCCTCCTCCAGACTGTCAATCACATGAGAGGAAATGTCTCTGGGAAGCAGCTGCTCATAAATGAATCCTGGTCTGTTGGCTGGAGAACAATCATAAATGCACAAGAAATAATACTTTAAAAAAAACCTCTTTATTAGAACCCATTACAGCTTTCTTTCAACAAACCCCTCTGGAAACAAAGTTAACATCTAGCATGCACTTATGTCAGCATACATCTCGGGATGAAGATCTTGAATCCATTTAGCTTCCCCTGGGGGGGTGTCCAGCCGAGGCGCAGGGAGAACAGGCCCTCCTCAATAACACGGAAGTTTGAAACTTCGGGCAAAGGCGCTGAAAGACAGACACCTGTTGCTCAGGGAAAGATGACAGCATACAATTAAAAATAGAGACACTAGGTGCATGAGCAGACACTCACTTGTCTTTACTTTGATTGTCGCAGAGTCTCCTATGAGGCCTGGGTACATGGCATAGACGGTGAGGGAATAGTCGGTTTTGGGACTCAGCTCTGTCACCATGGCTGTGCTCACATCTGCCTTCAGATCCATCTGTTACATACACAGACAGCAGAACAAAAGGATCTGAGTGTGTGTATGTTTGAGTGTGTATGTTGTGTTTCCCTGAGACATAAAGTGGAAGACAGAATGATGTTTAGAAGAAGATGATTGATTAAGAGGAAGAATGTTCAAGTCAGAGCCGAAGATAAACATACCTGGAGGCTCTGCAATGGAACAGAGAGACATTTTTGGGAAGTACGCTTACATAAATATCCTGCTGTTTTGCCTTTATTGCTTCAATTTCATTTATATATCTAACTCTAAAAACCACTGACATCTTTACAGTTTGTTTAGACTTTTGTCCACGATAATTAAATTAGGTTTTATGTTGCGTTTTATAACATAATGCAGAATCTAGGCAGAAACAAAGAAGCACTGATATCATTGAGACGACTGCTCATGTTGATTGCTTTTGTAAATGTTTCACCGAGTTTGGAGTGCTACACAATGACTGCAGGAGAGATAAATCTCACTGAAATGAGTCCACTACTTAGACTGATCACAGGGGTGAGCTGCTGTTGTCAGCTGTTTTAACTTTTAATATGAGAAGTTCATGTAATCGATGTGTTTTAAAGAGGAATTCCATGGAGAGTGAGGTGATTAATCAGCAGTAAAAAAAAACTGAGATGTCCAACTAATTCATGAATTAAATGCTTTACTGTCTATGAAAGTCAGTATGATGACATATTGCATGCTCTAGCTCAACAATAATGCAACAGTGACCTTATCTATGGACAATTCCTCACCTGCCTCTGCTGCACAGGAAGGAGTTGTCCCTCCGAGCTCAGTGGAGTGACCAGGAGGCGATATCCGGTGACATCACCCGTGGCCTGGCTCCACGTCAGTCTAAGAGAACTGTGGGCCAGTTCGCTAACCTGAAGGTCTCTGGGACCCACCACACGTTCCTCGCCTACGATTAAAAGTAAGTGTAGAAAGAGTGATGAGACAGACGGGATGAGGAGCGGAACATGGAGCAGAAAATATGCAAGTTGATGTAAAATATGTCTACAAGATAGATTATGTTAGCAAAGAAGCTGCAGAGTACAGTGAAATAAAAGAACGTTATTATTCATTTTTATTATACCTTTCAAGTGCGAGAGTGCAATACAATTCGTCAATATGAAAATGCAAACAGCTGTCAGTGAGTAGGCAGCTTTTTCAGCATATTACGAAGAACTTACTAGGCTGGGAAGTTTTCACAGGACGTGGGGGTTCAGAGGCAGTGAGGCACACTCTGCGGGACAGTTTGGGGAGGATGGTGTCCATGGTAGAGAAATCAGTGACCGGCAATAGATGCTCGGCATGTGGCTCCGACACAACCCTCCTAAGCTCTGCCTCATCAACCCCCGTGAGGCCTGGTTTTCAGTATAAATAAGAAGATAATGAAATAAAGTATTTTATGCCAAGGTGCATAAAAATGTTTCATAACCAATTCAAGATGATAAACAAAAAAAATGTGCACATATGACAAGATTTTTTTAAAGGTATTATTAACAAATTTTTGATTATGTGGAAGTTTACTCGATTAATGCACACTGTGTGGATATTAAATGGTTTTGTTTGTATTTTTTCTGATCTCCACCAGGGGGAGGTGTTGCATTTTGACAGATTCAATATAAAAAGCTCCAATATGTGCCCATATACACATATATTTTACATATAAATAACCACAGTCGTTCAATTTCTGGAACGAATCTCAGTTTGTGCAAGTGGGCCCTAAATGCCAAGGCGTGAAGTATTTAAGTTTTCCTAATGCACAAAAGAAAACCACTGGGAGATTTTTGCATTTTGCAACTCTGAATAAGTTGTCTACAGTATGAAATTTGCACATAAACAACATGAATGTGCATGTTGATTTCTTACGAGGTCTAAGGCTGCATAGAGCAGGGAGGCGCTGACATAATTTAATTTATGCTTTCCAGGCTGCTCTAGCTCTACAGGTAATATTGGCTTTGCATTAGCGGTCAAGATTCATGTCGAGCTGCCACGCGGTGGTGATGAACGAGAGGAGCAGGTTTCGGTGTCAGTGGTGGGGGTGGGTGGGTTGGGAAGGCACAGAATTGCCTAATGAAAAATGACTGCGATTAGCACACCATTGGCTAATGAGCAGTAATTATTGCATCGCTGCAGGCTGTGAGGAGTAAGTTGTGGGCTTGTGTGCTTATGCCTGTGAGTAGGGGGAAAAGGGCAAGGTACTGTATGTGCAAGTAAACTTGGTGTGTATACATACAGAAGCATGAGCGCGCTCAGGTACTCAGAAATAAGACTCCTACACACAAATACCCACACTGAATCCAATGAATTCAAATGCACAGGACATGAATTTCTAACTGCAAACACTGCAGATAAGCGGGCAGAGCTTGGATAAAATCTGAAGGGCTGCTGCAGTGGGGATGTTGAAAGAATTCACAATAGCAACTTCCACACTCACCTACTGCAAAGACAGTAATTCCATTGTCTGCTACTGCTCTGACTGCAGCACTGACCTGGTCGTCCGACTGTCCATTTGTGATCAAAACAGCAATCTGCACAGGACAGAAAATGGCATATGTAAAGAAAAGACAATAATGTGAAGATCTGCTAATTCTTGATAAATGAATGCATAATATAAAGCTAGTAAAATGTATTATATTTAAACACATACGGGTCATTTTCAGCTGCTCTCTTTCAACCTCTGTTTTCAACTATTGTTGGCATCACTGGAGGCTTAAATCAAGCCTCCAAACAACATTTGTTTGTGTTAAAAGAGCATCCATGCAAACAGTACCATTCTCATGAAAGCCTCCAAAGCCTTTTGATGCAGTTTAGCACATAATTGAAAACATAATTAAATAAATCAGACCCAAACTCAAAGTGGAATTCAAGGATGCTGGCTTGCAGCTGAGTCTAATAATTTCCCCATTAAGGAAAATTCTCTCAGTTCACTCAAAGTTCACCCCTCAGTCAGTGAGGAAGGGAGGTGGAGAGCATCCACAGGAGAATGTAGTTGCTGCTTTGCATGCTGTACAATTCAATATATCAGCCTAATCCTCAATTCTCCACCTTCCCATATCCAGTGTGCTGTAGCAAGATGATTCACACATGCACACAGAGATAGAGAAATGATTAGAATGCTAACCAGCTGTGTTATACTGTGACTACACTACAGTATTAGACTGTCAGGGAAATGTGTCTGATAGAAAAGGAGAGTTGTGGGAAAGAAAGTGTATCTGGATATTTGACAAGGAACTTCTGAGACAAGTTGGTGAATGTGGCATTTTTGTTAGGATCCAAGAAATGCACCAAGCCCAATTTAACACTTGTTTTTTTAAGGTCATTGGCATAAACCAAGTTGAGTCACTGTGGATGACCATCTGTTGGATGTTTAGCAGTCACGCCTTATCTCCATCTGATAATCGATGAAAATCTGTGGTGGAAAATGTATTTTCTTTATCTTTTATTTTTCCTCCAAAGCACCAGAGAAAGCAAAATAAATCCTGTTCCCTGTTGCACCTTTCAAATATTATCAATTTGTATTCTCAGCATATAACACGATGGTTTAATCAGATTCACAGCAGTGTGAGAATGGTAAACCTGTTTATTTGTTTTTTCCACATGTCCTGTGGAGTGGAAATATAGATTCCTGACTAGTCATTTCCTTTCACACAGGGCCGAAACAGACAGTACATGCATGTTTTTGCAGCATGGGTAGTAATCTCAAATCAATAATTTCCCCAAAGCCTGTGAAACAACATGTTGTCAAAAATTACCAAGATTTAAATTTCTCTTTTTCAGTGTATAACAATCCACCTCGCTGTGTAAAGCAGCGTACCTTCGGGACAGAATCCCGCCTGATGACGGGGCTGAAAACAGAGTCGACCAGAAACTGGAGTGCCATGCCAGTCCTCCTGGATCCACCTTCATAGGGAAGGTCTTTGATGGCTCTGAGTACCTCCTCAAGGGAATTGTAGTCTGTCAAAGCAATCCGCATCCTGCATGGACATAGAAGCACAAAACTGGATCAGATAGAAACATTTTTCCACATTAGACCACAGAACTGTGTATTCTGTCACCTTTCCATCAGAACCAGCAATAACTCCTTCAGCTATAGTAGCTCATCTGTTGGATCAGACAACACAGGCTAGCCTTTGCTCCCCTAGTGCATCAATGATCCTGTTGCTGGTTCACTGGTGTTCCTTCCCCAGACCACCTTTGATAGATACCAACCACTACAGACTAAAAATAGCCCAGAAGAGCTGCAGACAACCCAGTTGTCTAGCCACCAACATCTGTTTCTTGACAAACTTGCTCAAATCCTTATCCTTGCCCATTTCTCCTTCTTGTAACAAATCAAACACATCAACTTTCAAGGACAAAAGGTTCATGTGCTCCCTAGTATATCCCACTAGATACTGGAGCCATAATGTAGAGATGATCAGTGTTATTTACGTCTCCTGTCAGTGGTCATAGAAAGTGATCATGTAGAAAAGACAGCTGAATATAATTAATGCCAAGCTGCCACAAAGGTTCATGCGATGTGCCAAGCTCAGGACTGACTTCTACCTTGGAACATCCCCAAAGACAGTGACTCCAAAACGGACCCCATCAGCTCCGACCACATTGTCCTGAAAGGAGGAGATGATGGCTGAGATGAAGTCTTTGATTCTGGAAAAGTCTTTATGACCCACGCTCCAGGACTCATCCACCAGAAACACTATGTCGGCCTGAACCACTGTCCTGCATGCTGAGGAAAGAAGAAAAGATTAATTAATATGTGTAAAATGGTAGCATATACATGAAGCATAGAAAGACACAATAAGATATATTTTAAGAAGATTCAAGAATTAAAAAGAAATGCACTAATACTAATACGTAGCTATTATTCCATTACCTCGTCAGTAACTTCAAAAAAGGTGAAACTTCTATATATCTCTATACTCTCTATATCCTTTTTTGTATTTTTATGGCTCGTGGATTGTGAGTTCTCCAAATTCTAATTCTACATAAATACCTAACAGTTCCTGAAAGCTATGCTGCCTACAGATTGGTAGAAACTGTTATCAACCACTTAAATGGCACTTTACACCGTGGTTTACTGACACATATCGTTTGGTTACCAGGGTAATATCGGTTCTCTGAAAACCGACTGAGAAAACCAAGTGAGGTTTTAAACAGAACTCACTTTTTTTAAATTTACTTAACTAATATTGCCCTCATTTGAGCTCATTAACTAAATGTTTTAATCTATTATCTAACACTATCAGTGCTACTTTAATAACTTTTAGTATTATAAATTGCCCAAGCCATATTTGAATATTTTATCCTTTAGTTAAAAATGCAATCTATCATTTTCAGCTACTGAATTTGGGTTTTTTTTTTTCTTTTTTTGCTGGTTTCAAGACTTGAATAAGACATTTTATCAAAATGTAATTCTCCATTACATTTATCTTTAAGGGTTTCCCTCTGAAACCTCAAAAACACTAATTTAGCCTCCTGCTGCTTCAGACATCTTTAATTCCTACACTGACCACCAGATAGCAGTCTTGTTCCACCTTGCTGAGGGGATTCCTTTCATTTGCTTCTGTCATGCAGCCAGAGCCTCACACAAATCCTTATGAATTTTTAATGAGACACAAGTGAGCCAAAGAGACTGTCAATATTCTGAGCACTCCAGCAATAAAACTTTAGTACAGCGATGAGAAACGCTTAGAATAATAAGGTAAACACACCCAAAATCAGGGTCAGTACCCTTGCCCAAGCAAACAAACGCATTTAAAATAAGAATCTGCTGGGTTTGATGGGATTTAGATGATTTTTGAGTGAACTGGTGCACTGAATACGCAAGTGCACCGACACATATTCACATGCACAAACTGCTGTGTCTGCAAACACCTTGTAAGTCAATATTCTGGTATTGCATATGCAATAAACCAAAGTGACAACAGCATTGATTAGGCTAGTGAATAGGAGATAGGCGCAACTGATTGTTCTGTAAGTGATAAGCGATTCTCTGCTGTCTTCTATTTCATTATCAAGCTTTCTCTCCTCTATTATCTCACCCTTCTTCCTTTGGCTGCAATCCCAGGATTCACTGGGGGTGACATATGTCTTCAGCCCATAGCGGCCTAACATTATGTTCCTCCTCACACACCTATACATTTCTGGCCATACACCAAGGAAACAAAATATCACCGGGAATAGCATTTTGGAAGCCTCTCAAGCGCTATTATCTTTGGAAGCTGTAGTATCATATATTCAGCAACAGCAGATCTATTAGCGAGGACTTATACTCATTGATGCACTTTGAAGAGGTAAAACAATGTTCATACTTTCCGGTCCGAGTTGTGCCTCATAAAAGCAACTACCTACCCTATAATAAACATGTGGCTTTTCCATTTACTGGATGCATTTCACACTTGAAGGATTTTAGTAAACGCACATAAAATGTTGTGAAGACTGAGCGAAGAAGCAGCTGGAGGTTGGTGTCTGTCAGACAGACACAGAACTTCTGGATAATTGATCTTGTTTTCCATCCCAGGAAAACAAGATCAATTATCCAGAAGTTCGTCTGTCTAGGCTTGCAGGTGAGATCGACATGCCCAGGATAAGGACACAAAACATGCTGAGAGATTAGGAATGGTTTTCTTGAAGGTTATCTATGTTGATATCTCAAAGGTTGCATACACCTTGGTGTTGGACCACCACTGATTTCCACATGCATTACTCCAATTGCCTCTGACAAGATTAAGACATGAGATCATAAGATGTAACCCATCAGAGAGCACACATCAATAAAAATGCAATTAACAATAACATGTATTGTGCTACAAAATAATCGTTAAGAACATAGGTGAGAACAGGAAGTAGTTGCTCAATAAAGCCTATTATAAGCCTAAGGGCCCTTTGCTTTCTAGGGCTATCAGTCATTGTGGCAGCACGGCAGTATTTTTGTCTTGGTCTCCACCAACTACTGAGATTAAAATGGGATTTTTTTATATTACATTTTCCCAATGAGCCAGTTGCTAATTTTTTAGTGCATGCTGTTTGGTGTTGGGCAGGTATGCACAGTGAGTTTGTCATAGCTTATTTAATGAGAACAGCTGCTTACTGCTGCAGAAAAGACAGCTGGCAAAAGTGGCTGAAACTGCTTCTCTCAGTAAGTTTGTGGGATCTAAATCACTGAGTTAAAAGAGGCTACAAAGCACTAATGATGCTGAAAAGTTGGGTTAAAGTTATCTGATTGTTTCTCACAATAAGCAGCTTCCATACATTATTGCTTATTTGTTGCTTGTATGAGATGAGATTATTTAATGACAATTATACAAACCTATTTCCTGTGTTTTATGAAACACAGGACCTTAAGAACAATGTTGGGTTAACAATTAAAACTATAATTAATCAACAGTAGGAGGACCTGCATAGGAAGCACAGCTTTTAATGTATTCTTGGGCTATTTATAACCTTCCATAATTCTGCCCAACAACTTTACCAATCACCTTCTGCCAATCACAATCCAAGTGGAGGAAATCTAACTTTTGATTGGCTCGTTGACCTTTTGGTGACATCCAATAGCACCTGAGGCTGGAGTACTGTATCTAGGGGGATGGGTTTGACAGCGTAGCTGACAGAGTGCTGTACTGTACATGAGGGCAGCAGATGTTTAAATTCCCTGACTAGACAGAGTCTGGAGAGAAACTGTAGCTGGGCTAGTGTCTGCCCCATGTACCAATCCAGGTGTGGAGATTTAATGATGGAGCACTCACACAGACTCTATTCATTGAGCACCTGCCCTTTCCTTGGCCTGATCATCCAACCTGTCTAATTTATAGATCTGTGCACCAAGCTAACAATTGGACACGTGGCTGTGACTCAGAATAATACGTACCTAACTCTTTTTTCACAGACAGAAAATTAAATGGAGAAAACTGACTGCAAACATGAGTCACTGAGTTAAATAAATCAATCATCAAGTAACTGAGGGGGTGGAAAAAGTAAGGAGGAAAGTTGATGTGCTATAGGAGAAGGGAAATTTCACACAAATTAATTCTGTAAGCATGCAGTACAGGTTTATAAATATCACGACTCACCTTCAGCGTGCGCTGCAACACTTTGATGAGTCAGATAAAGGGACAGTAGAAAGATGCACACAGAAGAGTGACCCATACTCTTCCTCGTCTTCCTCCTTCAGTCACCTTCTCCTCCTCCCCAGTTCCTCTCTTCACAAATGCAGTTCCTAAATTGCACTTCACAGTCATCAATCCCACCTTTTCTTTTCTCCTATCTGAAAAATATGCAAAAGAACAACAAGAAGAAAAAAGTAATTACAGGCCCTCAAAGATAAAAACATAATCAGCTTTTTTTTTTTTTCATTTGTGAGGGAGTTGGAACTCTTCTGCAGAAGCCAAGCTTTTGGTGTTTGCTAAGAGTATTTTTTTTTAATTACAGTAATACACAAAGAAGAGTTTAACAGCGTAGTTCTGCTGTACTCAAGAGACTTGTAGACATGTAACAATGACTGACTGGCATACTAATCAAATAAATAGGTCCAGGTTAGAAACTTTCATGTCATATTATACATGAACTCGGATGTCTTCTTATACACTTCCATGTCCTTAACAAGTGCATAATGTGTTTGATAATTATTATATGTCCAGGTGCAGGCAGGAGCCTCCCTGTAAACACTTTTATAACAAATTCCACTGACGCCAAGGAAATTAAAGCATCAAAGGGGTTTTTATACTGTCCAATAAGGACCCGTTGATTTAAAGCACTTAGCATTTAATGTTATTGTGTTGATAATCTACTGTAGCTGTCTTACAAAGCAGATCCTCCTGGGATTTCAACATACAGGTTGGCGTAAATGTGTAAAACTGTTTATGACATGCTGTTTAGTGATGAAAAAAAGTCCTCTATTCAAAGGTATAAAAGTTACAAGAACCTTGAGGATACAACTCAGCGATAAATCATTTGATCACAGCCAAAACAGAGACAGGATAAGTCATAAATGGAGTGCACTGTACATTTCTAATCATAACTACCTCTTTAAGATGTTTGATGGCTTTATGGCTTAAGCTAACATGCCATTACAGTGGCTTTGACATAGTGTGCTGGATAAGTCATATTTGCAGTTAAAATGCAAACATTAGAGTCCTGTTTTTATGGCATATATTCTTAATAATTTCATCAGCAAGTGTGGGCATCTTTACGAAATAAGATGTTTTGGCAGTTTGCTGGACTCAGATCTGTATTATTGCAATGCCACAAACTTCCCAGGAGTGGAAGTCTTAGCACATTTACCCCAAGGCCAACGGAAAATAACATTCTCAGAAAAATAGCAAAAAACAAAGAGGCTTTGTTAGCATGTTATATGTTAAAGTTCACAATCCACAGGACCATGTTGACCACAAACACCTCATATTAACTGTGAAGCACGGTGGTGGAGGAGCGATGATTTGGGCTTGTCCATGACCTCCTCTTTATACCAAAGTATTCTAGAGTCAAATCCAACAGCTAAAAATTGACAACAGTGATCTCAATCACAGCAGAAATCTATAACAGAATGGCTGAAAAACAAAGATAATCAAGGTGTTGCAATACCCCTGAAAAAGTCCAAACCTCAACATGGCTGAAATACAGTGGCAGGAGAGCTGTGCATAAACCAATGCCTACAAACCTCGATTAACTGAAGCAACATTGTAAATAATAGTGGACCAAAATTCCTCCACCACAATATGATAGACTTACAACGTTGTATAGACAACAATTACATTTGTACAAAAGCTGGTTCTACAAGCTACTGAATCATAGTTTTTCACAAGAGCCTATGCAGTCCTGTGAAAACGTGTTTTTTTCACGTGACAGCAGATAATGAGAAGAAAGATAAATAAATATGGACTGTAGCTACAATGTTAAGATAAAAAAAATTACCAGAGTTTGGTTTTGGGTGTGTGAAAGGCAAAGTGGGTGGAGATGGCCAGTATTTCTAACAGGCACATTCAGATGGATGAGTTTCACCAGTGAAAACACAAGCATTCTTCACAAGAATCTAGATAGAGGGAGAATAATAGTTTTTGCTATGAGAGTAAACAGAGGCCCAGTAATGATCTGGAATAGAGAAAATCCTTCTCTTATCTTTTTGACTGCAAAAACCGCAAGTCTGATTTTCATTCGTATGCTAGCTGATTATATTATCTCTCACAGTGGTGTACACCTGGTTATTTCAGAAATGCTCCTTTCTGTCTCAGTTAGCTGGGGGGATGTGCCTGTGTCTGTATTATAGGCTGTTTAAGGCAAGTAGGAGAGTACTCTGAAAATATTACTGGAGCTTCTTTACTCTGCCCTTGGTTTTCACTACTTGCGATTGTGGCTCAAAGAGTTGGCAGTTCGTCTTGTAACCGGAAGGTTGCCGGTTTGAGCCCTGGATCGGACAGTTTTGGTCGTTGTGTCCTTGGGCAAGACACTTTACCCTACCGCCTGCTGGTGTTGGCCAGAGGGGCCGATGGCGCGATATGGCAGCCTCGCTTCTGTCAGTCTGCCCCAGGGCAGCTGTAGCTACAACTGTAGCTTGCCTCCACCATTGTGTGAATGAATAGTGGAATTGTAAAGCGCTTTGAGGGCCCTGAAAAGCGCTATATAAATGCAATCCATTATTATTATTACATAGAAATTGATTATGCTTTGGGTCAGAATAAATGACTAATGCATTTAAAAACTCCCAGGTACTCCCAATGTTATGAGAATAAGGCAACCTTTTGTAAATATCCCCTCAGATTTAATATAAAATTAACAATGTATGGATGCGTTTATTCATTAACAACTAACTATTGTACTTGGTTCATCTCTCTAATCTCAACACGATTCATGTATAATTCTGCCAGAAGTGGAACAACCCCGGAAAACATGTTTCATATGGGCCAATTTCATTATTGGACACAGGATGCTATTATTCTGTTTATTTGGCACATAAATAGGAACATATCCGGCCCCAAATAATAGCTTTATTAAGAATAGCGTCTCCTTTATGTCTGCCATCTTTGCATCATGCATCACACTCATGTATTCTTAGTTGGATAAGATTAACATAAACATATCAAAAATTCAAAAGCTACTTTTTCCTAGCATTTTGCCTAAAGCTGTCAAACTACTTATAACGCATCTTTTGTTACACTAATGCTTGTTGAGTAAATAGACTCTAAAAGATAAATACACTAGGAAAATCTACACATTTACTGCAGTGTACAACCCCCAAATATTCTTATCATTATGTCCTCATAGATATAGTAAGAACAGAAAGCCTCGAATGACAAAGACCTTGGACAAAGAAGAGAAATGGGGAGTTAAAGGGCTTGTTAATATTTGCCACTGTTAATGGGCGGCCAACATGATTTTGTCTTGCCTTTTATTACCACTTCTAGCTCCAGCACGGCAGTCCACAACGGACATCTCTGAGGTTGTATTAAGCCAGGATATCTCACGTCTAACATAACTTCTTTCACCCCTTGGTCATTCTCAGACTTAATCAATAGACAGCTTGCTTGTGTGCCCCGCTCTGAGAGCATGGGTTAAGTTCAAAAAGACCTTTGACTGCAAAGATTTCTTTCTTCTGAGTCCCGATGCTTCCACAGACCTCTTCATCTTTCCCCAACAAGCTCAGCTTTTCAAGACGGACAAGGAAAACAGATCAGATGTTCAACTAATAATTGCTTTATGTTTTTCAGTTAGCTAACAAAGAAAGAAAAAACGTATTTCTTTCAGCAACAGGCCAGACACTATGTGCAGACATGCCCAAATTAAAACAGTCTGAAAACATAACTCAGGGCATGCATTATCTCCCATCCATCCCCAACTCTCACACTTACTGCAGTTTCAAATAACTGAAAAAGTTTACATGAACAAAGTCAAATTGGTCAGCGTCTACACAGATACCACCTCAACTTGTGACAAAAGAATATGGACAACCTACTTTATTAAAGGATTAAATGTAAGACCAGCATCAGAATGTAAGGAGACTAAATCTAGCATTTAATTCTATGCCGGATAAAAGCTTTAAAATGCATGGACTAACACAGAGAACATTGTTTGTGTTATGTGTTACATTAGGTTTGTATCCATACACTCTTTATAGTGGATTGTGCACGTACGTCCGTGTCCGTGAGTATTGCATGGGCATGTGCAAGTTCATAAGCATAACATCAAAGAGAGACCTGCCTTCACTCAACTTCTACACATGAGATGGAAACAGAACAAATTTCTTTTACCTTTAAACATTTACAATCCATCCATCGAGCTAATTCATAAACTTTAATGCTTACCCCATGAGAGCATATTTCACCAATAAATGTATATAATGATAACATAAAAAATAAACCAATCAATATGAAACAATCTGAATTCCAGAAAATTCCTCAGTGTGATTTGACCATCTGGTCTGACTAAGCCAGAATGGCTGAAGGCTGAATAGTTTACAACCTCTGCAGATGGAAGTGAGAGCTGGCAGGCTTGAACTGTAATATAACACAGCCAAAAAACTACATTCTCCCGCTGGCTGCCCCCTCACATACCAATGCAGATCTGAGATCTGTCTCTGCATGTATCTTCTTATTACTGAAGTGAAGGGAGGACAAACTCACACTGTGTTGTGATGAATGGCAGCCGGTATTCATCATTCATCATCATCATCAACCTTCGGACCTAAATAGGTTTGCACCTCTACTTGGAAAAGGTGTGAAAAAGCAGAATGTGAAAGTCTTGTGACAGCTTCACTATGGTGAAATTCTTTTGTAAGCCTTTTCTTTTCAGTGTATACAGAAGTTTCTAGAAGAAAATATGGAAATATATTCAGAAATGTGCCAACATCTACTTAAACATTCAATCAAATTTTATGAGAATGAAATTAAAGTATTATGTGCTCCTCCAAATATTGTAAGGGCCACCCTAGCAGCTCTGAAATGATTTGAGATAAACATCCTCACACTGATCATGCTAACCGGTGTTGATCAGGTGTGCAGTTTTAAACATTTAGTAAGACTTATTTTTTTGAAGACATTAGGTTTTAAGTCAAATTTAATTAGTTGTTGAGATATTTCAACCTAAACCAGTATTGGACCAAAAACATGATTAATGACTACCATAATTTCTCATGCCCAATATCACAGCTTTCAATAACAGTACTACAGGATACAGTGCAGAGCAAAAGTCTTAGGCCATGTTTCATTTCTTTATATTTTGCTATGAAAATGGGAAATAGGTTCAGGGATTAAAACATTTGCACATATACATACACAGCCTGAACTCTCTTCAGGAATATTTCAAAGCTCCTCTTTGGATGCTGGCTGACTTTGACTCCATTCTCTGTTAAGATGATCCCAAACTGTTTACATGACTCAGTCATGGATCGGCCTCCCCATTAGATGTTTTTCTGTGCAGTTATGCTTTTACTGCACTGGCAGTGTGTTTGAGATCTTTGTCATGCTGTAAATGAATAGCTGAATAGAGATGGTACTGCATGGTGGATCAAAATCTGATGGCACTTTTCTGCATTCATAATAAAAGATCCTAGCACCACTGGCTATAATGCAACCCAAACCATGACAGAGCCTCCACCGTGTTTTACAGATGGCTCTAGACAATCACTGTCGTACCTCTCTTCCTCCCAACATAGTGACACCAAATTGAATCATGAATTTCAAATTTGGATTGATTACTCTATAAGATCTGCTGCCACAGATTTAAAGTCAAGTTATTGTGGCTTTTCTCTCTGTTTACCTTCTTAAAGCCACTGTTCCACAGAGAAAATTTCTGATGAGGCTCCAGCAAACATTCGAAGGATCAACTGAGTCAGGTGTGACGTTTTTGCTGGATTTTTTCCTTTTTCTTAAAGACATTAATTTCAGACTCTCTTCATCTCCTGTGGATTTTTAGACCTTCCACTTGTTCTTTTGTGCCCCACTAACCAGTTTTCTCAAACTTTTTAAGGAGAGACTGCACACCTTGCAACGACACAACAAGTTTTCAACTAATAGCAATTTGGAAATCACCTTGTTGGTGCAAAAATACTAATTTGTGCTTGTCAAACTGTGTTATGACTGGCATTTTTCATAGATCCAAATGAAAGTATTTCTCGTATTTCTCCAATCAAAAGCTCAGCTTAGCTATAAAAACAGTTGCAGTGGATGCATGGGTATGCACACTGGGATTACAAACACCTTGCTACCTTCAAGAAGAAAAAAAATGTGCTTTTTTTCTGTCAGAGGCCTTTAGTTTATCACTGCAGCGAGAGGATTAAATAATGTTTCCAAATGAAGTTTACTGTCCCTGGCCCTTCTACCCTCTCTGTGTTCCCTATCTCTATTTCTCACCCACATCCACTCACACATCACATGCCTGCAAGTCTAACTGCATGTCAGCTATTTCTACATAATGGCATTTTCCACCTCACCACTTCACAGGATGGATTATCCTTGTAGGTGGGAAACTGGTGACAGTGAAATGACACACACACACATACGCGTAAGGAAGCACACACAGAAACACAGCTCAGAACTACATTGTATGATAACAGATGTCTTTGGTGCAACACATCATTTCTATAGCTAATACACACACTCACAAAACCGCAGACTCTCATGCACAGCTCAAAGGCTGCAGTATGGCTACTGTCTTAATATCTCTTTACATTTGCACGCAGCCAACACAGACATGTCTACGCATGGAGGGAAATCGACAAGCATTCATTTGACATAGTTTCATCTCCTGACAATGTTCTTGCAAACAACCTGGTATGCTCTTATTATTCATGACACACAAGAGTTTACATGACTGTAAAATGCATTACATCTTCTTTTGTGCTCCTTTTCAACCCGAATGTTTAAAATCTGCAGAAAAACACAGCAGTCATCCAAAAACAGACAACAAAGCATGCAGGACTTTGGCACTGCATGGGGATGTCTGTACATATAAGTGAGTGTTCTTTAACAGAGGAGGATGTCCATTCACAGCAAATAATGTATCTGATGAGCACTGATATCAGACAAGTTAAGCTATTAAAGAAAAACTTTACTGTAAAAAGCAGCAATAATGGCTCAGTATAAAAAGTCCAGACACTTACGGTGCAACAAGGGTATCTGAGCAGTTAAGAATTCAAAAGCACCCTGTAAAGCACCATATTAAAAGGCAGTTAAGCTAATGGCTTTTCAATGAGCCCATGCATTTTCACTTACCAATACACACAAGTTATTATCTTCCAAATCCAGGTGATTTTCTTTTGAGGGTAAAAAGAGGAAACCCCCCCCCTAAAAATACATATAAAAAGCTGCATCCGAGTCAGGCAAAAGCAATTCTGGATTTTCTGTTGTATCCTTGTAGAGGCAGTTATTAGAGACTAAATTGGCATGTGTGTGTATCTATATGTGTGTATCTGAGTGACAGAGGGGGTAGGCGTGTAAGAGTGAATGAATGAAGCAGGATTTCTTTCCTGGGCTTTGCTCAGGCACAGAAAAGTTTGGGAAGAGGGGTGGGGGTGACGCTGCAGCAACCTGTTGGCTCAGAGGGAGAGAGAGACACGGAGGTAAAGGCATAGATGCATACTGAGAGAGAGGTGGTGGTTTCTGTGGAGCTTTGGCCCTGTTGCATTGTTACTTTTCTAACAGTGCTTGTGTGTAGCACGGAGGCCTCAAGGTGACAGAATAACTGGCAAAGAAAAACGGTGTTAAGTACTTTGAGGTTAACTCTGCAATAACCCACAATCATACTGCAAGTTGAATCTTCCCTCAGTCAGGACTGTGAAAATCAATCAAAAACTGTCTTTATGCCAACAGAACGACTTCTGCATGTCAGTAAAAATAATATTCAGGATTTGACACCAAGTGCTGTGTCTCACATCTATTACTGTGTGCTTCATTTGGCAGCATTTCAGTTTCCCAGAATAAAATATTGATTTGCAAACCATCCAAAGTGTCAACAAAAATCTACCCTGACTTTGCACAATGTTCTATTCATCCTATTATTCCTTATGAAACATCAAATAAACAAAACACAACATGATAAAAGTACAGAAAACAGCTAGGGTTAGGTTGTCGAACCATGAGTTCTTGCTCCAAGCTATGTATACTCACACACAGACCCATCATCAGAGGCTATCGAGGTTATTGCTTTATTGCTTGTAGAGCATGCAACTCCTCAAAACAGAAGGGGGGGTGAAAAGAGAATAAACCTATCATGTTTAAACCCCCCCCCCATCTGGTGTGCGAGTCGATGTGTGTGTGTTTCTGTGTATGCTAAGGGGCAACGGGTCATCTTTATGGACCCCAGGAATGTGGTTACCAATTTCACAGGTTTTAGCCAGCTGGCAGTCTTGACATGCTGTAACTCAACACAAATACTGTACTCTTAAGGCGGAGTTCATTCAGATAACAGTCATGAGAGGTGGTACAATGCATCCATGTAATTTTACTATTAGAAACCGTTCATTACCGCCTGACACAAAGATGCAAAATTATAGTGGCGGCTGAAGTAATATCTATCTTTTTACATCTATAAAGAGTATATTCATCACCACCCCAAGATTTCCAAATAAATACTTCCGGAATTTGTGTAGAAATAGTGCAAACATGTAAACAATGACTCATCCCATGCAGCTGCAAGATCAAGTGGAAAGGTCTTGGGCTGAAACATTCAAGCTACGTCCACACGTACACAGGTATTTTTGAAAACTGAGATTTTCCATTTTCGTTTTAAAAAATAATCCTGTCCACACGTAAAGGCAGAAATGAAGGAAAACACTGCTAGGAACATGCCAAAGCAACAGGTGGCGATATATTCCTAACCGTGTAGAAATGATGGCCAATCAGAAGTCTAGAAGCCTTGGTGGGAAATAGTAAACAAAGATGGGGCATAGAAGCAGAACTGAGTCGTATGTGTGGAGGGACAGTAACTGTGTGTGTATATGTAAGCATTTAAACACTGCAGAGAGTACAATTAACAGTAACAGTATTGTAGAAATTCATTTCACCGAAACAATAACGTGGCGAACAGTGTGACGTCAAAAAAGGCGCACACCTTTGACGTTGCGTTTTCTGCGTTTTCTCCGTTTTTCTCGTCCACACGTAAATGCAAAAACGGAGTTTTCAAAAATATCCACCCTGGCCGGAGTTTTTAAAAATCTCAGTTTTCAGTGACCAAAAACGCCGTTTACGTGTGGACGAAAGGTGCAAACGCATAGAAAAATCTGCGTTTTCAAAAATACCCGGATACGTGTGGACGTAGCCTAAGAAAACACAGAACCAAATAACTGCAGTTCCTTATTTAGCCACGTGAGGATCCATACTTTCAGTGAGTCTATCTCCCTAAACTCCAGTGTTAAAATGGCCAACGTTAGGGCAACAATATACATGTTTACTGAAGACCACTTTCATTCCACCCTCAGTAAAAACTGTGAGTTAAAAATCACCTTTTAAAACATATTAAGGCTTAAATGCTTATTTGGATTCTTTGTTTTGGATGACATTTGGATGCTGTTGTCTTGGTTGGTGTTCAGCTGTAATAAGCAACTCTAAAGAGTCAACTGCTCGAGTTTCTATTGAAAGTGTATTTACTTTTTCAATTTGTTTTTTGCTAGCCGATATCACAGTTACTATGTAGATGCCCCTTGCTAACTTTACAGCTAAGCTTACGGCTAGCAGAAGTATTAGCTATGGTGTCATGGTCTCTTCTTTTTATGACAATCTGTAAACATCTGGGAACCGAGAAGACAAGTTGAGGAGACGAGGAGTTCTATATCAGACAAGACAAGTCCCATTCTTACCGACGCTCAACACTCGTTCTTTGTTATGATTTTTATTTCATGATGCACAGAATATTTTCAGTTGGTTAAAGGTCATCACCGCAGAGAGGCTAGTTCAGAACTTAGACTCTTTTATTACAAAGCGACGCAGTATAGCTTAGTACTAACTTGCTGAAATACGCAAACCTTCCCTGAAATCAAGCAGAGCGTTTATTCCTCTAAAGCCCGGATATAACTTTTTTTTTTTTTTTTTTTTTTTTTTCTAAATGACATCAGAAACAGCAGTATGCGACATTACGTGATGGCAGAGCTTCAGTTCATCCTTTGTCTTTTTTTTTTTTTTTTTTTTTTAATAAATAGGACAGGGGGAATGAATGAGAGAAAGAGGGAGAGAGAAAGAAAGAAAACCAAAGGGGAGAAGAGACGGTGAGAAGGGGGGGGAAGAGAGAGAAGAAAAAAAAAAGAACTCCTGGGTCACCTGTATGGAGAAAAAAAAAAAAACAAACAAAAAAAACAAACAGAGGAGACAGCAAACAACAAAGAGCAACATAATAATAGAGAAAACAAAGCACCATCACAATAAACTAGCTAGTCATAGATATCAATATTTACTAAATAATAAACGATATTGTGCAGCACGCAAGATAGACAGCGCACAGTGTGCTTTGAGGCAGCAGCCAAGAAAGCTTTAGTCCGCGTCTGTGAATACCCATGTGTGCATACCTGTGTGGATCAGCATGCTTGCATTCCAAAGGTTTCTCCATGTAATGATCTGCTAGGGAGTGTGGGGGGGCCACAGCCCCGTCCTCCAGGGTGTGAAGCGGGTATGGAGGAGATCAAAACTCCAGACATCCAGAGGCCCCCAGAACACAAGAGACCATGGAAGACCAACAGAGGGGCAGCCGCGCCACTGTTCCAGTAAGAGCTGAGGAGAGTCCCAGATGAGGGCTCGCCCAGCAGCCGCGGAGCAGAAGTCAGGGGGAGTTGCAGTGACGCGCCCGTGAGCTCCGCCGGCCCCCAGCTGTGCCTGAGTGACCGAGCCCCAGGCCGAGAGGCCGGGGGCACCCCACCTCCAAAGGGGCCCGAGCGAGCCCCAGGCCCCAGGCCCCGACAAGCGGCCGCCAAGGAGTGAGCCGGTGTGTACCCGGACGCCCACCCCCAGACACAAAGAACCACCAACACACCGACACCTGAGGGAGTCCGCCACCGGCAGGGGAAGTGGTGGTGGGTGGAGATAGGCCTCCAAACCTTGGAGGGCCTGAGGATATAACTTTCAGCAATGATGGTATTTTTCCAGCTCCACCAGCACTAATGCACCCCCATACCATCAGAGACACAGGCTTTTTAAACTGAGTGCTGATAACACACCAGATGGTGTATGTTCTCTTTAGTTTGATGTTTTCCAAATGAAATAACAAAATTTTGATTCATCTGACCACAGTTTTGCTCAGTCCATTTTAAATTAGCTTTGGCAGAAAGGAGATCGTGGTATTTCTGGATGATGTTCACATATGGCTTCTTCTTTGTATGATAGAGCTTTAATCTGCATTTGTGGATGGTGTGGTGAACTGAGTTCACAGACAATGATTTCTGGAAGTGTTCTTAAACCCATGCAGTGATTTCCATGACAGAGCTACGCCTGTTTTAATGCAGTGCCGCCTGAGGGCCCAAAGATCACAGCACAGGCTTCCAATATTAATTTTGACCATGTCCATTGAGAATTTTTCCTGATTCTCAGAAACTTTTGATGAAATAATGTACTGTAAATGGCGAGATATTCAAAGTCTTTGCAATTTTAGGTTGAGGAAATTGTTCCACGATTTGTAGATGCAGCTTTTTGCACATTAGTAAACCTCTGCCCATCTGTACCTCTAACAAACTCTGCTTCTTTAAGATGCTCTTTTTATACCCAATAATGTTACCGACATATTGCTAATTAACCAAATTAGTTGCAAAATGTTCCACCAGCTGTTTCTCTTTAATGCAACTTACCCATGCAAATATCTACAGAAACAAATTATAAAACCAAGAGTGCCAGCTAAGTGAAATTTTCCTCTCCATATATACTGGTTTCTAAATATCCGTGCATCTTTCTGACAAGTCATCATACAAATCCTTCTTTCTTGCATCTGCTTGGCATTAAACACTACTTTTCTGTATTCTTGAAGAATGTGGCACCAATATGCACCTACCATGCACAGAACAGGATTTAAACAGGGAATCCATCTTCATGAGAAATGATATTCTTGCTCCGAGCTCCCTGACCTGCACTCAATCTACAGCAGGCGGTGCCGGACCAAGGCCAGGAAGATCGTGAAGGACCTCAGCCATCCCAACAACAGACTGTTCTCTCTGTTGAGGTCAGGAAAGCGATTCCGCTCCCTGAAGACCAACACAGAGAGACTGAGGAGGAGCTTCTTCCCGCAGGCGATACGGTCTCTCAATCACACCACCACACAGTACTGACCCACACATACAGTTCTTACACACACACTGGACTTTCTGGACTTTGGTTTTGCACAACACTGGTCACTATATTCTTCATTTCCGGTTAATACTTGTACAGCTGCTGTTATTGTGTATATATTTATTTATATTTAGATTTCTTCATACATTCTTATATAGTTCTATATTGTGTATTGTGTATTTTGTTGTACAGTTATTTTATTTTCAACTTTAATTTCTATATTTATCTTTATCTTATTCTTCCCAGTTAAATTTACCCTTCATTCTAATTTGTGTTGTACAGTTATTTCATTTTTAACCTTAATTTATATTCTATTCCTTCCTAGTTAAATTTACCCTTTTTAATTTTTCATATTTATTTCCTATCTTATTCATAGCCTTTTCCTTTTTTGTTTTCTTTAGGTCACGAGCAGTTGTCCAAGCATTTCACTACATATCGTACTGTGTATGACTGTGTACGTGACAAATAAAATTTGAATTTGAATTTGAATTTGATTTAGAGTAAAGGGAGTTATATTCTAGTTTTGCCTGAGGTGTGTCTGAGCTACACGTGCCCTAATGTTGACCCTGAGCACACGGCAAGGAAGTTCAGGAGAGTGCATCAATCAGGACAACTCTTGGTATGTCTCACTGGATATATCCTTGTACATCATGGATTCTGACACTGTAAAATGGGCACCAGCATAAAAACAGGCTTCTACTACTAATGTTAATATTAATTTAACTTTAGTGTTCTAGGAAAACAAATCCTAAAAGCTTGCTACATCAACAACTTACACTGTAAGCTTGCGCAAACATTAAAGACTTTACAGCTTTGATACCTTCCTTAGCACTATTGCATCATGGTTGAATGAGCCCCACTGTCTTTCATCAGCAGGTGCGATTAGAAATAAAAAGCTGTTTTCGACCTGTCGGGAGTATTCAGATAGGGAGCATTAACCAACCTTGTCTCAACTAATCGCACTCCGTCTGCAAGTGGGCCTAAAAATCCCCCCAAGTCACAAGAGGTGCTGGCATGAAAGTAAGCTTTGATTAAATTTACGCTTTAGGCTAACCGGAAAACAATCATGTACAGTGGGAGCAAAAGAATAAAAGAGAGTCAGAGGAAAGCAAAGTAAAGGAACAAAGCCATCAGGAGTTCAGAAGAAAGGCGCGTAGAGTTGGGTGAGTTACGATAAGGTGTGTAGGGGAACTACGAGGACATATGGAAATAAAAAGTGCGCACACGGGCAGTTAATTAACTTAATGTTAATATGTATGCACATGTCTCTGTAGCTCATTCCTTGGGAGCCACACTACTGACAGCCCACTACAAATATCAATCATGGGTAATCAAAACCCGGGATTTACGGCGGCCTCTTTAAAAACGGGATTAAACTCATGCTTCAATCCTTTCTTCTTTTCTCCAAATGGGAAAAAGGTGAAATTAAAAACCACGCAGACATCTTTTGTAACAGTTGTCTTTTCTACAGGCCCTATAAGCTCTGTAACTACTGCGTTAGTACCGAGGCCACTCCCAATATGTGAAATAGAAGTGAACATAATTACCTTTTAATATTCTTTTTGAAAGCGCCTTGGTCATTCACCATTCATGCCTCGTGGCAACTTTTCAAGGAGCTTCTACTTCTAATTTGGTAAAATACACATTTAATGCATTTCTGAAATCTTCATTTCTCCACCTCCTTTTCTCGCTCCACCGGCTCCATCACTGAAGTTATGAGAATCAAACATCGTTTTAGCCGCTGGTTGTAAGGCACCCCTTTAATTGTGCAATTTCTCACATAGCGCTTTAATTATGTTCAGCTGAGGGTTTGAGTTGAAATTCAGAACTATTGCTTTATGCAGTGTTCTGTTTAATTGGTGGGTATTTTACAGCAGCGCCATTAGCTTGAGCTCAAAATGAAGGCAAGGTGGGGGTTTTTAAATATATATATCAGAAACTGTGACCAAAACTTTGACCACCTACATTCTACTATATTTTACAACTAAACTTTCAAGATCAGGACATATCGCCTGCTGCTGCAGTGTGAAATGGGCCTCTGAGGCTTGTTTTCCCCATGCTGCTATTTCATTTGGTTCCCTGCCTCCTTTTGTGTGGCATTAATGTAATTATTGATAGGCTGACAGCATGAGACGTGTCAGACAGATTTGATGCTGGTATCAGTTTCTGTTTAATGCTGTCAGCGTTGGCACATTTGTTGAAGGTTCACACCAGGAAGATGGGCAGCCTTTCTTTGGCTGGAGGCTAATGCAATTTTGACTCACATCCATAAGCCATACAAGCTGGGCAGAGTGCCCACTGCTGCCAACTACAAAAGGTCTGCTCTGTGCCAAGCCTTTTAGCAGTACAAACATACGTACAAACACATGAATGCATGTACACACAAGCCTGAGATGCTTATACACAGAAAAGCCACAGTGTGACAAAACACAGATAAAAGCTGGCACACACACACACATACATCCGTACCCTTTGTGCCTCCACATGCAGCGTTCGGCTCTTACAGATAGTTTTTGTCATGATAAACTCATTTCATAAACCGTGCGACTTCCTGCCACTGACTGAGATATGGGCTGTCATGGCAACAGAAGGAAACAGCGGTCGGAGCACGATAGCTGGTTTGTTGGGACAAGCCACAGCAGAGCAGAGAATTGAGATGCAGCAGAAGTCTGGGCTCATAGAATTAGTGGTGAGTGTGTCTCTGAAACTGGCAAAGTCTGTCAAAATCATGAACAGAACAAGTCGCCACACTCAGGAACGCATGCTGTCAGAGAAACGTCAATAAAGAAAGCGTGAAGCGTGAGTCATACCAGAAAGATATAGTACAAGATGAGGATTTTGGACTAAAACTGCAGCCTTACCACACTGGCCAGTGTCAAAACACTGATAAGAGAATCAACAATGGTTATGTTATCATCATATGTGTGGCCTTAACTTGTTTGTTTCTCTGTTTGCTCTGCAGTCATAGCTGACTGGGCAGAGTATGCAGTATGCAAAAGGCATTTGCACGTAAAAGGGAGCACACCAGCCACTTTATGATATGACATGCATATTTGATTGTTTTAGCAAAGCAGATGTGTTACAGATGTTTTTACTGGGATTTGTCAAAATAAAAATGCCTTGATCTCAAATCAGGTAATACTGACTTGTAGTTATTAAATGGGCTGAAGCTTAAATAGCGGTTTTCTACTCTCCTTGAGCACTCAAAGCACTTTATACAACATTTTTCAGTCACCCATTTACACAAATTCATATATGCACGTTTTTCTATTTCTAAATGCTTTTCATGTGACATTCACACACATCAAGAACATCTCAGGCTGGGGTTCAATGTCTTGCCCAAAGGTAGTTTGGCATGCACACTGGAGCAACCAGGGAGGAAACAACCAACCTTCCAACAAGTAGATGACTCCTAAACCACAGCCCCCTGAATAACCTTATAACACTTTGTATTCCTAGGCTGTTTCCCATCCAAGTACTAACCTGCCCCAATACTGCTTACTTTTTGAGATCAAGTGTGCTCAAGGTGGTATGACTGCAAGCCTAGAGACAAACTTTGGTTGACAAATATTGGTTTGAAGCACTGTAATGAATGTTACTTAGCAGCAGACATGCGCCAATCAACCAACCCTAGCTGCAGCCACATGCTAATATGTCATTAGCATGGAGGCACTTCACTATTAGTGAAGACACAAAGTTTAGCAAAGGATCAAAGCATTAACAAGGACAATTAGAGAGCTGATAAAAGTGTCAGTGTTCTGTTATCTGGTATAAACATATTGAAAAATTATGTAAATAACTGATATTTGTTTTGTTCCATAAATCTTGTGTAGATGGTTTTGTTTGGTAAAAATTGTGTGTACTCCATCCCTATTTCAGTTAATTATCTGTACCTCTGTCTGGTAGCAGAGCAGTTTATTTTTGTTAATGCGGGAGAAGATCCTGCAGTTTTTGTGAAATTGTAAAATTCATTAATTTCCTTTCATTTTGAAAATACTTTGAGGAAAACCTGAGTTTTTTGCTTTATATATGCTGTCAGTTACCGTTCTTAGAAAGAAAACTGGAATATAGGCAGGTCATGCTTACTTCTGTTTTATCCGTTACTTCTAGTTTTTACTTTAATAGGTTACTGGCTCCTGCGTTTTGTCTCTAGTTTTGCTTTGTGTCTGTGGCCTTCCTTCATTATGTTCAGCTGTTCCTTGCTGACCTCTGTTTTCAATTTCCCTCATTACCTCCATGAGTATTTAAAGTCATCTCTTTCATTTGTTCAGTTATCAGAGTGTCTGTTTAGTGTCACTTATGTTCCTTCCCTTGTGGTTTTCTTCTTTCATTCCCTGCATACAGTCTGCATTTTGATTCTTTATATGGACTTTCCACTTACCTAATAAAAGGTGCATTTTCTTCTCAAGCAAGTCTGCCCCCAGTCTCCATTTTTTCCTTTAATCTGCAATCCAAACAGATCAAAATTAAATTATGTAATTTTATACCAAAAGAGAAGGCAAGACACTGAGCAACTTTTCTGAATTCATCAGGTACAGACAGAGGATATTTCTGTCTGCATGACTGAGCCTGTCACTCAGAAAAAAGGATTTCTGCTGATTGAAATGCTGAAATGTATTACAGAATCAAGCTGCCTGATGTCATGCTTTCAAACATCTCTCTTTGTTCACTTTATACTTGAGCACACACACAACATTGGACGGAACTTGTCTGAATAACATTTTAACTGTGAATATATAATAATGATGCTTTGCTTGAGGGGAAAAAATCAGTCCAAAATATGAAGATGAGAAACGATAATCACTCTGATGTCTGTATGCACCTTTATTCATATTCGCGCTGAGTTATTTTTGCCTGATTTATCTGCCAGGGTGCCTGCATGTTGCACACCTTCCTCCTCATACATCCTGCTCTCACTTGGCAGGCCAAATATTTGGCTGCAAAACACAAAAACAGAGGTTAAGCTCCAGGTGTTTCAGTGAAATGATGGTGCTTGTGGGGGGGAAATGGGGGGATTTTAGCTAAATTCTCCTAATTAAACTTGATCAGCCTGATGACTAGTGAGACAGAACTGTCAGGGTCACTAAGGTAGGGCAACTTTTGAAGAACACATACAACAGAAAATGACAGGACTCTTTTTTTCATTGAATATTCCACATGTGAAAAGATTGAACTGTTAAAAATGGCTGCTGTTAATACAGAAACCTTGTAAAAACATACAATATTACAAGAAATTGATAAAACTAAACATGTATGATTCCATGCAACACCACTGTTTTACATACATAATATACAAAATGTATTTTTAAACACCTAACAACCATTTACTTTCATCTTGTTTATCTTGTGGACTTTCAACAGTGAGCAAATACACATTTGGTACCCAAGCACCATATGCAACACAGTGTATGCTCATAATTAGAGCCCATACTATATTTTAACTGAATATTTTTACTTGGTATAGAATAAAAAAAAGATACCATTTGCATTATCTGCAGTCAAACTGTATTTAAAAGATGGATGTACTTTCTAGCTCTAAAAAGTGAACTCAGTACGGAAGTACTTTAAATCTGCACTCTTGAAGCTGAAAATGCCCAGTTTCAAACTTCACAACAGGACCAACTATTAAGACATGGTGGGTGTGTCCATCTTTTATATACAGTCTTTGATTAAAGTGTGTTACTAGACTGACAAACTTAGTACTTTTTAAAAATCTGATAAGACCCCTTCATTTTTAGCTTTTCAACATACCTAACATACTTTGCGTTTAGAGAATATTTACTGATATATTGATATCAGATATATTGATATTTACTGATATACTGGTATCTGCAGTACCAATATCAGTAAATAAGATAAGATAACCTTTATTATTCCCACACGTGGGAAATTTGTTTTGCCCTAATAGCTATTAGGGCAAATCATTTGCTTGTTTTGTTTATTCCAGAGGGTCGTTAGGTAAATTAGAACAACACACCACATCACCAAACTTATCTCTATTTTTGCAGGGTACCTAAACTGTTCATCTTGATTTGAGCTATCAGTTTTGGTTATGTTAATACTGTGAAGGCTGAATGCTTACCATGTACTTACCCTGGTTATTAGCTCACATCTGAGGATCCTGTGTGTAATGTATGAATGCCCTACCTTGATCAGTCAGGCTGTGAACTCAGTGGAATGTGTCTTGTCTTGTGTTGTACAATACTGAATGTTAGCCCCGGTTACGAGATGAGACACACACACACACACACACCTGCAGAGACAAGTCTGCTGTATGTCTGCAGTGAGCAGGTCACTGGAGCTCTGCAGCAGTATTCAATGGAATGGAAAATGGCTGGGGGGCGGACTGCCACTATGAAAGCTACTGCTTTATGTGCATTACACAAAGTAAGTATGCACATAAAAATTCAGCAAATATCTTCTGCATGGAAACATGTCAGCCAACAGATATATGGTAATACGATGTGCGTGTTTGGATGCTTGCAAAAACAAAATGAGGTAAAACTCATAAACTGGCAGCATTTCTCTGCATCGAGCTTGATCACTAACTTATATAAACACAGACTAGCCAGAAGTAAATACATCACACATTCATTAAAACTTGAGCATATGGTAAGGTGAAGGTCTTCAAAGCGGGGACACCTGGGGCATTTCACAACAGTCACATTACCTTTGTCCTCTTAATCCACCTCTGTCTGTCCTTCCTCTGCCGTAATCGTCTTATTTGACTCAGAATCAGAATCAGAATACTTTATTGATCCCTGGGGGAAATTATTTTTTGTTACAGTGCTCCATTTTAAACCAACATTAAGACAAGACAGACAATACACTAACTAAGAATAGTACAATATATACATATATATACATACATACATACATAAGTCACTCATAAATAAATAGTTGGAAAAGAAACATGTGTAGTTGTAGCAGCAAACAGTGTGTTAAGTGGATGCGTTGTACAGGGAGATGGCCACAGGCAGGAATGATTTCCTGTGTCGTTCAGTGGTGCTTTTCGGTAATCTCAGTCTCTCACTGAACGTGCTCCTGTGACTGACCAACATGTCATGGAGTGGGTGGGAGGTGTTATCCAACATTGTCTTTATCTTGGACAGCATCCGCCTCTCCGACACCACCTTGAGGGAGTCCAGCTCCATCCCCACAACATTGCTGGCCTTACGGATTAGTTTATTAAGTCTGTTGGCATCTGCGACCCTCAGCCTGCTCCCCCAGCATGCAACAGCATAGAGGATCGCACTGGCCACAACAGACTCATAGAAAATCCTCAGCATTTTCTGGCAGATGTTGAAGGACCTCAGTCGCCTCAAAAAATAGAGACGACTCTGGCCCTTCCTGTAAAGTGCTGTGGTGTTTTTAGCCCAGTCCAGTTTATTGTCAATGTGTACTCCAAGGTATTTATAGTCCTCCACAATGTCAACACTGACCCCCTGAATTGAAACAGGGGTCAAGTGTTTCCTGGTCTTCCTGAAGTCCACGATCAGTTCCTTGGTCTTTGCCACGTTGAGCTGCAGATGATTCTGCTCACACCACGTGACAAAGGAGTCGACCACAGCCCGGTACTCTGTCTCATCATCCCTGCTGATGCATCCAACCATCTCCCTCAGTGGGCCTGCCCTTTGAAATGCACCTCTTTGGTCTAATTTAATATGCATGGCACAGTTGGGGGCACGAGGACAGCAATTCCTCCTCAGGATGCTATGAAGAGGAAACATTCAGCAGATCACTCGATTTCATGGGCCGTGGAAGAACAAGACAACAATGTCTGGGAAAGGAGAGGGTGGGGTAAACGAGGTATTAAAAGAAGGAGATACTGTGAACGGTAATGCAAATACCAAAGCGAGTCTAGAGAAACACTGACATGGAAAAGTAACTACTGATGAAACACAGAGAAAAGGGCTATAACAGAGGTATAAAAAGAGAATGACCAATTGAGTAAGGTAATTTCTAACATATGGCGTGTCAGATAATACTCCCGCTATGGCAGAATGCTTCCCACATTTTCCTCTCAATGGGAGACAGAATTGAAGTGATGGAGAAAACATGAACCCGTACAGTAAAAGGAGAAACAGACAGGGAATAGCATCTGGAGAAAGAGAGAAAGAGATGAGACGGAGAGAAAGGACAAAAAAACAAAACAAAGACTAAGATACAGGGATGAGTCACTATGTGGGAGAGGAGATGAAGGGTTTATAAAAAGAAAACTGCTGTCATCACCCTTTGGTGAGTTGACATCAAAGCAAAGGTCAAAGCATGATCAAAAGTCAAAACCCTTAAAAACCAGGGAAAGATCTGATAAAGCAAACATTCACACGTTCTCCCCTTTTTTCTCTCCCCCTCACATACACAATCATAGAAAAAGACAAAATCAGATTATCTAATTTTCCCTTTCCTGGTCAGCACAGCTGGAGCTCTGCTAACCCCAAGGCACTCATTTCCCAGTTCCCAGGTGAGGTCAGCCTACCCTGGAGGGGGCAGTATTGTTTCAGAGAGGGTGTTTGCCTAGGCATGTCCACCTTTACCTGTTGAGAGCTCCCTTCATCTCAACTAACGCCCGAGGGTGGGTGCAGCCAGATAAGCATTAGAAGGAGAAAGAGAAATATCTGCGTGCGCCCATGCAAGTTATTTTAATCCCTCTGTTAGTCTTTTTTTTCATACTTTTTGCTGTGATGGCCCGTCATACCAAATATTTGTAGAGATATCTAACAGTTGAAAGATTTAAGCAAAAAAAAAAAAAAATTACTGTTATCTCATTTTGCTTACTTGGTGCCTTTCACAACACTCAGAAAGTTTCCACTATGAGCGGCTGCATTTGATGGAGGATAAATGAACTTCTGGTGGAAATTATCAACAAAACTTTGTAGGGTCAACTATGATGATGATGTCCTAATAAATGTCTACAATTTCAGAATTTATACACTACACAAATAGTGCACATCTAAAAATGAATGTGTCCCACACATAAAAATAAAAATAGCTCTTTGCATTTAGCTTTTCATTGAACCTAGGAGTAATGATTTAAATAGGATGGGGCAACACGTTCTCATCTCAAAGTGTAACATACTGACGAATGTGACAAATCGTCGATATGTTACGTGTTCGGAGGCATGAGAGCCAGTTGGAATCAATCTATAAATGTGTTTTATGTTATGATCCTGAATCACTTTGGAAAACACTAAGTGTTAGGGTTAAAGTTGTAGTTATGGTTAGAGTTAGGGCTGGAATGGACGGCTGGGGCCTTTGGTCTAAGGCTACGTTCACACTGCAGGCGAAAGCGCATCAAATCCGATTTTTTTGACCCTATGCGACCCATATCCGATCATGCTATGACAGTGTGAACGGCGCAAATCCGATATTTTCAAATCCGATCTGGGTCACTTTCGTATGTGGTACTGAATCCGATACATATCCGATGTTTTAGAAAGCGACTGCTGTTTGAACGGTCAAGTCGCATTAAATCCGCCTTTTACGTCACCGACACAAGACTGAAGCCAATTATCAGCGCCCGAGAAGACATCGCGAACGCTTCCTAGCCATCCAGTGTAGATGTCAGTGAAACTGTTGGGAAGACAACGTAAACATTTTATTTGTACTGTATAATCTGCAGATTCTGACAGAAATCTGCAGCTATCCTTTGAAGCACCGCTCCTCTCTTAAACAGCAATAAGGATCATTATTAGGTTATTTACATTATTATGTAAATAACAAAATAACTTAAAGCAAAAATTGGGAAACGTAAAGTCCGAAGTCTTTATATTAACGGCCATCAGTCAAACAATACTGTTTGTTCTTGGTCTAAACAGAGCGCGTTGTGTGTGACATCTTCTTTTGCGCATGCGGGCCGCTTTGAGCGTTCACACTAGAGCGCGTTTGCTGTCGCATTTTATTTGTAGTGTGAACGAGGAGACAAAAAAATCGGATTTGATCAAAAAATCGGAATTGAGCATTAAGACCTGCAGTGTGAACGTAGCCTAAATGTTTCTTACCGTCGCCAGCAGCATTCTATTGGATTCAACTGAGAACCCAGAGCGTTTCAAAAGGACATGGAAGGGTACCTGTTGCATTACTATGAGACGCCTAGGAGCATGAGAAATCTTTCGTATGTTACACGTTGGGAATGATAATGATCTGGATGGGAATAAAAAGAAGTACCACAGATATATAATGAATTCACAATGATTTGTGAAATCAAAAAATGTCATATAGGTTTTTACAAGTCAACAAGTGCAAAAAAACAACTTAAAAGCCTCTGGAATTAAATAATGGCACAGAAATAATGGCTCATCTGTATAAGCAAAATTACCAGTACTGAAAAGATGCACTTGCGCTTTGGGATTTTTTAGGGATTTTTCATCAGGGGCTGTCTGTCCCGTCTGTAAGTGCAGAACAACCACTCACTAAGCAGCAGTCCGGGGATGACGCCACACATATGGCTCCTCATTTTCATCAATGTCGAAAATCCCCCTGGACAGAACGTGAAAACTGGACATGTCCGGGGAAAAGAGGACGGTTGGTCACCCTCTTGTCTGTATCTGTAAAGTGGTTTATATGTCGCTTAATGTTAACAGCAGACCTAAAGCTCCAAAAGTGTAGCGCAAGATACCGAATTAATTCAGAATATTAGATTTTTGTTTTAGTCTAGCTGTTCCCCGTCAGTATTGAAAAATGTATTGATAGCAATATCGAATATTATTACACAGGAAAAAAAACAACTACACGTAAAATAATCACACGGCGGCGCCTCTGCCTTTGTAAATAGAGGGACAGTAACTAGGTGTGTGTATGTAAGCGTGTAAAACCTGCAGATAGAGACAAACAGACGAACATTTTTCTTGGAAAACAAAGGGGGGCATAGCAAAAATAGTTTGGGAACCACTGAGCTAGGCTATGTTTAGCTAACTGGCTTCTGGCTGTAGGCTTATATTTACAGCCTTGGCATTGTCAGTCTTTTCGTCTTATTGGCTAGAATATGGCATAAATAAATACATTTGGCTAAGTATGTTGAATAATGTTGAATGTTGATCTACTGACAATATCTCAAAGATTAGAGAAAGAACCATTTTGAATTACAGTCAGTGGCTGCTTTGTTTGGTGCACCTTGTTGGGACCGGGCTGGACTGCTTTATTTCTGCATGGCAGAGATTCAACAAGTTTCTGAAAACATTCCTCTGATATTTTGGTCCATACTGGCATGACAGCATCACACTTTGTGACATGGTGCATTATCCTGCAGAAAGCAGCCATCAGAAGATGGGTACACTGTACTCATTAAGGGATGGACATGGTCAGGAACAATACTCAGGTAGACGGTGGCATTTAATGATGCTCAAATGGCACTAAGGGGCCCAAAGTGTGCCAAGAAACTATTCCCCACACCATTACACCACCACAAGCAGCCTGAATCGTTGATACAAGACAGGATGGATCCATGCTTTCATGTTGTTTTACTGGTGCTACCATCCAAATGTTGCAGCAGAAATCACAGGAAATCACCAAGCCAGGATGTCTTTTCAGATCATTCTCTGTAAAATTGTAGATAATCAAATTTCTGAAACACTCAAAGTCACTTAAATGACCTTTTGTCCCCATTAGATATATGCTTGTGTACCTAAGAAAGTGTCCAATGAATGTAATGCCTTGTAAATGCTTTTCTTTGTTTTTTCTAATCAAATACATTATAAGCAATCAGTTAATGACTGAGTTTCAAGTGGGCGTTTGCTGCGAGACACATCCTCCCACCTCTCTGTATATCTCTATACTGAAGAATAGTGAGTTCCTTACTTTGCACTCTGTATTGATTATTGCAATTACACACTATTACGGTTCTATTATCTGCCCTGACTGTCTTTAATTACACTAGAGACCAACAGGAAGAGTGAAGGCGGGAAGAGAGAGCGAGACCGTGAATGTGAGGGAGACACTTTCCAGATAGACGGATGAAGCGAGACACTGCAGCGAACTAATTAAAACAGAAACTTTTTGTTTCAGCAAGTTGACAGGGAATGAATCTGGCAGGGAATTAATCTGTCTGCAGGGAACACAGTGACGAGTTACACACACACACACACACGCGCGCAAACTGATGCACGTAAGGAGGAGGAGTGCAGAGTGCCGTTGCCATAGTTACAGACTATAGCGCCACATCATGCGGCAGAGTTAATGCAGAGGTGTGTGCTTCATTTAAGCTTTCATTATATCACCACCCTGACCTATTCAAACATCCTCTACACAAGTACACACAGAGAAAGGTTGCACAGATAAATCCAAAGCCTTCCTGCTGAAACACTGCATCTCTGCCAAATTCTTACAGTTGCCAATCTGCAGCTCTTACCCTTGAGGTGAAGCATCATTCATGCTTATGAAGTGGCAGATTACATACTAAAAGAAAATATTTGGCATGCAAAGATAGGCACTTCAAGTCAAAGCCCACGAAAAGAAAAAGGGCTTCTTCGATTGGTTATGAATGGAGATTCCTTAAATAATTTATAGGTAAGAAAAGGTGGTTTCAATCACATGTACTCTCTCACAGTCTGTTTCTAAAACCTAAAGAGAATTATGGATTTGATCAACTGGTCTCTGAATGCTATTGACACCCTTTTCTCAACAAGAAGTCTGGCTCAGGAGAGCCCGAGTGCCCTGGAGGGACTTTCCCTGCCGGATACACGATGGACGGGTGGCAGAAATGCAGGATTGTGTGCCTGGCGGGACTGTCGATCGAGGACGCTGAAGATATCTACCTATTCGGAACCATGATAACAAGGTTCTTGCTGATCGGAGCTGGCTTGGCCCTGGCTTATCGGAGAATTAAGACAGCGGAACTGGCTGTTCAAACCCCCCCAAGGCTGCCCGCTGGGATTGAAACGATGGAACGAGACGCGACTTCTCAGAAAGGGCTCATTGAAAGCAGCATGGTTAAGACCTTGGAGACGCTTACAGCTGCCGTGAATACTCAGAATAACACCTCTGAACGTATATTGGGATACATCAAGGAGAGGCCTGCTCAAAATAACACCTTTGAGCGAAAGTTGGATTACATCGTAGAACAGCTCACTGCAGTCGTGAGGTCTCAGAATCGGCTATCTGAGCAAAAGAATGACAACACCAGCAAGTTTGATACCATCATGGGGAAGCTCGCGGTTCTCCAACGGGAGATTGAGAGACCAGTGTCAGAGTGTTAAAGAACAGCTTTGAAATTCTCATGAGTTGTTGCAAAAGAAAAATTTACCATCATAATCCGGCTACCCCTTCGGCGCCAGCTGTGGGCTCAAGGCTGGAGCCGAACAAAAACTCCCTGATAACGACTGTGTTGAGTCTGTTCCTTCCCATTCCGTGCAAGGCCACCTGGGTTGGCTGGAAGACTGTTTACTTAGCCTGGCAGGGCGAAGGACACTGTCTCAGCTGAACTATGGACACGCACACACATACATATACTGATGCTGATAAGCACTCACTGAAGCATCACCCTCCCTACCCCGGATCCAACGCCACCTCCAAAGCTTACCTCCCCTCTGATGTGGACATCGGGTCAGGTATAGGCGCAGTCGAAGATTGCAGTGGTCCCAGATCAGATGTACACACTGGAACACTTTCCCATGTTGCTTGTCTGTGTTTATTGTGCTATGGTGTGTTGATATCTGTGCATTCCTGTATTATCCTTTTGTATTACACATTTTGATGTTTCTTTTTCCTCGCTACCTAGCCTGACCTGTCTCCCCAATGTAATGTTTGTGTATTGTATGTACGGTCGGCAAGGTCTGTCATCTTGGTTGTGGGCAAAAGACCTGCAACTGACAAATAAAGGCTATATCATCTCATCTCATCATCTCATGTTCGAGGATCAGCAAGTCCATTTATAAGGTACTTCCAGGAAACACAGTCAAAACAGCAAGTTCAACGCTAATCCAAAACTACAGGGACCTGTCCGTCCTCACAGACCTTCCCTGAAGCAATCACTCTTTTCCTTTTTAAGGAACTGTCAACAAGGATCTACACAAAAATAATCACTAATGTAAACATACAATTGGCAGCACCTCTATATCAGGTGTAGCACAATTAGTACCTATGTTGGGAGAAAGTCCAGTAGCAAGAAAAAAGAAACAAAGAAAACCAACAGCTGGTTTTGTGCTGAAAACCAAGAAAGATGGAGAATAATATTTTATTGTTGTATACACTGAATATACACCCACTCATTTAAAAGAGATGAATTCAGTGAAAGGAGTAGGTGTGTTCCTGCTCCTTCATCTTACTGAACACTGCGAAGGTGCGTTAGTAACGGCTGCACTTGTTGTGTTTTCAGAGTATTTTTCAAGTCCATTCTAAGCCTCATAATCCGCCCTATATTTGTTTCACAAGACATTTCACAAGGAAAACCCTCAGTAAGCTGTAGCTACTGCCCTGTATCTTGTAGCAAATCTCTGTCACTATAAAGCTGGGGTATTAGCTTTGGAAATACTGTAGCAGCTCATAAGCCTCAGTGTTTGTTGTGTCCACTTGATCAGAAGGCCTGGTGTCTGTATATGACTGCAGGGCCCAGACAAGAAGTCAAAACTGGTGGACTATGGGACTATGGAAAAGTTAAGCTCTAAATCTGTGTTTGACTTAGAACAACAGCAATATATTTGAACAGAATACCACCGACTGGGCCCACCGATGCAATTTTGATTGCCTTTTTAAAAATTCAAAAAAACCTCCCTTCAATTCCGAGGCGAGAATGACAGGAAAGTTCAGCCGGAGCTTTATCCTGTGTTGGCACAGTGAAATGGAGTGTGGAAATAGCTCCGGCAACGTGAGTGGATCATTATATTTAACTGAAGCTGACTGCTGAAGCTGACTGAATACATGAGCTGTCGAAAGACCATCACTTTACAGCACAAACATTTCTGAGGTTTTTTTTTAATCTTCCCAAGAGTAAAAAATTAGTAGTAAAAACATAACTTTGGATTTGGATACTTAGATTTTTCTTATTTACATGTAAATCATATTCAAAGTCTTTATGCAATTAAGGAATCTGCTTAAAGTCACAATAAAGTAAATATATCACTGTAAATATATCACTGTCGTCCCTCATCACTGATGGGGACGACAAGGAGTACAGAGGTCTGACCCAAGACTTTGTGGACTGGTGCCAGCTGAACTACCTCCAGATCAACGCCAGTAAAACCAAGGAGCTGGTGGTAGACTTCCGCAGGCACAAGCATTCTCCACTGCAACCACTGAACATCCAAGGTATGGACATTGAGGCTGTGGACAGCTACAGGTACCTTGGTGTTCATCTGAACAATAGATTGGACTGGACTCATAACTCAGACGCCCTCTACAGGAAAGGGCAGAGCAGGCTGTACCTGCTGCGGAGACTCAGGTCGTTTGGAGTGGAGGGCCCACTCCTGAAGAAATTCTATGACTCTGTTGTGGCTTCTGCTATCTTTTATGGCGTGGTCTGCTGGGGCGGCAGCATCTCTGCTGGGGACAGGAAGAGACTGAACAGGGTGATCCGAAGGGCCAGCTCTGTTCTAGGATGCCCTCTGGACCCAGTGGAGGTGGTGAGTGACAGGAGAACGGCGGCTAAGCTGTCATCCCTGATGGACAACATCTCCCACCCCATGCAGCAGACTGTGACAGCACTGAGCAGCTCCTTCAGTGGGAGACTGCGGCACCCACGGTGTGGGACGGAGAGATTTCGCAGGTCTTTCCTCCCCACTGCTGTCAGACTCTATAATAAAGACTTTAACTGATCAAGCACACACATCCATACATATGCAATAATACTAAGTGCAATAATCCTTTCTGTCATCGTTGTATTTTTACTCAGTTGTATATAGTATTTGTATTTGTATTCTATTTTTATCTTATTGTATATTTATTTTATTTTATTCTACTGTATATAGTATTTATTTTATTCTATTCTGTACAGTTGTGTACTGTATTTATTCTTATTGTATTCTAATTTTTGCCTCATAACTTTTGCACTGTCCACTTCCTGCTATGACAAAACAAATTTCCCACGTGTGGGACTAATAAAGGTTATCTTATCTTATCTTATCTTATCTTATATCATTTAAGGTTTTTTCTTTGCTTTACTGGGTACAGAATTTCCATCCTGAATACAGACTCACACATAAAATGAATCTAAAGATGCTGCAGATTATCATCATTTATAGTACATTTATACACTGTATATAGAATTTATATTTGTAACAGCACTCGTATAGTATATCACAGCCCAGCATGGTAGCTGTGCAAAGCTCTTGAGCCAACCCTGATGTTTTAGGGTTTCTTGAACAATAGTTCTCCAGGCTTTCTGAAGGTCTTTCAAAGTTTTTTCTTGGGCATTGCCTGCCTTTTCACTCATTTTCTGCCCCATCCACACACCTGACCATTTTCAGAAACTTTTTTTGTTTGTTAAGCCACTTAATACTGATCCAGAAATCAAGTCAACCATAAAAAGAGGCATCTAACTGAACGGATGAACCAGTGTTACTAGCAGCCTATTGCAAAAACATGTATATAGATAAATCTATGAGTAAAGCAAATGATAACAGACTCTGACAGACACAAGATAGTATTTTTGGAACAAGGTGATACTCAAAGAGCTACTGGCCGAAGACTTGGCATATCTCAGCATAGTGTGCTGTGTGTCCTTAAAAACAGCACATGTACAGATTCAGAAAGTTGAGGGAAAATGAAAATTGATGGAATAATAAACAAAGAAAAGTATCATCAGAGCTTGATACATTATGTAATAACATCTGGAAAGTGTCTTGTTTGCAAAAGCTTCATTTTTCAGCATGACACGGGGGGCGCTGGAGCCTATGCCAGCTGTCATAGGGCAAGAGGCGGGGTACACCCTGGACAGGTCGCCAGTCTGTCGCAGGGCCAACACACAGGGACAGACAACCATTTGCACTCACATTCATTCGAACATTCACACCTAGTGACAATTTGGATTATCCAATTAACCTATCCCCACAAGCTGCATGTCTTTGGACGGTGGGAGGAAGCCGTAGTACCCGGAGGGAACCCACGCAAACACGGGGAGAACATGCAAACTCCACACAGAAAGACCCCGGCCTGATGTTGGAATTGAACTCAGGACCTTCTTGCTGTGTGGCAACAGTGCTAACCACCGTGCCACCGTGCTGCCTTCAAGAAGCCTGGAGAACAATTCCTGAAGACTATTGAAAGAAAATACAAAAAAACTGAAGACTGTGAGAAAGTGCAGGCTGTGTTGAAGAATAAAGGCGCTCATATGAAATATCATTAGAATTAAAAACTTTGTTTTTGACTTATATCATTTACCGGTGTTCCCCCGGATAAGCTGGAGGAGGTGGCTGGGGAGAGGGAGGGAGGTCTGGGCCTCTTTGCTTAGGCTGCTGCCCCCGCGACCCGGCCTCGGATAAAGCGGATGAAGATGGATGGATGGATGGATCATTTACTTGCATGTATGTCTACACATTTCAATAAATCGTTGCACCAGTTTCCCATTTTCCTACCGAAATATAAAGAAATGACAGCGGTCAAGGCTTTTGCACAGAACCATATTTCTTTTTATTAAACCTCTATAAAGTGTTATTTCTATCAAACTTGTTCAGGCAAAACATAACTTTCCAAGACTATAATGGAGTTTTAGTATGTCAGTCACTCTGATGCCATGCTGCTTCCAATTTCCATTATTTCTCACAACATTCTTTCTGGAATTAAAATATAGATTAACTCTCTCTCCATTCATTGCTCGAGTCTTACAAATATCATAAAAAATTAATTCATAACATTGCCTATTTCAGCTTTGTGATAATTGATAACGTGCTTCTGCATATCTATCGCCATAACCACTCTCTCTTCCCTCCAGACATAAATCTCAGACACGGTCACTTTTTCTGTGTACCAAGAAGTGTTTGTGTCTTGAGAAGTTATAAAAGCATCAAAATGAAAGCGTGGGACATGTTTATCTTCCAGCAGCTGGTGAAGTGAAAGAAGCCAAGTGCTTGAGGCAAGCAGTACCAGGCACATGCAACCCAATGAACCATCTCTAAAAGGAGACAGTGCATCCTTTTTAAGCTTTCTCTGGTAATGCAATGTTATTTAAGGATTGCTTTGTATAGAATCATCACAGATAAATAAACTGTATAGCACGTTAAAAGGCATGTTTAGAGTAGATTTACCTTGCTGTCAGAAAAAAAGGGAAAAAAATATGTAAGGCATGCTGTCTAATGCTGTGAACAGGTAGGCAAAAAAACAAAGGCATACATCCAGACTGGAAGTAGCTTCCCACTCCCTCTTTCTCACCTCATTTCAAACTTCACTTTAATAAGCTGCACGCGGTTCTGCATACCTTACATATCATGCACAAAGTCGAATCTAATGTAATGTTAATGCACAGGAAGACAACATGTTAGGCCACGATTAGCTATAGTGAGGTGTCGACTGCAGAGTAAGTAGGTTAGACCTCCAGGGGCCCTAAAGACACAGTCTGGCTTCAAACTTCCAAAAGAATTATGACAGAGTTGCAACATCTGCTGCCTGAGAGGAAGACAGACAGTGATGGATAGCCAGGTGTTCTGTGTATATGTGTGTGTGTGTGAGCGAACACACACTGCCCACACGCTGCACACATATGTATAACCCAGGAGACCAAACCTGCATACAGTGTGTGCAAATCCACATTTACCTACAAGAAGACTGGCTGAGGGACCAGTTAAATAAGCAATGCACACATCTGTGACGAATGGCAATTTCTATTTAATACGACTCACTAATAGACACTGTGCCAAACCCACAAACATGTTGGCGCATGCAAGGCTGCGTGCAACACACAGACACTTTGAAAATATAGTAGCATGTTTATGATGGTGGACTGCTTAATATCTATCAACAACTTCCATATGAATGCATTTTCAGCCGGATAAATAATCCCATCAGAAAAGATAAAGATTAATGATATATTTATCATCCAATGACAAGAGCTCCACGCTACACAAAGATCAGTATCGAGATGCCAAATTGTACTTGATGAGATTACAGAACACTAGGAAATAAAATGTTACTATTACACTGTCAAAAATATTAATATCATATCAAGAAATGGCATTTATAGCATAGTTTGTATATATAAACTTTCAAAGATGAGCAAATATCTCTGCTGTGGATATATAAATGTTCACACGAGAAGACAAAAAGAACTGCTTCTTATCCAGACATCATATTTATCATGCATGAAAAACACGCTTTCCAATCAGTGAGTCTGAAGAATAATGTGTCATCAACAGTAGTAATAATAATGTCACCATGTTTATAGTAATCTGTGTCATCACTCATGATAAACAACATATTGAGTATAAATCAATGAAGTACATCTAAATATCTAAAGAGGCAGCAGCACGAGTGACAGGCTAATCTAACTCAAAGTGTTTGGCTTCGACATATCCCGTCTGTGTACTGAAAAAAGCAACAAACGTGGTTTTGTGGTTTTTACAGTGTCAGAATACAAGCTTGTATTTTAAGTTATGTACTTTCACATATTCTTCAACCTTTTCCTCTCATTTTTTAATCTAATGCTTACAAAATCTTACTCTTACAAAAATGTATTACTTCATTTAGGTGCCAGAAATCAAAATCCCTTTAAAGCTATCCCTCCATGTTTGCATTTCCTTCCTCTTCCACTCCTGGTTTGGGGCTGGGTGAAGGAGATAGGCTGGGTGCTGCAGGGGTCCTGCGCCCAGTGGGGATTGGGGGCAGGATGGGCTTAACGTTGGACCCTGGGCGTCGATCAGAGCATGGGGACACAGCTGCAGCTAGTTGATCTGCTCCTGGATGAGGGTCATTAGGTGTTTGGCTGGATGGAACGTGGTCTGAAATCAATAATCAATCAACAATCTTTAGAAGTTCAGCAAGCCAACTTTATTATTTTATCATTAGATTTTCTGTTTTTCCCACAGACAGTAAACAAACCTGTTATAACCTGTCACAATTATTTCCAGCTCTATTTTTGTCTCTTTAAGCTTTACTTTCTTTTGATTGGCTGCCCCTCACCTAGCTTCCAAAACTCTTTATTCAAAACGTTAGCTACATTTAATATGAACATCTAATGAAAAAGCACATTTATAACAAAAAGCACATAAGGAACCTTTTAATCTCTATAATGAATGATTTTACCCAAAACCATTCATTATAGAGATTAATACAGCAAAATACTAAAAGATTATATTTTATTTAAAATGTTCCTTCAGAATAATTTTCATATTAAACCACCCCTTCCTTGGCTTCTATAAATATAAAAAATAATTTCTTTCTATATAGAACATAAATAGATACAGACATTTAAACACATCAGATAAAAAAATTACTTAGTAACCTTTAAGTGTTTCCGAAGCATGTCCCATGACTGAGACATGTAGCGGTTCTGCTAAGTCAGAGAAGGCGCCGGCTGAACTGGGCACTGACAAAGCTGAGCTGGTACGAGAATCATCCGAGCTGTTTGTCAAATGTAAAAAGGGACAAGAAGGGAAGACAAAAACACAGAGACAGACAAGCAGTGGAAAGGAAGTTCACATAGTGGCAGGTGTAATGGAGGCAACAACACAAACATATGGTTGTTACACGGGTAATAAAACAAAAAGTGAAATGACAAATGAAATGGGTAGAAGAGCTTCAAAATGAAAGTCAGGCAGAATGTGATGCAAACCACTGCTGCAGAGACTGACAGTATTCAACAGTAATATCAATAATGCAATAATAAGTACTCGGGTACAGATTTTCCATTTACCTAGAAGCTATACAATGTGTATGTATACAAATGCATACGCAAGACTACACAGTTACTACACAATAACAACATGGGAAATAAGCACACACAGGTAAAGACACATCCCTATTAAGAGCAGTGCCAGCAAGGAGACAGATGTCTGGAATCCTGCATAGAATTACTGAGCGAGTGAGTAATGCCTACTGTACACACTGGAGGCATGTATTACTCACACCGCGATGACAGAACTTGCAGATTTTCAACAAGTTTGATGAAACCTGCCTTCTGAAGACGAGGGCCCAGAGGGAACAAATTAATTTTGACAGCACAGGTTTCTATGCATGTATCTTAAATGACTTTTTTTTTTTTTTTGGACGAACTAAATTGATGGCTCCCATTTGCGTGCACATCACACATATTATGGGGTACCTGATTAAATACTTATTTGCGCAGTACACAGGTTTATTGAGTGTAAGTGTACACACAGGGGAGTTAAATAGCAGCAGAGGCAATAAAATCTGAATTTATGAGTGGGTGTATTTGTGTGTGTGTGTGTCTATGCGTGTGTGGGATGTGTGTTCAGATTTTTACCAGCATGGCTTAAACCTGTAAACTGAGCTGGATAAAAAAAACAAGTAATGTCGTAAAAACTGGCTCTGGGAGTCAAGAGTACCGCTGCTAAGGCCATTTCCTGCTCCTTAATCTTTAGCTCACGGTTGTTTTTAATAAAACTGTAAGACTTCCTCTGGCTTCTCTCACGTTAAAATAAATCAATAAGCCATTTTTATGAATTTACTGATCATGCGCCGAGTGAAATCATATCTAACTTTGATCACTGTATCTGTTATTTTCATACAGTAACATCTGGCCTTACCCACTGTCCTCATGAAAAAGATTACCAGAATCATCATTATGCACAGATGACGCCACTGGTTGAGCAGAACTGAGGAAAACAAAAAGTAAGTAATGATTCAGTGTTTTTCTTCGCCACCATAAGTTCACACACATTACCTTGCAAAATAGTCCGCATGAATAAAATATGCAGCCAATCATTCATATCTGGCAACAGGTGTACTTTAGGACAAGTGAGTGGAGTGCACCTCTAACAAGAACCCATCACATTAACAAACGGTTAGATTCAAATTATTTGGGCACCTGCCACTTCACCCTCAATGTCAAACAATGACTCAAAACAAACCATCAAAGCACATTGGGACAAGTGGTCCAATTAAACCAATTTGGCCCAGCTCAAAGTGCCCACTTGATATTAAGTAATGGAGTGGAGTGGAGTGCATGCTGCTTGTTTCTACCTTTTGAAGAGCTGGCTGTAAACCCCTGGACTCTTCCCCACTATAGCCTCCCTCACCAGCTGCTCACGCCTCCTAATGGAAGCTAGCTCCTGGAGAACGGAGATGCAAAGAGGGCACAGAAAAGTTGGTGGGTGGAGCGATTAAAAAGCAGAGCAGGAGGGGAGAAAAAAACATGTAAGAAACAAACATAATATTCACAAATTAGAATAATTTACTTGTAGGCTTCATTATCAATACATTTATCATTAGACATCCTGTAACTCACAGTGGAGCTCTTCTGAGGGTGGAGCTCTTTTTGGATCTTGGTAAAATATGATCTGTAGGAGATATCAGAGGGGTCCAAAGCTCTGGCTGAGTGTGATGTGAGTGTCAATCTTGACATTGACACAGGCGACAGTGGCTTCTCTTCTGGATTATGACCTACAAGAAACAGATACTGTCTATATCTGAAGTTTTAAACAGCATGGAACAGAGCTTCTAGACATTATTTATTTTTGAAATCATCAAATATAATTTATAATACTCTACTTTGTCTTCCTGTTGCTTCGTCTGTCTCCATTTCCTTTTTCCTCTGTAACACTAACCCCCTACATTCACTACATTTATGAATCAACTTGGGATTCTATTCCTCCCGCCTGGCAGGTCCATATTTAACATCCTTTGTCCAGCATATCCACTATCCATCCTCTGCACATGTCTATACCATCTGAGCCCTGCCTCTCTAAATTTGTCTCCAAACTACTCAACCTGAGCTGTCTCTCTGATATACTCATTTCCTGTCCGTGTTGTAATTTATAACCCCATTTGTATTTTAGGGGACACTCCATGATTTAGCAATTATACTTTATAAACCTGAGGGAAAGTATGACAATAACAATTGAAATTAATAGCGCTGTGTGAGACCCCTCACATCTTTTAAATTCCTTATTCCTCTGATTTCTAACACAGGTTAATTTCTGGTTAATTGCTTCAGGATTATTATTTTCAGACTTTAAAAAACTTCTTCTCAACCAATGATATTATTATCTTGCAGTTTTTCAGTAATACTTCCTGTCCAATGAAAATGAACTTAATTAACACATGTCAAATTGGTTGAGTGCTCCTTTAAATAATAAAAAAAACCAAGCAAACAAAACAAAACCAAGACACAAATTAATTAACTGAACTTTACCCGTGTCTTGCTTTACAAAACTGGTGTTGTGACACTTTGGACCTGCTAATGATGATGTTAATAAACAAACACATAGACACCTGTGGAGGTGTTGTCAGGGGATGCTCTGTTGTTGTTCTCTCCCTCCTCCTGCTCCTCTAGCAACAGGTACTCCTTCACTGCCTGCCTCAGTGTCTTGTAGGCATCTTCCCAGTCATCTACTCACACACACACAGGCACACAGATACACACACACAAAGAAATCTGGTGCTCAACAGAGCCAACGTATCTCCCCATCAAACAGTAATAGATCAAAAGATAAGCGGATGACGACCTTAGTGTAATGAGGCGCAGGCTGGCAGTGAATAAAAGTGATGAGTGCCCGCACTCTCTGTATGTTCATCTCATTAAGAACACCCCTAACATGTCTGAATGCTTTCATGAGGGAATGATAAACACAGCTATTCTGCGGCTACGTGCCTTTAATACATGTGGTAATTGGATTGAAAGTGTAGTTTATGGATTTTAGTGGAGTGTGCTAATCCATCTAATGCTATATCAATGATAGCTGGACTGCACTAAGCCAGGGCATTTTCAATCTTTGTGAGACACTATAATGATGAACAGAGCAATCACACCAAAGGCTATTGGTGGTGCATTGTCACAGTGTAAAGTCTTTTGTGGTATCAGAGAAGAATGATTGCTGCTTTGCTGTAACTAATGGGGATCATAACAAACTAAACTCAACTTCAAATTTTCTGTATTGAAACGGGCTGAAAATGTAGAAACATCTAAATATTTCCACTGGGAATCAGTTAACTGGAATCATAGCTTCAAATTGATACCCATTGAAAATTAATTGTGAATATTTGGAACACTTTGTACTGCAACAGCTAATTATTATAATACATCTGATTAACCACTGGATAATATTAAAAAGCAATAAAAGCAACATAGTACCACAGGGAATAACATTATCGAAGAATCCTGGACGTTGCCTGTTGGTGTTGGCGTAGAGCTCTATACGTGACACTGCTGCATCCATTTGTGCCTGGGTGTAGAGTCCACGGGCTTTAAGGTGGCCTATGTACTTTTCAGCCTGGGTGGGGATGAGCAGGATGTATCGAGGCTCAAAGTAGGTCTTTTTTAGACTGAAAACACCCTGAAAGAAGAGACAAAATGCCTGCAGATATCCTACTTTTAACACTCTTATACATGAGCTTTCCTTTCACATACCTCCAGCTCCATATGCACGCAACAGGCCAATCCTTCTCTAGCCACATCCTCTACAGCATCTCTGGTAAGTCCGTAACTATGCCCCCCATACTGGATGGTCTGGATAAACTTACCCTGAAATAACATTTCCCAGTGCAAGAGAAGAGAATGAGAGAACATTTTATTGCCTCGCTATTCATCACGTTATTGCAACAGTTATGAGCTCCTAAAATGGGACATATTTGACATACATGCACAATCCCAGCATGTTCTGTCAGGGTTAACAACCTGTAGCCATTATTCCACCTGTGAACTGAACCTGCCCTGACCTGGCAGGGAAAAATAAATAAATCTTTTTGTTACTTTTCACACATGACCTGACCTTATTGTTACTGTTAAGTGGTTGGAAAAACTGATAAACAAATTGTTCCGGCTCTAATATAAATTATATATGAGGTTACTTATTTCTATGTTTTAACTCATTTTATGATGCTTATGTTGACTAATTAAATGCATGACATTTAAAGTCACATTCACTGACTTTTTAAAATCTGCAATAAAAGCAGCAAACTGTCAAATAAACAACCACATGTGCAGCCATTAGCAGTAAACAGAATGGACTCAAAGGTTAGTGTCCTCTTTACCTTTCAGCGCTGCATAGAGTAGGAAATACATATATTATACCTACATTAAGCAACAACACTGAAGAGAAAACTCATTAACTGTTATTCACTACATTTCAAATGACTTTTACTAAAAACTTATATAAGATGTACAGCACTTCTTCCAAATCAAGTCTCACGTGTCCCCTTTCCTAAATAAAGCATCTCACTGCAGTAATTAAAAATGATTACTGGGGTCAGTTTTGTAAGAAGGTATGACAGTAAAGCTGCAAGAAAGCACATTTGAGGACTGAAGAGAGAACTAACACAAGAGAAGTAAGAGTAAAAGAAGTAAAAGAAGACAAAAACAAGCAAGAAAAGGAGGGCCAGACTTCAATAAACCCCAGCCTGGCAAAAGAAGACTGGTGGGAGGAGAAGAATGGACAAATCAAATAGAGGGAGGAACAGACTGACAAGTTAACCTCTGTTCAAAAAGACAAAAGGCATCAATATCAGCATCAAAGCGCTTCCTGTGTAAATCACTACCTGACCCAGACCTCTATAAATAATCCCCCACCTCTCTTGCATAACAGGCAGCTTGACAAGACAGACAGATGGAAAAGAAATGTGCCCCAAAACCCAAAGGACTCCACTTTTCTCTGGCTAAAAGAACTATAACTTGTGTATTTAATGAGAGCCATTTGTGGATCCCTCCTGAGGGTGTTTTAAAGTTTTGACCAGTGTCTACTCATTGATGGCTTTCCTTTGATTAGCTTTCACATTTTTTGTGAGCCTAAATTGAGTTATAGGAGATGCTGTAATAGCACATTCTGAAATAAAATTTAATTAACATGTCTATTATATGTTTTCAAAAATGGTCCATTCAACCAACATTTCCACTAAATTATTTTACACAAAAATGTCAGCCAGTTAAACTAAAATCATTCAGCCAAATCAAACTAATTAACACAACTTACTCAACTCATTAAAGCCAATGAAAGAAGTCAATTTGAATGTGACTTCAGCACTAAAGTAAGTCCAAGAAGATTTAATTATGCTGTGGGTATGATTTAAAACACTAACCACATTAAACTATTCCGAGTACACTCGAAATAGCTCAAAATAACTTCAAGCTAACTCACGGTGTGAATCATACTCTGAAACGCCTCCTCACTGACAAAATGGTAATCAAGTCCATTCTCTTCTCCGAAGTACGGCCCCCTTGTGGTGTGAGAGATTCTGCAGTGACAGATACAATTAGAGAAACAGTTGCATAGTTAAGTCAGCTAGTAAGAGGAAAATGAGCTGCGACAAAACCTCTGGCTTTTCAGTCTGTCTCAGACTGTCAAAGTGACTAAAAGTGAGAGCCAGAAATATGTCTTCTGCATGTGTGCTGTATGTTGAAACTTCAGTCACTTCAATATATCAGTGTAAAAAATGTTCTGAAGTTCAGCCAAAGCTACCAATAGCAGTCTGTATTTGACAGTTGACTCTCAATAATATAAGAATAAAATATTTTGGTAGATCATATAAAGTTAAAGGACCCACTGTGTCGTCAGATGTTTAATTCATAGTATTTTTGCAATTTCAAATGTATTACAAAACAAGCGCTACTAATGGGCACTAGCTCTGAGAGCTCAGCATATGAATTATTACTATGTGTGTAGAAGTTTTAAGACTGACCCATAAGCAAAGTATTCGTTGAACTCTTGACACAGTCTGTGAGTCAGCTCTCTCTTCCCACAGCCTCGAGGACCTGTGAGCACCAGCATGGGGTAGGGAGAGTCTGCACTGGGAAGTGTACTGCTTGGAGACAGACATACACACACGAAGCATTCAGAAGTTTTACTTTAATTTTACACGCCCGCTCTTAGCTTCAAAACCAGTTATCTTCCCCTTCCAAAAATGAGCACTGCTTAAGTATAAAAAGCCACAAAGCAAGAGTCACTCCTACAGTCAATATAAACGCGAGCCTCGTGGACAGTATGGATGTGCTCCTTCTGGTAAGCACAGAGGAGAATGGCAAATTTACTGTAGCTGCAGCTTTTATTTGCTGATGATTGATTTTTTTTTAAAGTGCTGATACTTGAATTTTTTTTTTTCTTTTAGAGTGTAGATAAACAGGATAAATTGCTGCTCAAGCAAACAACTTTCTTGATATTTTATTTTACAAGATATGTATTGATTGTGGTTAATCATAATCTCTGGATTGTTCTGAAACCTTTGCTTGTAGTGCACTTCCTAAATGCTACAGGCTCTTCCTTGTATGCCAGTAATAATTGTTAATTAATAAACTTATTAATGTTACACGAACTGGTGGCCATGTAGTGCTGAGGATATTAAATAAATGTCAATGTGAACCTTTCATAAAGGACCTGGGGCTGCATCAGCTGATACACTAGGTGGGTTATGTGATCCCTGGCTGCCACCACATCCATAGGAGGGTCATACATGTTTACTGACGACACCTGGGAATTAGAATTAACAATCACAGAAGCAGTTCACACAGACTTTAAAACTTTAGGTGAATACATTAGGTTTGTATTATTCATTGCGACCAAAAAAAAGCTTCTGATAGATTAAACATGTATTTACAGTTTAGTGAACCAAACAGTATTATCTGTTTTGTCTGTTCACACCTTTTCTTCAACAGTGACTGCCTCTTGGTCCAGAACAGTCAGATGCTGAAGGAGGAAGATGACTGCCAGCTTGTAATCAGGTTGCTCCTACAATTACATTCACACAAGCACATACAGTCAGCAAAGTTGCCTGGCAAAACAGCTTTAGAAAAACAGGAAAGAAGACCTCTGTCATTGACAGTACATTTAAACACATTTAATAGATTATCTCATAGTCAAAATCCTGTTGTAAGTAAAGGGCATGGTTACCTGCACAGGGTTTTCCACCAAACTGAGGTCCCTCAACAGTAAAAGGTCGTGAATATGCTTGCACTCCTGAATTTCACTGACCTGTGAAAAGTTTACTCAGACAGTTCATACAGTGTATTAGTTTCCTTTTGAAATGCCATGAAGTTAAATTATTGACCTTATCTATGATTAAGGTATTTTCCAATTTTGTTGTATCTTATTAAAATCTGTAATGATGGCTTAAAGTACTGAAATGTATTCTGGAAACAGCATTAAACAGCCTACCAATCACACATCTTATCAGACAATGAGTCTGTGATACTTCATCTTAGAATTTAATCTAAAAAGTCTATTTGATTTTCAATATGAAGCTCAAGAATTAGTAACTGCCTATGAGCATGTTGTACTAATGCTGATATATGCACATCACACGTTTAATTCTGAAGACTCTCTCAGATCAATACCAGGTTTTTCTCCAGGTTGAGGGAGCCTAGCAGATGGAGGTTCTCGAGGCCTGAAAGACTGGTGATACGATTCTGAGATAAATCGAGAACCTGCAGGCTCTTCAGGTGCTCTAACCCTTCAATTTTCTCCAGATGGTTCCCCCTCTGCTCATAGAAAGGAAAAGAAAAAAAACATGATAGCATGAAGTTCATTCATATGCCTCTGTCCAAGTGTTAAGATAAACTCAGTGACTGTCTCCAATAAATATTAAGGACAGGTCATGGTTGTTCTGAAGGGTGCCTGAACTTTCTTTCCCATCAGTGCAGAGTTGAGTGGCAGGCCTGCCTCTTCTGACAGGTGAGGACTGACAGCCAAACAGCTGGCCTGGCGATAGCCCAGCACACCAGCTAACTGAAGAACAAGACCTGGGCACACCTCCCTTGTCTGGGTCCCCAGTCTGATTCTCACTCCATTCCACTGACAAAAGTTGTTATCTAGCCGTCTGGCCACACCTCTGCCTACTCTTGCCAAGCATGTTGCCTGGCAGAGGGCTGCTGTCAGCAGGGGTGGGTGACTGTGCTGCTCACTTGAAGCTCTGGGTCACTGCTGTGATGGGCTGCGTAACAGGCTGGCTGACAATGCCATGCTGTTTTGGGAGGCAGCATGTGAGGAAGAGGGGTCAGTAAAGGGATGAGATGGATGCTGGATGGGCAGGGTCTGCTTGAGTGTGTGAGTGTGTGTGTCTGCTGAAACTGTTCCAGCCTCACTCTAAACACCAGCAGCTGGTCCCAAAGCAAATCTACAGAGAGGGGCAGGCACAGCCAGGCCGATGGGCTGCTGACAATGAGGAAACACTGATAAAGGACACGTGTGCACACATGCAAGCAGAAAAAGAGGCAGAGAGTGAGAGAGAGCGAAAGGGCCTGCTGTTGGACCATATGGTGATTCTCGAACAAGAGGCCAAGGTTTTACTGAATATAAAAGCGAGGCCAAAAACAGAGACATAAAGAGAACACATAGGGAGGGAGAAAAAAGGAAAAAAGAAACAGGTGAAATGGAGCATACATGTGTAAAATATACACAAGCAGCAACAATGTGTGCACGACAGCAGGTAATCTCATACATGTAAACAGAAGTACTGCCAAAAGAGCAAAGGAAAACACAAGAGTTCAGTTTAAAATGCATATTTATAAAATATCTACATTTGAAGTTCCACCTTTTATATATAGAGAAGAACCTACAAGGCAGATGTGTGTGAGAGGCAAACCACCCAGGCCACTGATCCTCGAGATCTTGTTATGTGCAAGGCTGAGATGGGTGAGCCTGCAACATTGCTCAAGACCACTGATCTCACTAAAGCTGTTGTCTGAGTAGAGGCATGTTAAGAATAATACACAACAGGAAAAATATGCAGTTCACAAATCTTTTTTTTTTTAATACATCACAAAGCATGTGTCTGAGAGAGAATGTTTTGCAGTGAGGATACAGTCTAGAACCAGTTTAGTTAGCGATGCATAGGCTGACAAATCCCTCATTTTAGTCATACGGTTGTGGGAGAAGTTCACCTCCTGAAAATAGCAGCACACTGTTAATAAAAGTCAAAAACGTTTCAGGACATCTTAGTGAAGAAATCCTTCCACTAAATTCACAGAGTATGGAAAATAATTTACTAAAGTTCACTGTCATTCAAGGGCAGTAAATGCCTTGTAAGCATATTCTAACCGACTACAGATGGGCTATGGAAATCCAGCCCTATCTTGAGGGAATAGTGCTTGAGAGTGAAGCCCAAGCCACCACTCAAATGTTGTCTTATCCTGTCATCTTAAGGACCACCCGTGTTACCTTTAGGTTCTTGGGTGGCTGGAATTCAAAGAAGTTTGAGATTTCATTATAGGAAGCGTCCAGCACGACAAGGTAGGGCATGTGGCTCACGCAGGATAAATCTAGGAGTTGGGGAAAGTTATGAAAATTGATTAAAAAAAAAACAACAAAGACAGCAAATATTTACATGCAAATAAATGTGCTTTAATCACATCATGGTATGGCATTTTATGAATGATGTCACTGTATAACAGGAAGATAATATTGGCATAAGAAAAAAAGTCACCTTGAATTTTGTTGTGTGGCAGTTCCAGCTTTTGAAGATGGACATAACTGCACAGCACAGATATGTCACTCAGACTGTGACTCTAGAGCAAAGAATACAAAATTAATTTAACCTAATTTTGGCTTGAAATTAAACTATGCTGCTTAATTTAAGGGAAAATTAAGGGGATGCTTGATCATTAAAGTATGCAAAGTATCACAAAGTCAGTTAAAGTTCAGTATTTACAGTTAGGAAACACAGACCATTGTAAAACTATTTCAGCTGCTTTGGTGCAAATGAAATTGACCACAGGTGCACTGGAGAGGCAACAACAAGGCAATCCCCAAAAAGGGAATGATTTTGCAGATGGTGGCCACAGACCATTGCTCCATCTTTATTCTTCCTGAATGATTTGTCTCTAGTTTTGCTATTTGCCAGTGTCCTTGTCATGAGTGTTAGGATAAGACATCTGCAGTGCATTCATATTTCAAAGCTCCTCCAGGATGGAGGAAAAGATTTGCTGTGTGTCCCAGCACTTAAAAGTGTAGAAGAGAAATCCGGAGACTGGCCACTACCCAAGGAGAGCTGGACAGGGCAAAAGGAGGGCATAAACACAGAGAGAGCACCAGTTTTTGCTTCTTTGTGCAAGAAAGAAAAGAAGGTGCACTGCCAGATCCCTACAAAATGACTCCCAGCGGGCTACTCATGTGCATGTTTCTGACCAAACTGTCAGAAACAGACTCAATGAGCATCACATGAGGTTCCAGCGTCCTTTAGTGGGACCCATGCTTTCAGTACACCGCCATGCAGCTTAACTGGACTTCGCCAGACAACACTGGCAGGTCCGCCACTGGCGCCTTGTTCTCCTCACAGATGAGAGCAGGTTCACACTGGGCATGTAACAGTCTAGTTGTGGCCTCTCCAGTGCACTTGTTGTCCCATTCATTTGCACCAACAGAGATGAAACTGATTCACAATGGTTTATAATTCTTAGCTGGACAGATTCATATCCCTTAAGTTTAACTATATTGTGCTATATTGTCATGATCAAGTGTGCTCTTATTTATTAACTGTCAGCAAAAGATCATGACTCAATGTCAAATCATTACTAAAGCCTCGGTCTTCATTAAACAGCCAGTAACATGGATGAATGAATTCATATGTGTATCTCACAGGCAGAGAAAGGATGTAGAATGAGTGCTGGAGCCCAGTGCCAAAGCGTCCGAGTTGAAATATACTATTTGAAATCATCTCAGCTGTTAAAACACCATCCTTCTGTAAATAAGATAAACAAGTAAGTAAGGTTTAATTAAAATAGTGAACCCAGCAGGTACAGAATTACAAAGTGCCATAAAAGTAAAGATAACATCATGCATTTCACAAGAGGCCACTGAAAACAGAACCAAGTCCTGAGAGCCTAAAAGCAAAAGCGCACATATTCATGCAGCACACACACACAAATAGACTCTGCTTAGCTCCGTTGTTGATGCAGCTACCACAAATTCCAAGCATTCAACTATTTGACCTTGCTGTGCTGTTTTATTTTCCCAGACCTCTTGTACAAGGACATCTGCTTTACCTGTTGCACAGTGACAGAAACACGAGGATTTATTCAACCTGCGAAATGAACTCACCGTTTCTGCTTCGGCGCAATGACACACGCTGAGCCACATTTTTGTTATGAAAACCATAAAATTGCAATAATTGAATATAATAGGTTTCACACTATATGTTGCTTTTTTTTTTTTTTAAAAAAAGTTTTTACTAGTTGACATAGCCTCCTAGCCTTACCTCCATCCCTCCGTTTTCCTCGAGCTCAGTGCGGGTGGGGGTCTCTGCTGAAGCAGCGTCAGTGAGGGACCCTGGGGGGGCAGGAGCTTAGCGACGCGGAAGGAAACTGTTCGCCGGTTTTTCCATTCATTTTTTCATTAAAAGAAAAAACTCGACGACAGAATAACTTGTTAGCAGTCAAAGGGAAGACGTTTACAGTTTAAAAAACCTCTAGTTAGCTAGCTTTTCACATGAAAGGTCCACTAGCGTTGCTAGGCAACGCTGACAAGTTTGAAGTGAATGGCATTATGGGTCCTGTAGTTTCAACCGAGCGTTAACGTCTGCTCGTTGATACTAACCCTAACCCATTTTCATAAGTTTTACGGCTTTTTCTACCGATAAACCCCTCCTCCAGGGTAATTCTTGCTGCACTAAAGTAACTATGTAGTAGATTAACTCTGAATTCAGAGAAAATGGCCTGTTTTTTGTTCCAATGGCTTTTTATTTTGTAAAGTTAAAGTCTTTTTTTTACTGTTTAAACCCAAAGAGTCATGCTGATAGATTTCTGTCATCTGCTACTACTTATCACAAATAAGACAAATAAAGAATCTTGAATCATATAGAAAAACTCAAGACACGCTGTTGAAATGTTACTGTTTTTTCTTCTTTTTTTCTTTTCTTAAACAGAAAGCTAAGTTTCGGTCATTTTCGGCCCACTTACGGATGTAAAATTCATTTGAAATCCTTGGTTTAACAGGTTTTTATAAATAATAGCAGGTAACATTTTGGTCTGTGCAATCAGTGAACACCTTCTTAAATTTAATATAGGTTACAGGAGCAGAGTTTTTGTTTTCAATTTCCGTGGCACTTAGACTTCAGAATAGGCATAACAAAATAAATACAAGTTTTTCTATGAGAGCCTCCTCATGCTCGTTTTGTGGACAAATTTGATCAAATTTACCCAAAAAAGTGCTGAATTTTATTAGTTTACATTATCATTTCATCTGTTTGCACCTTTAATTACTTACATATATGCAACCTTTAAAATCAGAATCAGAATCAGAATCAGAATACTTTATTGATCCCTGGGGGAAATTATTTTTTGTTACAGTGCTCCATTTTAAACCAACATTAAGACAAGACAGACAATACGCTAACTAAGAATAGTACAATATATACATATATATACATACATACATACATACATACATAAGTCACTTATAAATAAATAGTTGGAAAAGAAACATGTGTAGCTGTAGCAGCAAACAGTGTGTTAAGTGGATGCGTTGTACAGGGAGATGGCCACAGGCAGGAATGATTTCCTGTGTCGTTCAGTGGTGCTTTTCGGTAATCTCAGTCTCTCACTGAACGAGCTCCTGTGACTGACCAACATGTCATGGAGTGGGTGGGAGGTGTTATCCAACATTGTCTTTATCTTGGACAGCATCCGCCTCTCCGACACCACCTTGAGGGAGTCCAGCTCCATCCCCACAACATTGCTGGCCTTACGGATTAGTTTATTAAGTCTGTTGGCATCTGCGACCCTCAGCCTGCTCCCCCAGCATGCAACAGCATAGAGGATCGCACTGGCCACAACAGACTCATAGAAAATCCTCAGCATTTTCTGGCAGATGTTGAAGGACCTCAGTCGCCTCAAAAAATAGAGACGACTCTGGCCCTTCCTGTAAAGTGCTGTGGTGTTTTTAGCCCAGTCCAGTTTATTGTCAATGTGTACTCCAAGGTATTTATAGTCCTCCACAATGTCAACACTGACCCCCTGGATTGAAACAGGGGTCAAGTGTTTCCTGGTCTTCCTGAAGTCCACGATCAGTTCCTTGGTCTTTGCCACGTTGAGCTGCAGATGATTCTGCTCACACCACGTGACAAAGGAGTCGACCACAGCCCGGTACTCTGTCTCATCATCCCTGCTGATGCATCCAACCACCGCAGAGTCATCAGAAAACTTCTGAAGATGGCAGGTCTCTGTGCAGTGGCTGAAGTCTGTGGTGTAGAGGGTGAAGAGGAAGGGGGAGAGGACAGTCCCCTGTGGTGCCCCTGTGTTGCTAATCACCTTGTCAGACACACACTGTGGGAGACGTACATATTGTGGTCTTCCTGTCAGGTAATCAACAATCCAGGACACCAGAGAAGCATCCACCTGCATCGCTGCTAACTTATCACCCAGGAGGGTCGGCCTGATGGTGTTGAAAGCACTGGAAAAGTCAAAAAACATGACCCTCACAGTGCTCGCCGGCTGGTCCAGATGGGTGTAGACACGATTGAGCAGGTAGATGATGGCGTCCTCTGTTCCGAGACGAGGCTGATAAGCGAACTGAAGGGGATCCAGATGTGGTCTTACTATAGGTCGCAGCTGGTCCAGGATGAGCCTTTCCAGGGTCTTCATGATGTGGGAGGTCAGTGCCACGGGCCTGTAATCCTGGGGGCCACTGGGGCGTGGCGTCTTTGGTACAGGGACGAGGCATGATGTCTTCCACATCACCGGGACCCTCTGCAGACTCAGACTCAGCATAAACAGTTTATGAAAGACTCCACACAGCTGGGGGGCACAGGTCTTGAGGACAAGGGGACTCACTCCGTCTGGTCCAGCAGACTTGCCTGAGTGAAGTCTCCTCATTTGCATCTCAACCTGGTATTGAGTGAAGGTGATGGGTGGGGGAGGGGTGTCAGGAATCTCACAGGAGGCAACATGTGAAGAGAGAGGCTGGCACAGTGGTGTGGTTCTGGATTCCAGGCTGACTGCAGGTGAGGTTGTGGGGGTGGGAGCAGACACTGTGGTGTCGAATCTATTGAAAAACAGATTCAACTCGTCGGCTCTATTCTCACCTCCCTCAGCTCCCCTGCTGTTGGTTGGCCTGAATCCAGTGATGGTCTTCATGCCCCTCCACACCTCTCTCATGCTGTTCTGCTGGAGTTTCCACTCCAGCTTCCTCCTGTAATTGTCCTTAGCCTCTCTGATCTTGTCCTTTAGTAACACCTGGATCTTCCTCACCTCCTCTTTGTTGCCCCCTCTGAAAGCCCTCTTCTTGTTGTTGAGGAGGGCTTTGATGTCCTTAGTCACCCACGGCTTGTTATTTGGGTAACAATGAACAGTCTGAGCTGGAACAATGGAGTCGGTGCAGAAAGTTATGTAGCCTGTGATACACTCAGTAAGCCCATTGATGTCCTTGGCGTGAGGCTCACAGAGCGTTTCCCAGTCGGTCACCTCGAAACAGCCCTGTAGTTCCGCTATTGCCTCCTCTGACCACCTCCTAACAGTCCTGGTGGTCACAGGTTCCCTCCTCACAATTGGCACATAGCGGGGGGTGAGGTGAATCAGGTTATGATCTGACCTACCAAGTGGGGGGAGGGAGGAGGAGCTGTATGCATCCTTGACGTTAGCATACAGTAAGTCTAAAGTTTTCTCTCCCCTGGTGGGACAGTCCACATATTGTTTGAATGTTGGTAGTGTATTGTCCAGTGATACATGGTTGAAGTCACCCGAGATCACAATAAAGGAACTCGGGTGCTGAGTCTGTAGCCGAGCTATGGCAGAGTGGATAGTGTCACATGCAGCTGTGGGGTTAGCAGAGGGGGGAACATAGACAGCCACCAAGATGACGTGAGAGAATTCCCTGGGTAAATAATACGGCCTGAGTCCAACAGCACACAGTTCAGTGTCCGGGCAACAAGTCCTTTCTTTGATTGTTATGTTGGCAGGGTTACACCACCGGTTGTTAACTAAAACAGCTAAAACAAAATGTAAACTAAAACAAACTAAAACAAATGTAGACTTGTATCGTCCACCCTTTCCCTTGCATTTGGATTTTGCATCAGCCAGGGCTCATTCAGAGCTATGCTAATAACACAGTTAGCCTTGTCAAATATCATCCTGTGCCAACAAGATGCCCACAACAACAAAGCCTTCAGATGATGTTGTTTGTACTTATTTTTCTGATTCCAATATAATACACTTTAGCATTCTGTGCTTAAAGCCATGTCACACAACACATCACACCTGTCAGCTTAAGGAAATCCTCGTGTGTGTGTTGGATCCGTCTCACTTGTGTGATACATGGCAGAAACATCCTCACTGCTTCAAAACAGTGACAGGCTGTCACGTGCAGAAGGTCAATGTGTGTATGAACTCCTAGCAGCTGAACATCTAAGAGTGGAAAATGCGACCTTTACAACCATGTAAGGAAAGAAACGTACACAGACAAAGACTGGAATTTGAAGAATTTATTTTTTAGTGTATGCACTGTCAAATTGTGAGTGCTTCATTTAGAATAGATACATTTCAGAGCATTTATGACACTTCAGAACCAGATCAAGAAATAGGCCTGGTAACCACTAAAGCCAGAATTCAATGCATTTCTATGCCAAACATAAAATCAGTTCTTTAAACAGATGTGCAAAATTTAGATCAATTGCAAAGAAAAGCAGGTGAGATACGGGTAACAGTAAAAGAACCTTTTTGCAAGTGTAATTCAGGAATAAAAAGAATGGACAGGAGTGGTTTTCAAATACATATAAGAGCATTATTCCAGAATTTTATGGGCTATATTTATGCAGCATAATAGTAGTCTAACAGCATCTGTGAATGGCACGGCCCTGACAGAGTCATTTAGCATTGAAATAAAGTTTTCCATGTATAACATTATAAAAGTAACTCTGAAGTGAACAGATGAATGAGCAGATTTTAGATTTTACACCAAGTGTACGTTTCAGAGTGGTAGGCGAACCACTCAGCAGCTCCGCAGTTGTTTTCCCATCGATCCCAGCCTATGTGTCATTATGATGGATTGCTCTGTGGGCTTCAGGGAGACCAGCGCTGGGCCCAGTGTATTGACAAGGCTCCCATTTCCCTCTCCCCCTCTTGTTAAGTACTTCTCCCCCAAGTTAATGAACTAAAAACAAGGAGGATTGTGGGGAAGGGAATGATTTGTGATCGTCTCTTGAGTTTATATGTTTAGCTCACTTTATAGGATTGAGCACATGCAGTTTGAATGGCAAAATAAAGATTCAGCATTGCATAGTTTTGGTTTGTACAGTCACATATGTGCCTTAGCACAAAAAAGCAGAGTCGTTCCACTGTGGTCTCTTTGTCCAATTTGCAAAATAATATGTTAATTGATTCACAACTTTCCACAGTAGTCGCACAAGTTTACTGCACGAACTATGAGGAAAAAAAAGATAACAGATTTTTAACAACCATAGCTATGATACAATCGTCAGCTAGGGAAATCATAGGGGACCAACCCAAATTGGCAGCAGGCGGAAGATGTGGCCTCATTCAGACAGTCTAATCTGGCATCTGTTATTGCAGACAGAATCAGTGGGCCCATGGGGCTGCCAGGAGAGGAGAGAAAGAGGTGTAATTGAGAGCAGCAGTTTAGATCTAATAGGAAAATGAGATGAGATGAGGACTAAGTTCGGGTGAGTGTCCAAGACAATCGCCCTTTATCTGGAGATGTAGTCATGGTGAGCAAAGCACTGTTAAGAGTCCGGGCGTGTGCGCTGCATTTATTATGTGATTTAAATAGCGGAAATTGACAATATAGGCTGCTTTGTGACATAGATACATGGACCAATGGACCTGCAAGGCTTGCAGTTATGCAAGTTGTCACCTCCCTTCCCATGTAGAGTCAGTCAATTCACATAAGCTCATATAAGTAAAAAAAAAATCCATATCTATTTGTCAAAACTTGACTAGAGTGTGTTTCATCATCATTAGGAAGTATGAAATGTAGATGACACACTTTCCATCAACAGATTTCCAGATCTTGTGTCTAAAGCAAACATCTTTTTGCGTTTTCTAACCAAAATCTCAAATCTAAAACACATCACGTATTTGTGCAACAAAAATTTGAAAGAAACAAAAACATGCCAGAGTTCATCGCACTGAAAAATGCATTGCTGTTCCCTTTCAATGGTCATCTCCCTCTGAATGCCACGTCCTTGCTTTATCATTACACTGTGGTGATCTTCTTATCCTTGGTGGCCTGTTTAATGGCGGCCTGCTCACAGATGATTTCCTTCAGCCTCTGTAGCCGGGTGTTTTGAGTGCTCAAATCACCTACACCTGTCTGACTGCGATGGAGTAAGGAAAGGGCATTGATGTACTCCAGCTCTGTGTAGCGGACACCCTGGTCCACCACCAGGTTCAGCAGCTCATCCGCAGTGTTGTACAGCATCTCATAGTACTGCCTGAAAGAAGAAGGGAAGGTTGTAAATCTTCAAATTAACTGGAAAAACAAAATGAGCAAAGAAAAGGATCCAAGAGAGGAAATCAGAGTGTGCAGATGTCTTCTAAGGTAACTGTTCACTCTTCTATCAGAGGTCAGTTTGCATATAAAATATCAATGTATTTCCAGATCTATTTTAAATGATAAACAGTTTGGGAACTTTAACACTGAATTTAAATCCATTGTGGGAAAAAAATTCTGGGGTTGGTGTGGAGATAATCTGTGCCAACTTTGGTGAAGATTATAAAAATGTGTCAGTCCAAAATCATCCAGTTAGTAAAAATTGGAAAAAGGTTTAAACATTAAATTGATAAACACACACAGACACCCAGTAATGGTACAGCTGCTCTGTCTGAACTGTAGACACCTAAATTTAATGGGTATTTTCTTTACCCACGCTCCGCTTCACCACCAACTTTCATAAATATCAACCTTGCAGTTTTTTCTAATCCTGCTAGCAGACAAACAAACTCTATTGAATACATAACGTCCTTGAGGACGTAATCAAGGGAAAGCAGGGGGGAGAGGGAAAAAGAAAACGCTACATGCAACAGTAACACTTTATAATCCTGTGTTATTCATTTTTCCAGGGCTGAATCAAAAAGAACAACAAGAACAAAGGGAAAACACAGAAGCCACACGTACTGCTGTTGCTGTCAGCAGCAATTTTCTGAAAAAGGGCTTCAAGGACCTCAACCTCCTGCCACTGGGAGTTGAAGGTAGAGGGAAACCATTCAACAGCTACAAACTACTGAGACTATTCTAATGAAATGCTGTTGACAGAGCCAAAAGCGGAAAGAGGCGTGCACAGAATTAATAGCTCTTTAACCAGAACTGAATACCTCAATGGGCCATTTGAAAAGGACCATGAAGTACACAATGATAATGCAGGAGCACAAAAGGAGAGCAAGTATTGTTGAATAAAACACACATTCACCTGCTGACAAGAACAATACACATACAGATCAAAAAATACCAAACACAAGTGAAGAGAGACTGCACGAACGTTTTGAGCACAGCATTTTTAAGATTTGTTTTAGGCGTTGACCTCTTGTGGGCGTGTGACCATAGACTGTATAACTCATTAGCATCAACTTACAGTACTTGGGCATTAATATGGATTTCAGTAGGAGTCTAGCTTGTCATGAACACAAAATACAGATAACTGTACAAAGAGGGCCTGGAGGTAAGCAAATGCACAGGAATTTGTGGAAGCAGGACACACAATTTTTCTTTGGTCAGGGGTAAAATGAGTCTAAGACCAAGATGCAGGAATCCTAAAGAGACAACAAATGTTACACTTTCATACGATGGTTGTAGACGCAACCAGAGCAAGAGGGCATAGGTGAGCTACAGTCCTACTATTGCATGTTTATAGTAACAATAGGTACTGTAGTCTTTAGTAATGGCCAATAGTGTGCACATGGACAACTAAGATCAGGTTAGCAACTTTTATGGAGCTCTGTATGGACTGCAGAAAAAAGCACAGGGATTTTAGTAGCAGAACATTTAGCCATGATTTAATACAGAAATAAATGAGATCAAACAAGTGAAAAATATGCTTTGTCTCTCTTTCAATTATATTAGTTTAACACCAAGTTTTTCTTGGAGCTCCCAGTGTCACAACACAAGCAGCAACATCCTGGGTTTGTGTTGTACATTAATACACTGAATAAAAACTGACTGTTTACTACACAACATATCTCGGTCAAGGACAGGTGATGGTCAGTCAACAGCAGTGGCTTCTGCTGCTCTAAGTAAAGAGAGATAATTACAAGGCTGACATTGTAATGTCTTGCAGAAGAAAAGCATGTGAAAGGTATTGGGGGTGTTGCGACTAGGCAAACAATGTCAGAGCCACCGATGTTTGAACGTTCTTTGTGTGGCCTTGATGAAAATTAAATTAAATGTGGATGTGGTTAAAAAGGGTTAAGCTCTGTTGTGCCAGAAGAAGTTGGAAGTAAATGGATTCAGATATTTCTGATATGGCTCAGTAGAAAGACAAAAAAGATCCTTTGACTCATTTGTTTAGCTTCACCACCCATCCCAGACCCACTCCTTTCTTGAGATGTTCATTTGCTATGCTAACGAGGCATTAATGAGCACTTAGGGAGCTTCTGTTCCAAGGTGTTTTATGTGCTGTCATTTTGGATATTCAACAAAAGAAAAAGACCTGGAAAGGTTAGAACGAACGAGGGAGTGCTTGAAAGACGGAGGGAAAAGGAAGACAACTAAAGAAATGAATGCAGAGCAGGGGTGCATAATGTCTGTTTTTGGCCTTCCACAGCAGGCGTTGGCCTTGATCGTCAAAGCATTTGCATACTGTCTCACCCTCTATCCTGCTTAAAGTCTTTTTCATGCTTTCATCCCTAAGTTCATTTAGTAAAGAAGCTTGTCAACACTGATGAGTAACACCAGTTCACTCCTTAAATGGAGGTAAGACAGATGAAAATAGAAAAAAAAAGAAAAACGGGTCTCATTTTCTTATCTATACAATATCTGAAACAAAACATTAGCTCAAGAGCAATCCCATTTCATTCTCTAGAGCCAGTGTTTAACGACGCACTTGAAGCAAATCGCCTCGTTATTTGATCTAATAAGATAAACAAATATAACCATAAATATGCACAGTTTTATTTGTTGAAGGGAGGCGCTTTGAACAGAAGGCTTTTCTCTTTCAAACCGCCATCCTTAAGTCCAAATGGAAAGCAGATCTGATTAACCGGACTGTTCTGAACAGAGCAGAGAAAAACAAAAATAGCAGAAATTGCACCTGACTGCTTGAAATTGTCTCTGTGTAATTTCCTAAAGAGGCAGAGACATAACCACTGCAAACATCTGTGTAGTAAACATTTATGTTGTTAGTTTTAGACACAGTTATTTGCTATGGTACATGATTCCAAAGTCACAGAGGTAAAGCTGAGTGGAGGGTGTAATTTACTCGGTAATGTGAATGTGTGTGTCTATCAGAACAGTATGTGGTGATTCTGTATAGTTTAATTAAGAGAATATTCCAGGTAGACTTCAGTAACAAGTTCCACATGCAGTGAGAGATGAACAGCACCCCTGCTAAGTCTTTGTTGGACATTTTTCTTCAGTCTAAAAGACCATCTGTCTGATACAACAGCAAAAGTAGCTGTGCAAATATGGAGTCTCTCCATTTAAGTAGCAGCTGACAAGAGATAATTGAAAACAATCTGATCGACGCTGTGAATACGGACTTAATTACAGCGTAATAGCAACTGCTATTCCTTTTGCAGTGATTACTCAAAAAGAGGTCCCATTGAAAATGTGTAGACAAGGCATGCCCCCAGGCAAGGCAGGCAACTGCTTGGGGAGGCGATGGTGAGTGAGTGCTGGGGCCTCTTAGGGCTGACAAAATGTACACTTATTCCCATTACATGCATGCATGTTTAAACAAGCCTAATGGTAACAAAAACAATTGAATCAATAAAATGATTCAATTGCTTTTGTCCTTCTGGTTGGTAAAAAAACAAACAAACAAGAAAAGGGGTTTTCCGGTAAGGAGGCAATGTGGGTGGACGTGTAAGGTGAGCGCTCCCAGGCTCACTAACCAAAACTCTCCAAATTTACTCGAATTATTACTCTGACAGCATTTCACACTAATGAAGGGGAAAACTGGTCGTAAACAGAGAGGCAAGACACCAATGAAAACGGGAAAAGTTGAAAAACAAACAATGGAAAGAGATACAGATGACGATAGCGACGATATGGATGGCCTGCAAGCTAGCATCCGCGCCATCCATGAAGAGCTAAAAGCTACCAGGTTGGACATGAAAACAGACCTGAAAAATTTCAAAGACACCTCCTCCACGGAACTTACGTGTTTCAGAAAAGATATTGATAACAAATTAAACGAAATTGCCAGAGACTTAAAGTAGAGTGGATGGGGCAGAAGGGAGGGTGGCGGAGGTGGAAGAGTGGGCTAACGAGGCTCTGCTTCAAGCTATTCTAGCACAAGAAAATATACAAGCTAAACTGACAGACCTGGAAGCCCGATCACGAAGAAACAACATTCGTGTTTATGGAATCCCAGAAGACACAGAAGGGGACAATCTACGGGAGTTCTTGGAAACATTTATTAAATCGGAGTTGTCCCTAAGCGATACTGAGCTGGGAATGCAAAGATGTCATAGGGCTCTCGGCCCGAAGCCACCGCCGAATGCCAGCCCCCGGTCAATAGTGATTCACTTTCTGGAGTACAGAATTAAAGAACTAGTGCTCCGCTCTGCTTGGAAAAAGAAAGAGGTCGTTCTGAACAGAGTGAGAATCTACTTTGACCAGGACTATCCGACTGAATTTCAACGGAAAAGAAAGTCTTACGCCCCCATCAGGAAAGTCCTTAAAGAAAAAGGAATTCGCTTCCAGACCCCCGCACCAGCTAAACTCCGTGTCTTCCTCAGTGACGGCACTGTAACTTATGATAGCACGGTGGAGGCCACGGAGGATTTGAAGAAAAGGAAGGCTCTGAGCTTCGCGGGAGAACAGACCCGATCCATGGATGCAACACGGGAAAAGCTGAAGAACCTTTCCTGGGAGACAGCGGGACGCTGTGATGCATATCAAGATGATGCTCCAGGCATTTCGACATGAACCAAGGGACACAGTTTGATCATGTCCTGAACTGAATACTTGAGAAATTCAGTTTCTTTACCGATTTGACTTTTCCTGGGTGAGGATTGACACTTCAGCTTTACTTTGAATATAATTTAGAGTAAACGTTTAGGTTTCATTTTACATCTAAATATATACTGAAAGTTATATGTCGGTCTTAAGAGTACTTAGAGATTAAGACAGTGTTCTGGGAGCGTACCTTCCTGGTTAGTTTGATTGTTTGATTACTTCTTATTTTGTGGTATTTAGTTTATGCATAACCTCAGGAGACGTCACTTTACACAAGAGAGGCCCCTCGTGAAACGAGAGCTTTCCTCTCCAAAAGGTTTTTGGGGAATTCTGTTTTTGAGTAGAAACCACAGTTCTCTCATTTGTTCTGTTTTAGTTCAAGTTCAAGTTTCAAATTTTGACAAATGTATGTCTTGTGTGGGTGTTTTTGTTTGTTTGTTGTTGTTTTCTTGTTTTGTTTTATCACCCAGGTCTTACAAGGTAAATGCTTTGACTTATACAAGACATGTCATTTCAACAGTACAGTTTAGTAACCCTTAATGTTAATGGGTTACAAAACCCAGTTAAAAAAGGTAAACTCTTTGCTAAAATGAAAAAAGAAGGCCATCATATAATTTTTTGGCAGGAGACCCACCTAACCAAAAAGGGGCATGAAAAACGTAAGTACCCCAGATTTAAAAACATATTTTATTCATCAAAAACAAAGGGACCCAATAGGGGAGTTGCAATTCTGATTTCAAATAAAATCTCTTTCCAGTTCTCTTCACAAATTGCAGATAAGGAAGGACGATATATTTTGGTAAAAGGAATTCTAGACTCTAAAGTAGTGACGCCACTTAATATTTACAGACCTCCTGGACAGGACAAATCATTAATAAGGACCATATTTGATTTAATTGTTACGGAGACATCAGGTGTCCTGATATGTGGTGGAGACTGGAATGTACAATTGCACCCTACCTTGGACTCCTCAAACTTATTAAAAAAGCAGAATCCGGAATCTCTTTATGTGAGAAAGATGCTTAATGAGGTTGTGCTGATTGAGAGAGAACTTCATCCTTCTTCAAAGGCATATACATTTTTCTCCCACCCGCATGGTGTCTACTCAAGAATTGACTGATTTTTTATGTGCAAATCAGAAAGACCGAGGATAATAGAATATAACATTGGACCCAGAGACGTTTCTGATCATTCGGCAGTACACCTAAAGATACATTTGGATATTAAGCCTAGAAACGTTGTATGGAGACTGAACACTAGCCTTTTGAATGACCAAAAATGTGAAGAATTTATTAAGAAAGTTAATGAATTTTTGGAGGTTAATGACAATGGTGAAGTGTCACCGAGTACCTTGTGGGATACCGCGAAAGCAGTGCTCAGAGGAAAACTAATAATGTGGTCAGCGAGGAAGAAGAGGGAAGAAGAGAGGCAACAGACTATCATGTCAAATAAGTTGAAAGAATTGGAACAAGCACATATATTTCCAAAATGGAAAGACTTGGAACTTGCTCAATTGGATATACCTCTACAGTCTTTACTGGGTGATATAAGTCTACAGAAAAAACATGTGTAATTTGCATGAGTGCACCAAAGTAGCCTTAAATACATGGACTAAACAAAGTAAAAAATTCAATTTAGAAAGGAAAATGCGAATTCTAAGGTGGGTAGGATATGATACCGATTTTACACCAGCACATTTGGATGGGGTGTTTACAGAATGGACTTGGAAGGGTATTACAGCATACTGTAAAATCTCTTTTATGGATACTTACAATTGAGACACCATTTTAATAAAAATATTAAAGTTGCAAGGGATTATTCTGAGGAGGGGGGGCTCATTGATATGTTTGTCGACACATATAAAGGTAAAATACATAAAAAGCTGATCTCGAAACTGTACTCATGTTTACAAACATACAGGACCCACTCCACCCAGTATGTTAAGAACAGATGGGAGAAAGAAGCAGATATTACACTTACGTATGAAGATTGGTTGAATATTTGTAAAATAAACATAACTACCTCTAGCTCCCCTCTTTGGAGGGAATTTTCCTGGAAGGACAGTATGAGATTTTTCATTACACCTAAGTATATGATACACTTAATGTGCCTTCCAGTAGAACATTATTTATTTTTGATTGATGTTTAACATTAGTTATCCTGACTGAGTCAAGCCTGCACAGCCAGGAGTGACCATCAGGACACCGACGGTTGACTTATCAGTGTAACTAGCAGGCTGAAAGAACATAGAAGCTAGGCATTACAGTATTAACACTTCATAACAAGTCAGCATGGTCTTAGGCATTGGCAAGCAGTATCTATGATTTCTTACCAACAGACCACAGAATCATTTTCCAAGTTAACTTTAAAAGAGCTCAAGCCCAGACAATGTGGTCATTAATTTCTTGTCTGACATCCATGAAGATCACTGGCATTTCAAGCTGGTTTCAGCCTCATCCCCTCTGTAGAACATTTTTGGACTTTCTGAATCTGTTAACTTAATTAGCTTATCCACTCCTCAAACACTCAGCCTTTCCAGGGTGCTCTTCTTTCACTAAATCATATTACTAACTTGTTGCAAATTAATCAAATTAGCTGTTACATGTTCCTCCAGACATTTTTATTTGTTTGTTTTAGCATTTAAAAAAAAAAAAAAAGAAGAAGAAGCAAAATTCATTCCCCTGTCTTATCATTTGACATGTTGCCTCATACGATTTTCAGATAAACCTGCTTAAATACTGTGCAAGTCAATAGCTTCCCAACTTTTTGGTGAACAGTGTTTTGATGTCTGTTTTGTACCATCTAATTATCAAAACAATCCCAGTGCTAAACTGTCTGCTGGCTGTTCAGAGTGAGTGTAAAGCTTCTGGTCTCTATTCAGTGCAGATGGAAGCGGGCTGGGCTAAGCAAGAGAAAGCTTAAGGTGTGTGTATGTCTATCTACCCATGTGTCTGAGTGATGTATGTTAGTGTGTGCTGAAAACACTTTCAAACAGTTCATTACCCAAGCAGTTGGAAGGCCATTTGCCAAACAGAGTAAGGGCTGTTAATAAGATTAAAATCTCTCAGTGCCCCACCATCAAGAAAGAACCCCTAGTGAAACACACACATCATAACACTCACGCACGCACACACACACATTTTTTGCCTTCTCCTCTCGTCTGAAACCAGTTAATGAAGCCAGCATTCTTATTTTTTCACACAAAACCAAAGTAAATTCTCATGTTGACTGCCATTATCGTTAAAGATTTTATGGGCTCCATCCTCGACACACACATTTACTTTCACTAATTTCCACCTGCTTCCTCCAGAACTTCCATCTATAAGGGCTATAATCAGCTTTTAGTAGCTTTTGTGTGGCTGTGTGTAAGCATCAACGTCCCTCTGTAGTGTGCTCTATTAAATTTTAATTAACTTCCCCTTCCCCCTCCTCAACAACGAATATTCTTTCAATTTACGATGTGGAGATGCAGAACAGGGCAGAGAGATGTGTATGTCAATGGCACAGGAGTTGTGGCGGGGGTGGGGGTGTATAGAACAAAAAGACAAAAGAGAAGGAAAAGTGAGAAAAAGAAAGGATTTGGCGCAATTCGTTTCCCCTAATTTCTAGCATGCACAATATTAAGGCCATTACAGACTGCCTCTGTCAGCACATTTGGAACATCACATTAGTTAGAAGGGGGATGATGATGATGATGATGATGATGATGAGGAGGAGGAGGAATAATGGGAGAGTCTGTGGATCAACCTTTGAATAAGCTGGAATCCAAAGCTTGTTGCTGCAGTAACAAATACCTCTGACAGCAACAACGGGGCTTCTTGACTTTCTTATCCTCTTTATTGTCCTCAACAGTACTTTCACACTTAAACAGATAATGCATTTTTTTCTTTGTTTTGGCATTCAGGTATGGATCAGCAACTTTCTGCTCCCACTGATCCAACTGTTTAATATGCCATTAGCACCACACATGTGTTAAAGATCAGTTTTTTCCCCAACACATAAAAATAATAGTGACTCAAGATCAAAGCAGCAGATCTGTGACATCAGTCATTATTTTTGTGCTTCTTCAGCTATCTTTCCCATTTCTTACGAGATGTTGGTTTAGTTCTGCAGTTTTCTAGACAAAAAAAAGAATTCTTCAGGTGGTATACACTGGTGGATCCCAAACTTTTTGAAACCTCAGGAACCCGTCACAGTGATTTTGTTTTTCCTTGGTAAACTTTCAAGATGAGGCATTCAGGTGTAGGACAGCACCCTTCCCTTCTACAGGAAAAGCTGTAAGTCAAGTCGGTTTTACTTCTTTTATGTTGTTCTTTTGTAAATCTTCCCCTCACTGCTCTGACAGCAGTAATTTCTGACTGCAGTGCTTCTGGCAGACTTGTGAGTCGGAAACCATGTCATGTAAGTATCACAGCTGGCAACCATGAAGTGTCTTGCCCAGTCTTAGCAACACTAGAACTATACAGTATCTAAGCTTGCCAAGCCAAAGGGTGAAAGAAAATGGATCCTAACAAAAACAACCTGTGAATGCTAGCACTGATGCGTGTCATTTTCGCATATAAATACTGTTTTCAAAAGTGAGATGGCTTAGTGTGGATTTAATCTTAATACACTCTTCTGCCTCTTTCAGGCTCCCTCCCTTCCTGCGGTCTCCCTCCCTCCAGAGCAGTGCATTTGTCTTTCCTCTGGTAATGAGGAAAGGTCTGCAGAGACTTGAGACTGAAGCTTCATCAGCAAAGGCCGGTCTCATCATGCTGCACCGTGCACAACAAACACATACAAATAAGAGCATGCACACAGACGCACTCTCACTGGCTTCATCAGCAAAGACGAGTGTCATCATGCTGTGAGGTGCACATATATAAACACACGCACAGGCTTCATCAGCAAAGACCAGTCTCATCAAACAGCGTCTTGCACATGCTCGTAGAAAATGGGAGAAGAAGGGTGGGGCTGGGGGAAGAGGAAAGGAAAGAGAAATACAGTCCAGCAGAGGCAGTGCAGGTGATTGGACGATAGTATATTGAAGGGAAAAAAAATACTGGGAGAACAGGAAGAGAGAGCTAAAGAAAGAGACGCAAGGTGACAGGGGAAGAAAAGAAGACAGAAGCGACAGTGTGCCGAAACCAGGCCTAAGTACAAACAGTTTTATCTGTTGACACCCACTACCTCCTGACATGGCCGTCAACTGTACTTATTACCACATTCTTTGTAGATACACCAGCCTGTCACCCTGACACAAACACACCAGGGTTTAGAAACACACACAAAACCAACAACAGTTTATTCACCAGCACACCGGTTCTAAGAGGTGCACAGTAATCGTGGTGGTACACTGCAGGAGAGGACATAGCTTCTTGTACAATACACCCTCGCACTCTAGTAATTTCCAGTAGCAGACAGGTGGGTGCGATGGTCTGAACTCGGGGGCATCTCTGCACCGAGTCTGTCATACTGGTGTTTAGCCTTGCTATGGGCTCAGAGGCTTGCAAGTTTGCTAGGGATGTTATGACAGAGCTGCCTACATGGGTCAGCGGGCAAGAGATGTTTACTTTTGCTCTGTAATAGCAGTATATTGAGACAGAATAGTAGTTTTGTCCTGAATCAATCTCTGTGTTAATTTGAATGAAGTCACAGGAGTTTTCTAATGATCCTATAATAGAGAAGCTTCAAGTCCTAAACTACTGTATATGACACTGAATTGATGGTCTGTCTGATCTGAAAGAGCTGAAGCCAAAACAATTCATTTCTAGTTGATTAGCTAAATGACTAATCAGCAATTTTAAAGCAAGATAGAAGAAAATTAAAGCAGGTTACAACATTAAACCTTTAATTATATTAAACTTTAAAGGTTCTTCCAAAAAAAAGCAGAGAGTAATGCCTATGTATGTTTCGTTGTCTGATTTTTAGCGCAACATGAACAGCAGAACAAGCAAATACCATGTTTCTGTCAAAATTATTCAGAAAAAAGGTTTAAATTCTTCTTCTTTGGTTCCAACACATGCTTTGGATATTTTTCTTTTCAATATTTTGCTGAAAGAAACATAGAAATTGTTTTTCACTGACAGCAAGAGAAATGCTAAAATACTTTTTTTTTTTGGATTGGTTTCATTTCCTCTCCTAAGAAATACAGATATAAATACAATTTAAATCAGTTCCTCGTTAGGTAGGTAACAAAAATAAGGGGCTAATATTACCTTTAAGACAGATCAAATAAAACAAATAAAACAAAAACCTATCAAACAAACCACATGTCATTCTTCCTGCTGTTAGTGGAGGACAGAGTGCTGCTGATCCCATCAGTGTGTAAAATTTAATAATGAAACTGCATTTTAGCTTTGTAAACATGATTTAAATGTGATTCACAAGAAGAGGATTTGAGGTTTCTTGTTCCTGATAGTAAAATGATCATTTTCCACTGCTGTGTTGAAATCAAAAGGTTAAACAACTTAGCAACCATTATTTACTTTGATATTAAATCCCAGTGAAAGGCTAATTATATTAGATCTCTATTTAAGGTTTGTAAAAATGTTGCCAGGCAAAGAACAAAAATGTCTTCGTAGGCTGGAATGGATTGTTGCCAAGCAACACTTAAGTGTTTTTGAAAGTTTTCTAGTTGTACAACTATTGTAGCTTCTGGTCTTTTCAAAATAAAATATGCAGCAACAGCTCCACATATTTATCTAATTTCTGTCCTTGTCAAGAGACCACAGTATAAAGACAGAAAGAGAGAAAGACAGGTAGACACACAGGACAATGAGAGGTGATCAGTGCACTGGCAGGGTTGACCATGCAGTGAATACACCCACACCCATACACACCTACACACACGCACACACACAGATGTGACATTGCAGTGACACACAGGTCTGCAGCATGTTCCCCAGAACTGTTTCCTGAGCAGATGGTCTGTGTGTGTCCCCTTCTGTGCCGGTGTTTCGATATGTGTATGTGCGTGTGTGTTTGACCTTGACAGTCAAGTTGATATTGCTGCCAAATTCTGACTGAGAGACAAGAGGCCACTATAGGACCATACAAATACACATGGTCACACAAACACATACATACACACGCACACGTTTGACTTTTTTCACCCTGTGCAACATGAGCGATCGACATACTGTGGGCTTTCTCACTTTTTTTTATACTGTATACAAACATGGACTGAACCACAAGGTGGCACTGTTCCCCCATCCTTTTGCACAGTGAAAGAGAGAGAGCAAAAAGGCAAGTGTGCATTCTTGTGTGAGTGCATGCATGTGTGTGTGTGTGTGTGTGTGTGTGTGTGTGTGTGTGTGTGTGTGTGTGTGTGTGTGTGTGTGTTCACGCCTTCTGCAGTGCTGCTCTACCGGCCTCACCTTACTTTTTAACTGACATTGGTGCCTGTTATGGCGCATTAGTCCAGGCATAACTGGTTCCTATATATAAGTACACACGTAGATAAAATAATCAAAGATCACACATGCATTAACAAGCATTCACACACCTAAGAACCCCCCCCCCAAAAAAAATAAATAAATAAAAAAATTACATGGAAATAAGGAGAAGCATCTGCAGTTTCTCTGAAAAGCAGGCTTCCTGCTGAGATTACTTCCTTTTTAAGTTTTGCTCTTAATTCTCAGGAGGTGGTAATAAAATACTGATGAATATTCTAGTTTTACCCCTCTTTATCAAACTGCTTCTTCACTGCTGACTCAGGTCAGACCATGTTAGTTTTCTCAAAAACTTTACAACAAAACTGTTAGACTTTACTAAATGGCATGTGTACATAAATTAATTAAAAACAAAGAAAAAAAAAGATTTTTCAATATAGGCCCCAGCTACTAAACGATTCACTCACTAAGGTGTCTGTATTCATAAAATGCTTGTAGTACACTAAACGTTTAAATTGACATGTTTTTACCTTATTATTTTAGAGGTGGGTGGAATTTCACTCTTAAGATATTGTCAACTCAAGTAAATGCTGTTGATTTAAAAGAAACTGAAGGCATACAATCAGCAAAAAGTGCACCTCCACATCTGTAACTATGCACAGTTTTGTTATAGGAATATGTATTGCATATTTGTCTTTAAAAAAGGAAGATCTGGGTAGTTGAGAAGCATTAAAACATCAGTTGTGGCTTTCTGTATGCCATATATACATCAAGTTATTTCCTTCCACTCAAGATGGTCACTTCCACTAGGAGGCACAAGTTTACTTAATGCCCAGTCCATGTAAATGAGGTTATTTCAAAAAGCTGATAGGCTTAGGTATCTGTGCATACCCGATACATAACAGATGTGTGTAACCGACTCTGTATGTGTGTGAGTTTGTGTGTGTCTGTATGTGTTTGCAAGACTTGGTGTGTCTTGGAGCCGGAGGCCGGCCAATTCAAAAAGCCATGAATGCGTAAACAATGCGCTCTGCAATTCCCAATCAACACCTCCACACCACCCACGCCTTGTAATCAGACAGAGTGGGAGAAAGAGAGAAAAGACAGAAAAGCCATCACTGGCATGTCTCCATAATCAAAGTTGACAGAGGGGAGAAATAACATACTAATCAATGGTCCTCCACATCCAGTACAGTTCAGGTAATTTCAGTTTACTTATTTGTTTGGTTATTTTTTGTCTTCTTCAGGGGAAACTTGCCACTCTGGCACATTACAAACAATAGAAAAGCCCAAACTGCCAGTGCATAAACACCCAAGCACTCAAACACATAACACAAGAGAAGCTCATTAAACTTATAACATACTGTAAGATGCCCAGATGGCAGACACAGGAAAACACATTTTACTGTACAATGAGAATCAAATGCAGACAAACAGGGTTCCGAAAGTCACCTTAAAAGGAATAGTTGGTGCTGCTAAATGTGCTGAAACTCAAGTTGTTTAAGCATAATCTGTTATTCATTTTATAATACACTCATTTTCTCCTTCTTTCTTTCTTCCCATCTCTCTCTTGTGTTCATCTCCACTGTAAGATATTGTCTAACCATGCTGCCCTCTTCAAGTCAGTTCCATGCTTTTCCTTTCAAAGATGCCTTTTTGACAACTTCCCTTTACTTAGTTTTTCAATTTTCTTCCCCTCAAGCCATCTTTCTTTCTCCATCTTTTCCATCACCCTTCCTCTCACATACTCTCTGCTGTCAAGGACACAGGCTTCTCAAAGAAGGGGGGGAAAAATCATATGAATACAATGAATCACTCTTCTCCTTCCACCTTCTTCTCTCTTTCCTACCTCCTCCTCCCTCACTCCCTCCATCTTGTTCGCAAAGATGTCTGAGGTGCTGATTTCCCTTATGCCTGTCAGGGCAGAGCAGCGCTGGGCAACAGCAGTTAAGAGTCACAAAATGTAAATGTATGAATAAGAAAATAAACCGCAACAACAGCGTGGACACAGATACACAGTGTGGTTGACAATCTGTTTGACCATCTGTCAGCCTCACGCACTGACATAGTTGCTTTCTGAACTTGAAAACACTGTGCGAATCTGTGTGCGTCTGTGCAGGTGTGCTGTTAAAGCTGGACCAGTACACCGACTAATTTTAAACAGAACTGGTTATTATGATGACGCCACTATCAATTTCTGATTTGATGGATTCATAATACAGTTCACTTAATCTTTATCATTTATTTATCTTGCAAATAGTGGTTCTTCAAACTTGAGTAGCCATAGTATAAATTCAATGTGTGTTTAATGTCCTATTATCTTTAGTTGTGTGGCATGATATCTTTTTTTACCACTAAAACAGCAAAACCTATGGGGCAAAAAGCAACTATTGGCAAGAAAATGGCATTACAGTTTACACAAACTCAATATCTGCACAAAATATCCATTTCCTCTTTGTCCTGTTAAAGGCTATCAATCTTTAAAACAGAAATGGAAATTCATACGCTTTTATTGATACTAGACCCATTATCGAGTGTTCTTATTGGCCTGATTCTTTACTGATTTTCTCCATTGACCTGTGATCAGATTTCTTCTTTAAAAAAGCAGACTTACATAGTTTTTCACAACTGTCAATAACACAATATTACCCGAGGCTACACAGAACAGCCCAAGCCTGAAAGCCTGAACAGAAAACTGCCTACAGGTCAGTGCCTTCACCCTGATAAGAGACAGAATTATGAATTCATTGCACTTTCCTCAAACTACAGTATACGATAGAGTAGAAATAAAATGTGCATTGAAAAGCTTTACTGCCAGCAGTAACAATAACTGGACTGTAGCAGGTGGCTGAGGGGAGCACTTGTTTGTAAATGCAGTAGCTGACATTTATTTTTTATCATACCTGTAAATATTAGCTATCTAATTAGCCTGCTGTTCTCTCTGTTACACTTGTATAGAAAACACTCATGAGCTCTGGTAGAACTGGAAAAGATGCTAAAAAGGTGCAAAGGAAGCAGGCAAACGTAACCCTTAATACCGTTTCACTTGTTGTTCAGCTGATTTTCACTTATGTGAAGAAGATTTTGTGTGAGTTATTGTTCTCCCACTGACACAGACAACGTTGCTTTCTCTGCATGCTGGAAGTGGGAAATAAACATCACGGTGTCTAGATTAAGAGGTAGCATGAGCAGCACCCATGCAGCTCTGCTGTTCTGTTTATGCCACACACTATGCGTTATGGTGGGTGGATTTTGATATCTTTGCAAACAAGTGAACCAATTAAAACTGTTTTGCGATGCCCAGCTAGCAGAAATGCATGCTATCAATATAGTGCTGTATTGATAAGCTCAAAAGCAAAGATTCAGATGGATTGGACAACATAAAGCTGGGATCCCTACGGTTGCTAGTTATGTCCAAGGCACTGAGTGGAAGGCTTGTTTCAGCTACTGAACCACAGAAACTGCTCCAGGGAAGCTTTCTTAGCTTAGCTTTCCTCTCCATGCTCAAAATGTGGAAAAGGACTCTAACCTGGCAAAGTCGAGGTCTGCCTCCCTGGACATGGTGATGTTGGTGAGGTTTTGCTGGAGGACAAAAATGTTCCTGCACATTTTCTTGATGCCAGACTCGCTGATCCTCTTGAAGTATTGAGCCCCATTGATCAGAATACAGGAGATCAGATGACCAAGACCTGGTAAGAGATGAGAAAAAAAGAGGCATGAAGGATATGTGATTATATCAGGAAAGATATATTCAATTCTTTTTATTTTTAAGGAAATTTGGGAATAAGAAAGAACATTTTAACAATGTTTTCAGACTCGCAGGTTCTTTGAAAGTTGTTGAAGAGAGCTGTATTTTAAAGGCAGTTACTTAAACGTCACCCTAGGGGGGCTGCTGACCTTCAAAAATATACTGGAACTTGTGTTGCTGCAAGGCGGCCCCCATGGCTTCCTCTATGGCTGAGATGTCCTTGTTCAGTTTGACCACCAGAGGGTCATAGTCCATGCTCTCAACATTAGCCACAATGGCATAATTTCCTTGTTTGGTCAGGGGGATCAGGTAATGGAAACAGTGCACCCTGGATTAAAACAGGGAAAGAAAAGAGAAAATAGAAAATTAAATGCTGTAGATAATTAATAGGTTTTTCTTCTCCAATTTTTTTTACCTTTCGCTGTCTGGAAATTAAAAGTTACATATTCTGCTTTGTCAAGAACATTCTGCCATCCAAATTCTTTGACAACTATGTATTGATATGCCGAAATAAACTATGAACTATGCTGAGTGTCCAACATGAGAACGACAAGGAAAAATGGTGAGTCAGGAAATATGTATGAACTGTATTATTCTCTGTGCTTTGGAGGTTAACATAGTTAGAAGGCACTTTAGCGGGCGGAGAGTGTTCTCATTCCTCAAGCCCCACTAAACCTACTCTAATACTTATAATTTCTACAGAAATCATTCTGTTTATAGAGTACTCATAATATATCCACTTGTACAACTACCACTACATCACTGTTGGATACCAGTCACCTGAGCAAAGTGTTGTAGAGCAGATTGTTGAATATGCTGTGCACTTCTGAGGAGTTTTAAACCTTAAATGGAGCTGCTTATATACTTAATGCCATGTCTAATAAATCTACTAAGGTCAATTGTCCTTTCAAACTATTTAATTTGTAGAAAGCACACTTATGTCTATAACACAGTTTTGTGTATTTTTCCTCGCATATTTTATCTTGAGTGTTTTAGAGGCAGTAGTTAAAGGAAGACTGTTGTACCAGAATGGCAAGAAAACCCCCAGCTATAGCAGAATAACTGGGTTGAGGACCTTGCCAAAGAATTTTTGTATTCACCTTTTCCTAGTCAGATTTTTGAGCCGTTTTTTTTTTTAATGGATTCATAGCTAAATGCCACAAATAAACTAAAATACCAGAAATGCTCTCAAAGTTTTGATTATTGTTATGTAAAAATGTCATTTTAGAGGGATTATTAAGTGGAAATACCGATAATAAGTAAACCAACCCTTTAATCTCAACCTTATCCAAATATTTCCTGCCCATAGTACAAACATCTAATAATACTTTTAGGATTTTAATAGTTAGAGCAGGTGGATTTTGACCTATCCTTTAACAATACATTCTGTTTTTCAGGTTCCCTAAAGACCTATAAATTAGTATGAGGTCTTTGAGGTCCACAGAAAGCTAATTTCGGTCTAGACTTAAAAAGTCAATAGTTTTATAATTCCATAATCACACTGCCCAGAGCTGAAGGGTATAAAATTATATGGGTGAATTTCTCTTCCTCCCTAAGGCAAAGCCAACAACTACACAGCATTTTCAAAGCCTCCATCCGACCTCCTTCTCTCTCTATTCAATCATTTCTCCCACTTAGCCCACTCTAGCTTTCTTCTTTAACCCCCACTCCTACTTTAACTTCACTCATCTCTCTTCCATCTTTTCATCCACCCCCCCACCCACCCCTTCTTCTTTCTTGCTCATGGCTTCATTTAGCTGGTACCACTATCAAGGGAAATTTGCTAGATGGGGAGAGTCAATGGAGTGTAGCATATAGCTAGACATCAGCCTCAGGGAGGGTTTTCTACTGGAATCATCAACAATATTGCATAAGCTACACAATGGTCTAGAGGGAAATAGTAGTACATGGATGGATGGAAGAAATGGGGAGGGATGATGGAGGACTATTAGAGGATGTGGGTGTGAGAAAGTATATGGTGTGGTAAATTAACTTAGATATTGACATTCAAAACACACGCTGAAGATACATTTCTGAACTCGTGCATTAAGGGCATGCGTGTGATGCCACTGGTTCTTTTAACTCATCTGATTTAATGACACGTGCTCTGAGCAATGTTGTGTGTAGGAACCAAATACACACGGCTTGAAAGTTTGGGGTAACTCATAACTCGCACTTGTATTCGTTGAATGACCTTGTACAGTAAAAAGGAAATATAACCAAGACATTGACAGACATTTTTAGTAAAATAAACATTTTGTCCTTTAAACTTCACCTTCCTCAAAGAAATGCCCATCTGCAGCAGTCATAGCCTTGCAGACCTTTGGCATTTTGCTGAGGCATTCCAGAGAAATTTGACCCTATGTTTCCCAAAGCGTTTCTCACAAGTTGTATTAGTTTGACAGCTGCTTCTTACATACCATATAATCAAGTTGTCAACATCAATCGGGTTGTGTTCCAGTGACTGTGCAGGCCACACCATAACAGAGACAACAGCATTTGACTGTTTCCTCTTTAAGCAGTTTGGACCTGTGCTTTGGTTCAGTGTTCATTTCGCTGACCAGTAATTTTCGTCACCGAACTTTTATTTTTTGCCAAAAACAAGACGATAACTAAATAAAATGTAACTGACAATGACGTGTACTGACAAGTTTGTCAACAAATAAATATTTGATGAAAATTATCCTTGAGAGACGAGAGCCAATCAGGACTGAGTAAGTTCTAAATAATTTAGAAAGGTGGGACGAGTTTGGATGCATGCACATTATGCAATAAGGTTAGATGCGCCTATTTGATCAGCCCTTGAGAAACAATACAACTTAGAAACAAACGAAATCGAAAACTTGCTGTCAAAGTGACTGCTTTGGTCACTGTCCTCCTGTTTGGAAACTAGCACCCCCCACCCCAAGTCTATGTTTGTTCGACAATCAGAATCTTCATCTCCTAGTGGCCAGTCTCACATGGATTTGTCTTTGCAAGTTTGTCTTACATTCGCATCCCAAAGCCGGCATCAAGGAGCCACTTCTTCACTGTTCATGGTAAAACATGTGTCTTCTGGATACAAAGCTGCTTGTTGAGTAAGACCAGTAACTCTTTGTTTTCTCAAACAATACACTCTGATGTACTTTTCTTACTTGCTCAGTTGGTTCTCGCTCTGTCTGTTTTTTAACTGCTCTGTTACGAGAGTAGTATACTTCTTCTAAAATCTGGCAATTTACTACTTTGATCTTATTTTAAATGGGGGGAAAAAAGCTTTTGTTTCAAAAACAAAGACATTTAAGTGACCCCAGCCTTTTCAGCGGTAGTATAATTCTGCTTCTTTGTTCAGTGACGCAAATGAATGTTATGAACGTAGTGATTACAGACTTCCTGGGAAGAAGGTGAAGGGAAAGTGCAACACGCACAGTTAGAGTGGCATTATTTGATGTGCTTCAAATAATATTCACATAAAAATATCAGGCAGATAACATGTGCAGGAGGACCTTGATGAGTTGAGGCTCATCATTGCCACATGAATCATTATGGTGGCAGCGTACAGACTTGGAAAACAATGACTGCAGTTGTTTTGAATGATGAATGATGATAGCTGAAGCAATAGAATTTCCCAGTGATATTATTTGTTTTCAAAACATTTTGTCTTCCAAAATCTATTTATGCTAAAAACTCATTACCTTAAGGTGAATACATCACAGTGCTCGTATAATTCAATTTGACACAACCTGCTTTTAACTCTGCATTTAGAGTCTAATGCTTTCTGTGTATGCATTGTTTATACTTTTATGACTTGCCTAAAAAAAATGATCAACTATTATGACCAATTTCTTTATATTAAGTAGGTATTGTAAAAATATTTGTATAAATAAAATAATTAAATACAGTGGGGCAAAAAAGTATTTAGTCAGCCACCGATTGTGCAAGTTCCCCCACCTAAAATGATGACAGAGGTCAGTAATTTGCACCAGAGGTACACTTCAACTGTGAGAGACAGAATGTGAAAAAAAAATCCATAAATCCACATGGTAGGATTTGTAAAGAATTTATTTGTAAATCAGGGTGGAAAATAAGTATTTGGTCAATAAGAAAAATACAACTCAATACTTTGTAACATAACCTTTGTTGGCAATAACAGAGGTCAAACGTTTACTATAGGTCTTTACCAGGTTTGCACACACAGTAGCTGGTATTTTGGCCCATTCCTCCATGCAGATCTTCTCGAGAGCAGTGATGTTTTGGGGCTGTCGCCGAGCAACACGGACTTTCAACTCCCGCCACAGATTTTCTATGGGGTTGAGGTCTGGAGACTGGCTAGGCCACTCCAGGACTTTCAAATGCTTCTTACGGAGCCACTCCTTTGTTGCCCGGGCGGTGTGTTTTGGATCATTGTCATGTTGGAAGACCCAGCCTCGTTTCATCTTCAAAGTTCTCACTGATGGAAGGAGGTTTTGGCTCAAAATCTCACGATACATGGCCCCATTCATTCTGTCCTTAACACGGATCAGTCGTCCTGTCCCCTTGGCAGAAAAACAGCCCCATAGCATGATGTTTCCACCCCCATGCTTCACAGTAGGTATGGTGTTCTTGGGATGCAACTCAGTATTCTTCTTCCTCCAAACACGACGAGTTGAGTTTATACCAAAAAGTTCTACTTTGGTTTCATCTGACCACATGACATTCTCCCAATCCTCTGCTGTATCATCCATGTGCTCTCTGGCAAACTTCAGACGGGCCTGGACATGCACTGGCTTCAGCAGCGGAACACGTCTGGCACTTCGGGATTTGATTCCCTGCCGTTGTAGTGTGTTACTGATGGTGACCTTTGTTACTTTGGTCCCAGCTCTCTGCAGGTCATTCACCAGGTCCCCCCGTGCGGTTCTGGGATCTTTGCTCACCGTTCTCATGATCATTTTGACCCCACGGGATGAGATCTTGCGTGGAGCCCCAGATCGAGGGAGATTATCAGTGGTCTTGTATGTCTTCCATTTTCTGATGATTGCTCCCACAGTTGATTTTTTCACACCAAGCTGCTTGCCTATTGTAGATTCACTCTTCCCAGTCTGGTGCAGGTCTACAATACTTTTCCTGGTGTCCTTCGAAAGCTCTTTGGTCTTGGCCATGGCGGAGTTTGGAGTCTGACTGTTTGAGGCTGTGGACAGGTGTCTTTTATACAGATGATGAGTTCAAACAGGTGCCATTCATACAGGTAACGAGTGGGGGACAGAAAAGCTTCTTACAGAGAACGTTACAGGTCTGTGAGAGCCAGAGATTTTCCTTGTTTGAGGTGACCAAATACTTATTTTCCACCCTAATTTACGAATAAATTCCTTACAAATCCTACCATGTGGATTCATGGATTTTTTTTTCACATTCTGTCTCTCACAGTTGAAGTGTACCTCTGGTGCAAATTACTGACCTCTGTCATCATTTTAGGTGGGGGAACTTGCACAATCGGTGGCTGACTAAATACTTTTTTGCCCCACTGTATGCTGAATTTTGTCATATTACTGCATAAAGGAGAGACATAAGAGTTGGGCAGTTTCTCCTGCATACCTGACCTCCAGATGCAGCACCAGCAGGCAACGGTCTGCAATATCTTGGAAGCCCCTGGACAGGTCGTTGAGGGTCTGGAGAATCTGCTCCCTGCTGCGTTCACTCTCTCCAACCACCTGGCTGTCTGTTGGGATCATAGAGATGTAGGAAGATGAGAACACACGATAGGCATAGAAAAACTCAATTATTGCAAACAGGAGCAGTTGAAGTGAGTAAAAGGACCATTGTAAATGGTTTCTGCATCCTGTGTTACAGCTATTTGAAAGGCGGTGTGCGTACACTCATTTAACAGGTGCTTTTTAAAACATAGGGGATGAGTCAAGTATTCCGTTAATGTGATTTAATGTCAAAATGTAAAATATGTGCAAAAAAAATAATAAATGTGTACATTAACAAAGGCACTTGTCTTGCCTTTGTTACTTCATGCTTATTATATTTTGTGGAGATTACATAGTTCTTATTGAAAAATAATGAATATATTTCTATAACTTTGAACATCACACATTGAACGTCTGCATGCTGGTCGACACACTGCACAGACAAAGGTTAAAACAGGGTTAATCAGTCAGAGATAAACAGTTTTTGAGGCTTTCAATTGTAAAATATGTTTTATTTTGCTCTTAACTGAGTACTATTGATTCACTATTATTGATTCACCCACTAATAGGGAAAACAACAAGTATGATAACCTGTTTAAAAGAGGATGATGTTAAAATAAGAACAAGAGCAAATGAGTTTACTGCACATATTGTATTGGTACCGCAATATATTGTTTTTATTTCACTTTATTGTACTGTGTTGATATTGTATTTGTATTGTTGTTGCAGTGAATTGTATTGTATTTTTACTGTGCTGCCCGTTCCCAGCACTCAAAACAAAACTGAATAAGTACTGTAAGTGGGTAAATGGGTAACATATATGAGGAGAAATCATGCCATTTTAGCTTATATAGATTAGAAAATAACAACAAACTAATCTGATCAAAAAATGAAGGGACCACTCAATCAACACATATCACAAGTCAGTTAAACTTCGGGGACATCGATCTGTCCAGTTAAGAAGCATGAACCATTGTGAATCCATCTCAGCTGCTTTGGTGCAAATCAAAGTGACAAGAGGTGCACTGGAGAAGCAACAACAAGACAATCCCCAAAAAGGGAATGAATTTGCAGGTGGTGGCCACAGACCATTGCTTTCTTCTTATCCCTCCTGACCAGTTTTTCTCTAATTTCGGTTTTTGTCAGTGCCCTGTCACTGCTGGCAGCATTAGAGAGTAATTACAGCCCAGTCAGGTTGCTCATATAGTTTGTTTATTCCAGTCATGGCCCATCCATACCTAGGTCTACTTTGTCTCCCAGCACAGTCTCAAGAATGTGGGTGAGATAGCAGGAGATGGGCTACATGGGTTACATAAGGACAGGTGGACAGGTCCATATTTGGCATCAACCCCACAGCAGGACTGGTATTTGCTCCTTAGTACAAGAAGCAACAGGAGGAGCACTGCTAGAACCTTACAAAATGACCTCCAGCAGGCTACTTGTGCATTGTACTAAACTAGAGTGTCACTCTTTTTACAAAGTTTTAAGGTTTGGAATCTGCTGAAAAGTCCTTGAAAGCTAGGGAAAGGCCTGCCAGCCCGTGGTGTTTTTCTTAAACTGCCCTTGAGCTCCCAAACATTGTCCTAAGATTGTTATTAATGTGTTGTTTTGTTACTCTGCAGTAATAAGCATGTATTCCATTCCATATTGACATTATCAAGTTCTGTAAATAACGTTAGCTCATATGGTACACACATTCGCAAACTCATTAGTTCAGCTTCACACACTTCCTGAGTCCTTCAGCATGTTCCTGTACTTTCTTCCCATTACTTGTGCTGAGGCAGCAAGAGCATGTGTCACTGCACTGCATTGTAAGCCACACAAAAGACCTGAGTGTGTGTGTGTGTGTGTGTGAAAGAGAGAGAACCAGAGAGCATGATGAGTGTATATAAATTCAGCTCAGCATAGATCAATGGCCATAAATTAACAAGGAGAGGAAAAGGAGAGAAATTGGCCCCGTCACTCATATGTAAGTCTATTTGGTCAATGAGGCGAGTGTGTGTGTGTGTGTGTGTGTGTGTGTGTGTGTGTGTGTCCATGAGAGGGTGTTGGTGTGTGTACAAAGAGTGACTGTTGAGCAGGAGAATGCAGGGGTCCACGATCGATGTGCTGCAGTCAAAACCAGCTCCCTAGTTATTCTTCCTGCCCTTCCGAAGGTCACACATGCATGCAAGCTGGTACACATGCATGCATACACACCGCTAAGAACAAAGAAGTTAATAATTAAATATGCTGAATTATGAATATGCAATTAAGTGATGATTATTCTTTCTTCTCCTTGACTCTTTTGAATTATACCACCAAAAAAGCCATGTCTACCTTAACTGTGTTCTCACTAGGCTACATATAGAACGTGTAAAAACAATCTCCAACTGCAATTTCTTCCTTTCAGAAGACTGCTTAGAAATGTATGTTTCAACACAGCCTGAGCTCTCTTAGACAAGCTTTCTTGTAGTTTCTGTAAGTGTTCTTCAGGAATAATTCTCTAGGCTTCTTGAAGTACATTCAAAGTTATTGTTTAGACTTTGTTCCAGTTTTGCTCTGTTCTTTGTTTTAGCTCTGGGGAGGCCAATCCATGACCAACAGTGTTCCACTGTGTTCTTTTGCACTTGAAGTGTATTTGGCATCTCTGTCATGCTGAAAATTGAAGCCACTACCAGTCAGATACTATTACATGATGGATCAAAAATATGACAGTACTGTTCTGTGTTTATAATTCCATCAATTTTGACAAGATCGCCAACATCACTGGCTGAAATGCATCCCAAAAACACGACTCCACTGTGTTTTACAGATGGCTGTAGACACTCATTGTTGTACTTCTCCTGACTTCTACCGCACATACCGAAGACAATTTGAAACCAAAATCTACAATTTGGATTCATTACTCTATAAGAACTGCTGGCACTGACTTTCAGTCCAGCCCTTACCTTAGCTTTCTCTCCCTCCTTCCTTTGTTAAGAATGGCTTCTTGACAGCCACCCTTAAACTAAGACCATGGCTGATGAGGCTTCAGTGAACAGTAGATAGACTGAAGGGCCAGATGCATCTCTCAGGTCCTATGTCAACTCTTTGCTGGAAATTTGCCTATTTCTTAAGAATCTTACATCACTTTAACATATTGCTAATCTGCTGTACTTTTCAAGCCTAAAACTTCTTTTGTTGGCATCCACTCATCTAGCTTCCTCAAATTTATTAAGGACACAAGACACATCTTGCTGGAATATATAAGTTTTTGGCTAATAGCGCTTTGGAAAACACCTTGTTGCAAAAAGATAATTCTATGTCTATTGATTGATTGACTGATTGCTTTATTGGCCATATGCAGGTTGCCCCGCAGAGGAATAGGACCCCCCCCCGACTTACACACACAACAAAGACATCACATGGGAATACAGTCGGAGATCGGCAGCGTTGCAGAGAAAACACTGAAAAATTACACAACAATGGGAAAAAAAAAGAGACCTCTTCTCACGCTGGGCACCTATGGGAGGACAGCATGAGAACAGGAAACAAAAAAAACTCCTCTGCACAGAGAGCACATTAATGTCCACATCACAACATTATTGTGTAGTCTAGTGTTTTTGCAACAAGATATTTAGTAACAAAGTGCCTAAAATGCAATTTAAAATTGTTTTATTTGCTAAGTTGACTGTTATGTGTAGAGAACAATGGTTCATCCCTTGTTGTTTGACTGAAAGAACACCATATTCATCTGAATATGGTATGGTACAAGGACTGGACTGTAAATTAATGAAAAAAGAGCCAATATATAAAAAAGTGTATGACCTCCAGAGAGTGCTCAAGAGCACTTAAAACTACAAACTTTCACTCCTTTAAAGCAAAATATAAAGAAATGAGGGGTGATGCAAGACTTTTGCACAATCCTATATTCTTGATTCTCTCTGTATACTTAAATCCAAAAAACTCTATTTTGCTTTGCATTGGTTGTGCTTTTGTGTCCTCCTCAGTGCACATTTTGTATGCATTGTAGTTACTTTAATTTTATCTCTGAGAAAATGAGAAAGCATTGCTCCGAGCAAACAGCAGTCAGGTATACGCCATGACCGTCCAATCAGAAAAGCAAACACGGTCAGGGCTGTGATGTGACATTGGTGACAGTTGCTCTTATGGCCTGTGTACCTGACATACAGAGATAACAGCTTGGAATTATGTTTCTTATTAAAGGTCTGCAAGTGATGAACGTTCTGGATGTATGAACTAACAGTATGGTTAGTTCAGCTAAAATAATTCTGGTGTACAGCCCCTACAGGCAGTTAATAGTAATAAATAATTATGTAGCATGGTAGACTTCTACTAAAAATGTATTTTTGTTACTTTGTTACTTTTACTTTGAATTGGCCTAAGAAACCAAAACCTGATTTCAGTAAGTGGACTACTTTACACATTAATTATGCTCAACTTTGTTTGTTTAAATGGCAATCAGCATCAGTGTTACTATATGTGATGACAATAATTTAATATTTAATAATCTATAATATCGAATTGCCCCTCACCCCGCAGGGGGTGGTTGTGGGGGGGGGTCTTGTGGCTTAGATCTTCAGCTGAGAGATACCAATATTAATCTAGCTAAGAGTCAACGGAACAACAAACAAGATTGCTTTTAATGAAAGAAAAACATTGATTTCTCAAGAGAGTAGAGGATATTACATTAATTATTTTCACCTGATTGTGTGAAGCTGATGCTGTTCACACTCCCTGGTCAACTTTGAGATCATTAATAGATACAGAACCCACCATTAAAACACAATACTGTCTCCTAAAATAAAAAAGCACAATTTTAAGACAAAAACGTTTTAAAGCTTCTGCCAAAAGACTTAAATATAGACTAATTTTCTCTGAGTGCGTCTATCTCTTTCTCTCTCTGTAGTTACAGGTGCGAGAGAGCCAAAGCCTTGCGAATGCTCTGCCTGTGGGAGTATTTCCCACTAACTGTCTGTATATGTGCAGGAATTGACTCGGAGGCTTGTTTCCTCTCATGTGCATTACGCTCACTCACTCGCTCACTTTTCTGACAGCAGAAAAAAAGGCCTTACTGTGGCACACACTGCTGGAGGTCTCTCTGGGGGGTGTCTGTGAAAAACACACGACCAGAGACACACAAGCGTACGGACACGTACACAAAAACACACTCGGATTCTTGCCACCCCGAGCCTTGCGCTGCTTTGATGATGCGAGGGAGGCGTCGCAGCATGGGGGGCACCATTAGAGTCAGGAACAGACGGGCAAAGGGAGACGACTCATTTGTCCTGACTGACAACTTTCTTGGTCTATTTTTTCTTTTTCTGGTTGCCTTTTCCTCCAACTAAATTCCTATCTCTTATTTATGAGTTCTTGTGTGTGCATTATTAAATGTGAAGATATGTATTTGCATGTCATGCATCTACGTATGCGTTCATGTATAGGCATGCGTGCATGTGCTTTGTGCTTATCCAATTATTTTCAAATCTCATCTAAGGAAAACGTCTGTTGCTTGCCATCTGCAAAGGATGAGGGTGGCAGACATTAAGGGAGAAGATCAGTGATGTAATTCACACAGACACAGAATGCATGCGCCTACATAAACGGACAGTTCATCTTAACACAACCACTTAGACTCACTGCACCCACTGCCAATAAGAGCATAATCAACACATTAAGAAGAGGAATAACAGGACATGATATTTCCTGTGGAACTACACTCACTAAAGAGTTTATGAAAATCATATTTTTTTGTAAATCCACAGCATAGCATAGAAAAGAAAATGGAGTGAGATAAGCAAAGGACAGTATCCTGCAGGATTGGAGTGATGAATGATTCATAAATGACGTAAGAAAGGAGTTATTAATTATTTTGCTGCCTCTGGTATAGGACGAACATCTGCACACTGAGATCTAAACTTCGGTCCAGAGACAGAGATAGAGAAAAGGAGGGGCAGGAGAGAGAGATATAAAATAATGATGGTATTAAAAGATTTTGACGTCTGATGACATCTAATTGTGTCAAATGCTTTTAAAATGAGAAGGAATCAAAAGTTCATGCTTTAAATTTTTGACAGTAATAGTGAGGAGTGCTGTAATATTGACCAGAATACAATATTAGACTACTTAGCAGTTGGTTGGACTGGGAGAACAGTGGGTTTCCACTAATCAGATAGTGATTCGATCCCTGGCTCCTTCAATCCATCAAATTGTCCTTGGTCAAGATATTGAACACCAAGCAGTGAAGGGTGTGAGTATGTGTGAAATACAGGAAGCACTGTAAATGTAGCATGTGAGTGAACGGATGAATGTGGCTTACAGTTCAAAGCACTTTGAGTGGTCAATAAGAGTAGAAAGGAGTTATATAAAAATGTAGCCAATTACTGAAGAGCATCACCACCATCTCCCACTTAAACTACCCCCCCAGGTCTCTGCAGTGAATAAGAATGTTTTCTCAGTCAAGTTCCCTTGTTAAATGAAGTCAAGAAAAATACTGCTAAAGGGGAAAGACCTGCACTCACCATAGTTAAGGTGAGCCACTGAGATGAGAAGGAGCCTCCTCCTATAGGGAGACCACATGATTACTGCCTAGAAACCCTGCAGGCTAGATTAGAAAGGTCTGTATCTACGCCTACCTAATGATGTCCAGACTTCCAACATTAAGACACACTTTTGTGCACAACCATATACCGCATTGCTCGAGAAGACTGACCAACAGAAGATTTAACAAGGCTGTCAAATACAGTGGCTCATTTTAGGTATTTTACTTGGGCCTAAGATACAGTGGTCAAACCAATCAGAAGACAGGGAACATCATTTAAAGAGGCTTGTCTTAAACGGAGGACGAACTGAGGGGACAAATAAGAACTATTTTTTAAAAGTCAGTCATGCTAAGCTATTCAAATTGAGTCCAAGAGCAAAAACGTGGAGCTGGAAATTAGCATAACAGGTCTACTTAACAAACCAAGTCAAGAAGAAAAAGTGATTGGCATTGCTTCTCAGCCGTGTGTGCATGTGTGTGTTGTCAGGTAAATATTGTCAGAATGGATTAGATGGCCAGTGCTGCAACCAGATGGGCGATAAGACCGTTTCTGTGGACACCTCCACAGACAGTCTGTCAACACACATACACACATAGCCCTTATTACCGACACACACATGCAAGCTTACTTCAGACATCTTCTGACACACAGAGATATTCAAAGATGCTTAAATCTGCAAGTATGTGCACTAAATCTAATCTACATCAGGATAAATATGTTACAGGAAAGCATCATTGCCGTAGCTAACTGCAGGGACACTACTGATATGTTAGCCAAGCTTTGTAGTAAAAGGTACAGTTTAACTCTGCATATTTTTAACCATTTTTTCATAGAGCATGCTGTCCATTTGTGTAAACAGCCTCTATTAATAAATATAGGTTGAACAGGGGCTGAGAAGTAGCTTCAGCAGTTCACTATGTAATAATATGCAAATTAGCCACGTGCCTATGTTACTGATGCTAGTTGGTCATGAGGAGGTGACTGAAGTGAGCTAGTCTCATGAGATTTCTGGTGGTAATATTCAGGTGAAGAGTGAAATATATGAACATAAATGAGTTTATTTTCATTTTATTTTCATCGAAACAAGCTCTGGACTAATACAGTCGCCGAAAAATTGAGGTAATATTGTATATGGGAAGAATTGTTCCAACCTTAATGGCATGTAATCACACATCCAGTCGAATTAAGCCTCAGGAAAAGCGATGCAAGCAAACCACTGCAGAGATTACTAAGCCGTGGACAAACTCTACCAGATCCTTAGCACTTGGACAAAAAGGAAGAACCTTCACTCTTGCTGGATAAGGAAGAAAGAAGGAAAGACAGAAAGAAAGAAAAGCCAAGAAGGAATGAAGCAGGAATGCAAGAAAGAGAAATGAAATAAAGAAAAAGCAAAAACAGGGAGAGGAAAATGAGTTGTTCATACCTGACTGCTTCTGTAATATAAAATCCAATTTGGAGAGGCATAGACGTGAGGCGGGGTGGGGTGGGGGATGAGATAAGGTGGGGTCTTTTTTCCCCTGCTGTACCCTTGTCCCATCTCATACAGTGCACGGCTATGTACACACACGCGTGCGCGCGCACACTCACACACAATGCACCCTTACCATCACACACGTAGTCCGTCATCAGCTCACCAAACACTAAATAATGAACAATACGGAGGCTGTCCCAGCATGATAAGTGACTGCCCTATCCTTCCCATTAGTGCCACCTGCCAGAATTAATGATAATTATGTCACGTCCCTTCCCGTACTTTTATTGAATTCTTATCTATGAATAGACGAAGGAAGCTAGCGTCAGAGTGAGAAGGAAGGGAAGATACTGCACTGACAAAGTTGAGTCTAAATAAGAATATTTCTCATTTAATTACTTTATTTCTAAAAGAAAAAGATGCGATATGGAAGGGCAAAATAAGTGCAAGTTCAATGAGCAATCAGAGGACTGAAGCCAGGGAGTTGTGACAATGGCTGATAAAGGTTGAAGCCCTCTCTATGCCTACAAGAAAGGTGAATAATTTACCTCAGCTCTGCCGGAAGCCCCAAGATACCACAGTGAACACAGCTTAGTTTCTCAGAAGTACTGCAACACAATAACTGGAAATGTGAAGGCTGTAAAAGGTGACAAAAGCTCTAGATACTTTTAATCTTAAAATGTGGTTATTATGTTGTTTAATCTTAGTCAGTCAGCATAACAGATAAATAAATCCTTAGTAACAAAAAAATCAATAAAATGGATATCAAATATGCAGTTGTCTTATTTTTTTCTGGAAATTAAACATCTTTTATACAAAGGGAATTTGTCATCTCCTCGAGACTGATAATAATATTACACCAATCAAACTCAACAAGTGCAGCTTGATGACATCTTTAATAATGTTACTACTGCTTGAGGCTGACAATGTAAAGTCTGGAGTCTGTTTATGATTTAGGGAAAAGCTTTTATGCACATTTAATGCACATTTATTGTATAAACACTTCATAGGAAACACCAGATCAATGCTGTTCAGGGCCCCTGTTTGTTGTCAAACAGCCTGACGTCTTTTTTGGTGTGGATTCCACTGGATGCTAAAAACATTCCTTTGAGATAATAATCCATGCTGACATTATTGTACTGCAAGATTTTTTGCTGCACATCAATACATCAATATGGAAGGGGATTTTGCTGGATTCTGTGATGTAATGGGGAAGCCACTGAAGTCCACTGCACTCATTGTAATGCTCCTAAAACCAGTTAGACAAAACCAGGCAGACATTATCAATTTGAAAGTAGTCATTAAAAGATGGTAAACTGCAGCCATCAAGACCCTGAAGCGCCACGGGAAAAAAATCCATGTATTCTTATACTGCTGCATTCAGCATGGCCTGTTGACACATGCCAAGCTGGGTCCATGGATTCAAGCTGTTGATGCCAAACTGTGACCCTACTGGACTATTTGCATCCCTCAGCACAAATCAAGATACAGACCAAGCTATGCTTTTGTGTGCGCCCTGAGCAGACTTGTTCTTGACTGACAGAACTGGAAGCCATTGTAATCGCTTTAAAGTGAGATCTGCTGTGCATTGTGAGAAGATGGCCTACCCTTTCTGTATATTTGCCTCTGCATGACCTCTCTCTTCAACAACGCATTTCTATTTGCTAATTTCTGTCTGCTTTTTTGCACCAAGCAGCCCATTTGTCACTGTTAGTTCTTTTTCAATGTTTAAAGTGTTTAATAACTAAAACTCCTGACTGGAATATGCAGGATTTCTATGATTTAGACTTCTGTTCCACTACTGCCTAAGTGGGTAATTGCATGAACAAGCAGGTGTTCATGTATTTCTAAAGTGGGAGTACTAATGGGAGCACTAACTCGCTGACTGCCATTAAATGTTGCTAACAAAAAAAGATTTGGACTTGAAGAGGAATATTATAAGATGCTAGAATTTAATCTTGGCGATTAAACATTGACATGTGACAACAGGGATTAGAAAAAAACACAACTAATGATAAGTGATTAATAAGATCTACATAAACTCTTTGCTGGTTGGAAACACACACACAGACTCTTCATTCTTTTATCAGTGATTAATGATACAAAAGTGATGACTGAGCAGGGAATGTAGGAAATGCTTTCATGAGTCCTGATTAGGCCAGGCGTTTATGCGCCCACACTTACAGAAGCACAACCAAAGATAATGAGTGTGTGTGTAAAGTGCTCTTTGACAACTCCAGTAGGGAAGGTAATGAGTGTGTGATAATACACTCAAACAAGAATTTAATGAGGCACAGGTACGAAGTGTTGCTACAAAAGCACAGAACGCAAAGATGAGGAAAATTCATCTATCTCTGATTGTAATCCTACTGTACATAAACCATCCAGACAATGCGTTCAATCTCTATGCATTCTGATCAATAAATACCTAATAACCCAAGGCACTGGAGGCAGCATCTTTAGGAATACAAACCGGTGTTTTAATTTAGCACCGTACTGCAATATATCAAACATCAAAGGGTGTACAATGACAAAGATGCATATTTAGAGTGCTTGTATAGTTATTTCTATACTAAGCCTTTACATTTCTGTCAACTGCTGTGTGCCACATTATATAATAGATAATCATATTTCAATTTCAGGAAAAAACTAAAGATAAATACAGAGAGACACTCCATGTCCTTTCATATAATATGGCTTCTTTCATTTTTTTTTCAAGGTCAACATTTGATCTTGAGTGCTAACAATGAAGATCAAGCTCAAATGTTTTGCCAACCTTGGAACTCATATCTTCCAAGGCCCAGTATATTTGTTGTGAAGTAAATATTGTGCAGCACATCCACTTAATATATGTTTGCCCCACCCTAAAAGCCCAGATTCACTCCCTGTGGTATGTTTGGTTCCGTTCAAATTCACTTATTTATTTTATTTATATTAATTTCTTGACATATAATTACAGTTTTATTGACTTTTTGTAAAGTTCAACAAATCCACTCGTTTCTATTTTAATTATGTTAAATCTTTATCTATATATATCATTATCTCAGCACTGACCAAAAATAATTAGGATTCTGATATTTGCCGTAAATTGAACAGCCTTGGGGAGAAGGGTTCAGCATAAACGACCCAAACTGTGGTCGCCCGCCATTATGTGCTGACACACAGTGCATCGAAAAGTCAAAGCGACAATCTCTGCCAGATGTGGCGTGTTGTGACTTTAACAAAATGAAAATCAAGTTAGAAGGGGGCAGGCCCAAAACATCAGAGAACATCCAGTAGACACTGGATCCACACAGACATGGGCCAAACAGCTGCAGGTAAGATTAGGCAAATTCAAATCTGGTCCAGTTTCCAAAACTGTTTAATTACACCTCATATATTCAGGTTTTTCTAAAAAAGTTTGGAGCAATGAGAGCCTTTTTATCAGTTTCAAGTAAAATAAATGAAAAAAACAAAAAAACAAACTGTAGAAAGGAAACTGACAGAAAAGATCATCTTACTTTTGGTCAAATGCAACCGTTCCACAAGCAAAACTCATGTATTAAAGAAAAAAACTGAGTTTTGCAGAAAGAGCAGCAACAGATGTCTGCGTTGGCGTCATCGTACTAGATGTAGGTGGAAATTTCACTGCATATGTCTCTGTTTGTGTCAAAAATATCATTGTGCTAGCTTCGTTTTATTTCATCAAAAAAAATAACACCTTCACAGATATCGACTGTCATTATGATGTGCAGGTTTTACTTTGTTTGGAAGAAATACACTTATTCAAGGAAGTTCACAACTAAGTCTGTTGTTTACTTCACATTTACACAACTTACTGGATGCGTGAGGCAGTGTGGCGAAGAACGTCTTGAGGCGACAGGCAAGCCATTCCATGCTCTCGTGAAGGTTGGCCAGTGCCTTGAGGTCACTGACATCACGCAGGATCTCATTCTGTGGGATTAACTTGTCTCCGAGGTTCCCAGTCAGCACCTCTGACTCCTTAGCAAAAGCAGCCCTGAATGATGGACGGGGTGAGGGATGTAAGAGTGTATGGTTAGAATGACAGGCACATTATATTTTTGGCAAAAGAAAAACACAATTTAACCATCAATCAAGTGGCAAATACCCATTTAAAAAAAAAAAGAAGAAGCTGGTATTAAAAAAAAAAGTTGTGAAAGCATTGACGTAGCTCAGAGGAGACTTTGTGAAAGGCACTTTAATCGGTCCGCAGTGTTACATTCTTTGGAGGAATTTATCAGTGATTGGGTTCCTGGTTGGACTCAAAATGTCTGGTTTGCAGACACTGAGTGGATTTTATAAAAAGCAATAATAGAAGTAAATTTTTTAAAGTAATAAAATAATGGATTGTCGAACAGAATGGATGTGCACACGTCTCCTCTGTGTGTTAATGCGTTCAACTGAAAATAGCTCAAATTTTATAATAATCTTATGCTTATGTGCTCAGTATCTCGGGGTTCAATTATTGCTTTGACCTTTACAGTGACTCACACACAAGGGAAATAAGAAGGGCTGAAAGCTGGATGGATACAGCGATAAACACAGAAGGAGTGGAGGGGAAAACTGTGAGCAATTTTATGAGTGCGGATACTTAAAAAAGAAGAAGTTTCCACTAGCTCAACAGTTGGTGGGAGAGAAAAACAGGTGACGGAAAACATTTAGAAAAAGAAGCCAAACACAAGGCAGAGATTTACAAAGTGGCCAAAACAAACACGCAGAGATGCATTTGGCGTTCAAGCACTTGTGGTTGCAGAAGCATAGGGTGAGACCTGGGAAGCTGGATAACTTAAAATCAAAACTGTACTGCTGCAAACACACGACATGTCAGCTAGCCTCCAGAGTCACCAGGATACCCGCAAGATCAAGATTCTTTGAACAACAGATGGGTAAAATAAACAAAACCCACAAGCTCATACGTTCTCACTTGGGCACAGGCATGTGTGGCTTATTAATGAGGCTTTATTAAAGCACTGGGCTGAGAGTCGTGCAGAAGCTAATCCCCTTTCATAGTGATGAAAACATCTACGGCTCTCAAATCAAACAGCCTTATGGTCTCCCTCTTGCTATCTCAGTGCTCTCTGCGCGCGCGCGTGTGTGTGTGTGACTAAGAAAAGGGAGTGTATGAGAGAGGAAGAGAGTGCACACAACTGACTTTCTCTGGCCGCATAACCAATTTATTTATTTACTTTACTCTTCCGCTCCGATGAGCTCCAGTGTTCCCTGAAGAGGGTGCACATTCAAAGGCAATTTCGATAAGACTGACCCCCCCCCATTCCCTGCCTCTGTATGCTCTCCTTATATTTTCCTATTTTGTTCTTCCCTCGTTTCCTCACTTCCTCCAGATAAAGGGCGTTTAAAAGAATAATCATGACTTCTTTTACAGCCACATCTTAGTCAACAAGAGGGGGGTTCAAAACATATGTGAACAAAGACGCAAAAATGGGAGGAAGGGATTAAGTGTGTGATTGCTCAAGTGTGGTTGTGTACATCCACGTCTGATTCTGTCTGTGTGTCTACTGTGAATGTGAGTATGTGCTATTCCACGTATGCTTACATTATTTAATTCTGCACATACATAACGCATATGAATGAGCATGTGTACATGCGCATACTGTTACTGTGCATAATTTGTACCTGGTGAAGTCTTCTTCATCCTCTCTCTTCTGTCGGGTCTGTCTGGGCTGGGCCATATTTGCCCAGTTAGGGAGGGACTGGAGCAAACGACTGATGTCTTCATCTTTAGCCCAGGAAGCACTGATGGTCAGCTTTTCTTCACACTGGACGATGCCCCTGAGGGAAAACAGACATAATAATGCAAACTTAGGCAAGAAATTATTTGTAAAAAGGTGTTTTTAAGTTCTTGCTCCTAAAATAGAAACACATTGTTAATAATATTGGAAGAATATCAAGAAACTAGTTTCATTTTTTTTTCATCTTACCAACAGATAAAGAACTTAGGGTAAAAAATTGAATGAGATTTGCGGTTAAAAGGCATATGATGTCATACTATATTATTATTAGTTTTCAATTATAATGAAAGTGTAACAATACAGTGATTTGGATTTACCGCATTGAACTGTCACTGTGTGTGTATTAGCATTATTAAATAGCTGATAATGTGGACATTCAATATTTAACTTTCTGAGTTAATGGTTTTTAATTTTTGGGCATATCCCTCTGCGAGCGTCTTCTTCACTAATAGTTTGTTAACTTTACCCTTATTCATCTTATAAGGGCCAACATGAAGAATCATAAAATTGTGACTCATCAGTCACACAGGCTGGGGTATCAATTCAAGCGCCTGCATATTTTAATTAAAATATAGATTTTTCAGACTATAAACCGCTAAATCAATATTTTGATCCTACCTCTAGCTTTAAAAAAAAACTCCAGTATAATTTTTTTTGCTGTGCATGAGCCATACAGCAAGTACAGCTAAATAATATCTGCTTAGTACTAACAAACAGAACACGAGCTAATCAGAGAGTTGTGAATGTGATTTACGACCATCTTTACTGACATATAAAATAAAATTACAGCAGCCGTGAATTGGCTTGAGGACAATCTGTGGCAGAGTGCCAGTATCTATTTGCTTTGTTTGCCTGTGCCTATGTTAGAGAAACTGCTTAGTTCTGCAATTATTACTAATACCCCAAGCACTCCGGGGTATCACATTCACATCTGCAACCACACACATAAGTGGGGCTGTGGGAGACAGAGACCTGTTCAGCAACACAAACACACACACTTTATCACACGGAGGCCCCAGTGAGACTGAGGCTGACCTGTGACAGGGTCCAGATGGACTCCCAGCAGTCTGTCAGTCCTTTCTTGTGTCTCCTGCCCTGCTTATCACCCCCCCTCCATATCCTCTAGTCCTCTCTTTTTCTAGCCAGGTGTTACATGGTACCAGAGGCCACAGATGAACAGCTTTTCACAGCACTGTGTCTGTGTGTGTGATTGTAAGAAAACGCAATAACCAAATTTCTAAAACAATGTATAAATCAAACCATAACAATTAACCTTATATTTTAGCTTCCTGCCAGCCTTCTCTGTGTTTTTTACCTGTAGGCTGTGTTGCAGATTTCTTTGTACTCCTTGAGCTTGTCGCAGACCATCTCAAGGAACTGGTTGGAGTAGGCACTCAGGTCCTGCATCAGGCTCATCAGATCCTGGATGGCCTTTTCCACCACCACTGTGCTCTAAATGGAAAGAAAAACAGTTTTAGGGTTTTTTTTAAACTCTAAACATAAAATCTCTGATTTCAGCTTTAAGAAAAAACAAACGAAATTCAGTAATAAACAAAAAGGGTAAAGGTAGACTAACATTTATGTAGATGTCACTTCACATCAGGTCTGTTGGAGTAGCAATGTAATTGGAGTAATCCAAATTCCCTTGCTTTGCCCTCACCTGAGGCTGGACTGACGACTAAAGCAGGGAACCTTGTCAGAAGTCTTAAGACTATTAGTGAAAGGTTTGATTCTTTGTATGTAAGTGCATCAGCGTGAGTGCACATATTTTTGTGCGTGTGTGTTTTGAACTTCTGTGTTGTGTGTGCTCTCAGGCTTAAAGTGAGTGTGTGCGCATTTGTCACAGTGCACCCATCACCAGGAGCCACGGCAGGGCTGTGACAGCAGCCATTACAGATTAGCCACTCCTGCGTGACTAATAGCTGGCCCGGGAACAGCAGAGCAGCTTCATATCCCCAGACACACTCACACTTACACACATCAAACAAACTTTTTCAAAACACACACCTTTGAGCAATTTGAGAGCTGTTAAATAAGATTACAACTCTGTATGTTCCAGTTTGCTGCTCCCAGCACTTAACCAATCCTAGCCTACATCTGTAATAATAGTGATAACTCACTATTAGTCTGGTGATAGCCTTGCTGCAGCTACTCTGAAACTACAAGAGTAGCACAGTGAAGTGCAGAATAATCCCCTGCGACCATTTACAGAAAGCCAATCTTAAACAAATGATTTCTATTTCTCTTCGTATCCCTTCTCTGACTATGTGAATTTCATATGAAGTTTCAAGTGAAGGTGCGAAATAGAAAACCTACATTTTTTTGAAAAAAAACTGATAAAATGAAAAATGACTTGCGTTACTCAAGGTACAAACAGCTGCAAGAGTAGCATAGCACCTTGTTTTTTAGTGCTGTCTACCAAAATGTCATATACAAGCAGACAGCATATTCCAAAGTCAACATTTATTTACTATGACCTTAAATGTAGCACTGTGTGAAAGTCTCAAGCCATCCATCTGTTCTTCATATTTTACTAGGAAAATGGAAAATAGGTAGAAGGATGCATTAAAACATCCAAACACACATGGAAATACAGAAAACAAGGCAAAAATAAAATCTAAATTTGATCTGACCACCTTTATTCTTCAATACTGCTTGAAGTCTTTTAGGCAAGCTTTCTTGTAGTTTCTTTAAGTAGTATTCAGGAATAGTTCTCCAGGCTTCTTGAAGGATATTTTAAAGCTCTTCTTTGGATGTTTGCTGCCATTTGTTGCATTCACTGTCAAGATAATCCCACACTGCTTGAACCGGGATCTGGGGAGGCCAATCCATGACTGATAGTGTTGCATTGTCTGTCTTTACTTTTATATTTGGCACTATCTCATCCTAAAACAAGTAGCCACTGCCAGTCAGAAGCCTTCCAGATGGTACTGCATGGTTAGTTTTAAGTGGCTGTCTTAAAAACAACAAACAAGAAAAACATTCCTTTGAAAATGATCGGGTAAAAAGACTTGACTGATAATGAGTGAAAAAACAGCCACTGCCCATAGAAAACATTTACAAAACCTCCAGAAAGCCGGGAGAACTACTGCTCAACTATTACTTGGAAGTAAGATATAAAGAAATGAGTGGTGGCTCAAGACGTTTACACAGTACTGTATGCAAATAAGCTATGAGCGTCTTGGATCTCAAAGATGTAATTACCATGTACAAGTATTATATCTACTATTCTACCATTTGTAATACATTTTTTTTAAAAAAGGTTCCATTACATTCGAGGTCACTAACTATCTGGTATGACTAAGTGGCTGCTAGACTAAAGGGGGCAGTAGTGACTATAATTGATCATCAAAAAAAGAAGAAAGAACCCCTGATGTGATAAAATGATATTAATATTAATAGCTCTTTCTCTGTTCAGTTTCCCCTTCGCTCATTCTGTCACATGCAGACGAGCATGCACATGCACACACACAAACAGCAGCTACTCCAATGAGGGAGGTAATGATCCATAGCACTGCCCATACCCATGGAGTGCTAACCAAGGCCTCATCTCTGCCAAGGGAGCACCCTTTACTGTCCATGCCTGATTCCCTGTCAGCCTGCCAGGGTAGAAGGAATTACACAGACCCTGCAGGAGAGGAGGCTGTTAATGTAGTTCAGGCAGCCGCTACCTTCCCTCCATTGTGTAGGCTGCTAGTACCGTAAACTGGATTATATAAGAAGATGAAAAAAGTAATTTCATCATTGCTACTTTCTGTTACAGTGACTATGTCGATAATGTTGTCATAATAAGAATTTTTTGCCTTTTCCAGGGGTCTGGTTGGAAGGTCAGCTGTATGGTAAGGTCAGGTAAACTTAAACAAGTCAGTACTTTCATAATTATTAGTCATTTGGATTTAATTAGTTCATAAAAACAAAGTTTTTTTCTGTAAAAATGGGCTGATGCTGTAGCAAGACCTATTAATTGTTAAAAGACAAGTGGCAGTATGACTATGATAAAAATTAAACATGGCTTGCATGCTCATCATAAGGTTCTATATTCTCAAGTGATGATCAGTTGATATAAAAGTGCAGTATTCCGGCAAATGCAACATAACAGAAAAAAACCCCCACAGATTAACATTAACGTCTTTGAGCAAGTACAAAAAAATTGCATTAATGTAAACTCAAGGGAAAAAGTTAAACAAAGTGAGGAAAAGGTAAAATTTTGGTTTAGAAATCTGATATTCTCAACAAGTTCTTGTGCAGCCATAATCATAACGATATCCTGTTCCTGCTTTAAGGACAAAGAGCTGAAGAGCAGGCCAAGTCGGTGAATGGAGAAGAGTAAACAATGGATACCCGATCCATTACTCCTGCTCTAACAAATGCTCTTGCACTCAGCTCCCTTGTCTAATTTGCTCATTTAACACAGCCATTTGTCTTAGGCAGCAGCAATCATTAAAAAGTAATCAAGGGACAGATTGAGAAAGGGAGGGCTTAGACGGAGAGAGTAAGAGTGGTAGGGGAAAGCCAGTTCTGCTACATATCCTCCATCTTACTTGACTGTTACACAGGAGTAGACATGCTTCTCAATCTATGTCTATCTTACGCTCTCCCTCTGTGTAATGATTCAAGCTTAAAGGTCAACATGATGTGGTATCGAGAAAAAAACAAACAAAATAAACAACCCACCCATATTTCTTGTGCAATTCTACTTCCTAGTATTTTATTACCCTAAAGCTGCACATGGTTGCACTGTGTCGCTACTCGTTTTACATCATTACTAGATAAACACAGTCATCACAGAAAATTAGACTTGGGTTGTGCAAATGGATCTTGAATTTGCTGGGGTAAACTGCTGTTTGGAAATGAAGGCCACAGCTATAGTGGTTTAATGAAGGCAGAGCTAGCACTCAGATTGGCGCCTCAGCGGTAAAATCTCTCAATGCATGGTCATCACAACAGAAACCACCCTCAAAGTAGTCGTTTCCTTTATTGGAGAGAGTAAAAAGAGCACAGCACAGGGAATGTCATTACTACAGTAAGAAAACAGGGATGCGATCACTAAACTCCCTACGCTAGCCGAATTTGTTTTACTAAACGTGTCATCAGGTTTTTAAAAAATTTAAGGTAGAAGGAATAAGAAGATTTTATTTACTGAAGCTCACTAGGAAAGTCCAATAACAGGCTGTGGCTAAATAACAGCTTCATGAGATTTCTCTACTGTGTTTTCAGAGATGACTGTGAGAAGAGAAAGCGAGAGATGAGGGCCTCAGGTTTGAATCGGAAACGGATCATGGATTTACCCCATTAAAATAGGGGGTACCCCTTGAGGTTGTGCAGAGGTCAGAGTGTTTAACCTTATGTTCTCTGACATTTCACTCATGCTCTAACCCAAAACCACTCACTCGTGTAATGCCTCTCCCATCCCATTCATGTCTGACCACGGATTGATAAAATAACACAACCTCAGCAGCACGTGCATCCATCCATCCAACCACACACACACCCACACACCAAATGGGACACATAGAAAGATAACCCCTGGCTGCCCCCCTTTCCCCCAACAAAGGCTGTTCTCCTCTCCTGGGTAAAGAAGAATTGGGCATGAGTGGGACATTGTCTTGACAGATCATTCATCAACGTCACAGGAGAGCCAGTCTCTGAAGACTCCCCTGACACACACCGGATGGGTCTCATGGTTGTGCCTGCTTAACTGCAACACATGCTGCTTCTAATGTGTATGCATGTAAATGAGTGTGTAGTTTGTAATTGAGTTTGTTTAAGCTTAAAAAGTCAAGCTTAAACAGGGGCACAATGCCAGGTGTGTGAATAACGTCTTTTTTTTTAAATTAGTTTGTGCCACAAGCCAGTGTACCTCTAGTGCCAGTCCTAAGCCTGGATAAATGGCCAGGAAGGGCATTTGCCACATATTTGTGGCCAAACCAAACAAGCGAATAATATAAAACAAGATTTCCATAATGAAAAGGTCAGGGCCCACTGGTGTTGTTAGCCAACAGAGTGACGGTGGAAACGGTGACGGTGTGCTACTTTTGGCCAGAGACAAAGGAAGAGGAGAACGTATATGAGAGGACAGCGTGAGAAAAGGAGAAGATATGTACAGGGGTGCTAGAGGGTTGTGACTGAAGATTATGCTAGGGATAGGCTGTGATGGAGGCAGAGGATCTGCCATGGCGACCACTAAAGAGAGCAGCTTAAATCATACCAAGAAGACCACCTTTGTGATTTACTGTTGCTTGTTACATAAAAAAATTGCTTTACAATGCCAACATTCAAGGACTTCAAACATTTTGTATATACTTCCCACTTATCATATACACATAAAAACATGTGAAAAAGAAAGTTGTCCCTGGACTCTGTGAAAAATTACTATACTCTGGCTGCTTTCATAGGAGGGATAAGTATCATCCTGCTGAATCATGGCGTCTTTTTGTTTTTCACACCACTGCCAAAAACTGTGAAAACTGTCTATTTCTGACGATTATACAAACACACATGAACTCCCTCCATCAATTATAATTAAGTACAAGCAATCAGTCCTCTAATGGACTGTATATAAAACAAAACAGAGAAACTAACTAATCTGGAAGATTTTGAGAGAACTGAGAAACATAAGATGTACTTGGGAGATAAAAATGGTGTGAAATGCATTGTTTTTTATTGATGTCACAGCTTTTTCAAAAGCAAATATTCTGCAAATTCTTTATGAAGTTTTGAAAGCAGCTTTGAGGTTGACTGATCTCTTTCCACAACTCATTTCGCTTATTCAGCCTGAATCTTTTCATAACCTTTGAGTAAACATAATTGTGTTTACCTTTCATCTAAAACGGTAACATAACGAACACTCAGTTACTCCAGATGAAATCTTTGAAAATGGCAAAACAGATGTAGTTTTGAGTGCCATCGAATGAAATGCCAACATTGTAGAACCGTTGGTAAAATCAGCTCATCATCAAAATTATGAAAATCTAATCACATATTTATGTGAGGCTGGATATTTTTAAAATGAGAAATGGAAACTAACGGATATAACTATGATGGCCACAGTAAGGCGTAATAAGTTACTATAAAATAAATGCTTGTACACAACCTGCGGGTGGACAAATTGAGGTATTAAAAGAATGCATCTTTTCCTCCACCACCACCACAATCATGACTTTTAATACAAACATGCATTAAGCTTCGCAAGTGTTTTAATTGAGAGATGAGGAGCAATATCACACTTGAATGATTACAGATGGGCTTCTACACTACACACACCCTATTTACGCCCACACACAAACACAAATGCGGGGTAAAATATGGAGCTTCTGCACATACTAATCCTGGGAATCACTCTGGAGTTCAAATGTGCCATTTGAATCTCCACTGTGACCCCAAACTCCATTCTAGTAATCACCCCATAATCCCCCAGTTTTTTGGTGTGTGTGTTTTGGTTCCCCCAACTACCTTCTCACATATTGGCAAATACCATGAATTATTTATCACAACAACTTGATTTACATGTCGGTGAATGAAAGTTATATTTTATAATGCAGTTGAATGCTTTATGTTGGGGGAATGCATGTGTTTTCTGTGTTAAGCATTAGGTCTACATGTAAAAACATAAACAATACTCACAAAACACAAAGATTTTCATTTGCAGATTAAAAATTCAAGCAAAACCTTCTATCAGGAGCCTTCAGCCTGTTTTCTTTAAAACCAGAGGGCATGTCTGTGGTTGAGCTGACATTTTAACTTCTCCTTCTGTAACTGACTCAGTCCAAAGGCAAAGATTATGTCTTGTTACACACAGAAACTCTGTGGAAGCAATGCGTGGTGTGAACATGCACTACCCAGGGCTGTTCAAGGTGTTTTCTTGGCTTATTTAAAGGCTCTCTCTAATACACCACACAATTCTTTTTAATAATATATAACTATTATAGTTGTGCGAAAATATATTTTAAAAAAATACTACCAAAAAAAAGTACAGCTGTGTCACATATCAATGGCAGTGGCAGGTTATTGGCCCAGGGCAGCTGGGTGTGAGCCTCAGGAGTACATGTGTTTGGTGTGAGATAACCAGACAAAGGTGGGTGGCAGGTATTGTTAGACCTTCAGCAGTGAGGAAGGAGGAAGAAGAGAAATAAGCCTTTGAGGTGAACAAACTCAGAAGGAAGTCATAGTGTTCATTTTGTGGAAAAATAAAAATAAACTTCTGCACTAATTAAATATTAAAGATAGACTGAAGGTGCTACTACCAAGATGAGAACATAAGATCACACAATCTCTAGAGAGCACCATGTAGACTTAGTGATTACAACTTTGTGTCTCTTGGTCGAGGAGGAAAAAAAAAAAGATTGAAGGGACTAATTTTAAGCAAAGACAAAAGTGCTGTGGGTAAGAATGGTAAGGTGCTTTATTTCTCGATAATTCTTAATAGCTGTAAAACTGTCAACCGGATGCTTGGCCACAATCGCTTTCATGACAGATAATGTAGCAGAGGGTTCCAAGCAACAGTCAGGAGAAAATGTTGGGAAATGGGAAAGCATTTATATTATTTATTTCTCTGTGAAAATGCCGATTTTGGTCAAATAAAAATGGTTGTTGAGCATTTTCCCCTGACAAACCTTTTACTAATAAATGTGGGACTGTCTGATGGTTTTGTTTCTGGTGAAGATGGTTGTGTTTGTTCATCTCCCAGTGTGCTGAGGCAGTAAATGAGTGTGTGTGTCTACTGTTCATGTGTGTATACTAACTACCCTAATACCCCCCTTCCTGTTACCTCCCACCTCCACTTGTGCCACAATCACAGGGCACGGCTGATGCAGCTAACAGGTGTATTGTGTTGTGATTGCTGTGTCTGTTGATGGGAACGGGGAGCTGAGAGTCTCCTTAATAAAGAGAATCCCACCACCACCAGCACCATCATCTCCACTGTCTATGTGTGTGCGCAAGGGCGTGATTGGGGTTGGGGGTGAGGTGGAAAGCAGGGAGCCAATCAACAAGAAGCGATCAACCCTCCACAAATAAACATTGCCTACACACATAATCGCAAATAAAAAGGTCAGTGTCATTACAGTTACTGGAGGTGGAAGCGTGTGTGCATGCACAATTAACACGTGTATGTGTCTGCATGCGTGCCTGCTTCCAACCTTCTCTCTCTCACAAAGCTACATGTAAATATGAAATCTAAAAGGTCAACATCATTAGCAGTCCATTGGCCGCTGAACACATCCGCAATACCATGAGTGCTCTGGCAGCTGATAGCGAGTGAATGAAATCAGTCTTCATCTGGCTCAAGAACAAGTTATGTTTGTAGACAAACACCCAAAACATGCAAATAGGTGCACATATGAATAACAAATGCACAGACAATTACTCCATTAACATGCAGATACAAAAGGACTAGTTAGCGGCTATTGTGCGCAGACACTGGGGACCAAGCTGAATGATACTTAGCTGGAAAGAGAGGGCTGATGTGTACTGTAATTATGGCTCTGATGTGGTCTTGACTAATGAAGTAAACAAGCTCAATACAAACAATTCATCTGCACTCACAGACCCACTAAGAAACACAAGCGCACCAAGTGGCCAGCCAGGTGGCTCGACATCACGGTCTTCAGGGCCTGGGAAATGTGTTCTGGTGGGTTGGTCTTATTGCAGTTGTGTGTCCCCGCATGTGCGCACTGTGTATTCTTGTATGTTAGGACGTCACAAAGTGAGTGTGTAAAGGGGACACTAGGGGGGTTCTACCAAGATTAATGGAGCCAATCTCCACAGCTATCCAGCAGAGTGACCATACCCTCCCTATCCTGTTTTGCTCTTCTATTCTATTCCCCATCTCTCCCTCCGTCTATACTCCTTTCCCTCGATCTAACTCTAATTAAATGAATCAATCAGTGGCAACACTCTGGACAGATAGCATCACACTGCTGCGGCTACCGGCGTGTATGTTTGTGTGTTGCTTTACAGTTGCTGTTTAGATCCTGCAAAAAGGAAAGAAAAACAAGAATGAAATGGGAATAACTATGGTGACAATAAATGAGTGGCTGAGAGCAACAAAGACAAGGCAAGAAAGAAAGTAACCAGAAAAACTGAAAGAATTTGTAAACAGGCAGACATCGGTAGCTTGGCTGCCTTGCTCTTGTTTTTTTTTTCTTTTTAAACATTAACTCTCTTCTGGAGACTTATCAGCCCAGGCTATGCTATCACACAGATGCATGAATGGACATTAGCCTTTCCCACTGAGCTATATACAGCCCTAGAAAGCCCTTATCTCATGCTCCTAGTGGACAATATACAGCCAGTGTCACCTCTTAATCATATCAATTTGATGAATACATATACATGATATATAAAAACAGTATTTGACACCGCTGGTACCTAGTGATAGGAAAACCATTGCCCCTATCATTATAACTTATTAACCTATGCCTAGACTGAATGTCTATTGCTTATTAAAGGCTGCTTAAGCAAACATAAGCTGTGATATTCACCTTGACTCTTGTGCAGCCTTTCCACAAAGTCACTCTGTCTGTTTCTCCTGCAGAGATATCACTAACAAAAGGTCAAATAATTCATAAAACATAAATATATTTAATAACTATGATCCACTCCAAAAGTTAATGTCATGGATATGCATTCATAAATATTCTACCCATGATATGTGAGGGAGCAATGAAAAAAAAGACCATGGGTAACCCCACCACATATTGTATCACAGAGGGTCAGAAGGATAGGATAGCATACATATTGTCTTGCTGTATATGTGTATATATATGAAACACAAAGATTACACAATAATTATGCCTTATTGTGTATACACAGGTTTTTAAAAGTGACCAATGGTCTATGTACGCGTGCCGCTAGGCTCTTACCTCAATGAAATTCTGCACCATACAAAACCCCAAACCCCAAATGCTAATATCTTCTTCCAATTCAAACTATTGCGCACATAAATTTTTGCTTCAGTGGTTGCAGAGAGCAGATGCATCTATAAAATATGCTCCCCTATGGTTTGCTGTATGCGGCTGCAGCCAAGGTGTATAAGAGAGGGTGTTTAATGTTGTGTAGCGATGCTGGGCTATTCCCCCTCCTCTAACCATGCTGGTTGTGATTCCAGTGTGTGTCTTTCTTTCTTTCTGATAGCATCTGGCACAGAAAATAGTAGGGGACTTAAAAGGGGCACATAAAGTACATATGTGTCCACCAACACCATGGATATGTAGACACAAAGACACGTCTGATTAATCTTTAATTAACTAGTGCAAGCACAGAGACTCACAATATGATTAGATAGAAGTTCCTGACAAAGTACTTTACGCAGAACCAGTTCAAAAACTATTTTAGTATATATTCTCTGGATGAACTCTGTCAAACTCCATTATCAAAAGCTCTCATGACAACTAAGTGAATAGAAAAACTCCACACTGTGAAAGAGAGAGCGCAGTCTGTCATAACAGTGGCCATGTGGATGAAGGCCATCAAAGAAAGCAGTAGGATGGCTCTCAAATTGGAGGCCAAAAACAAAATCACACACAGGTAGCAAAACATACACAACTGCTACCAAAACACACATGAAAAACTTACCATAAACACACAAATGCCATCCTGACCCTAGAATGTGAATCACAAGAGAAGAAGCAGGGAAGGGTCTTTTATTCAGCCCAATTAAAAAAGGCAAAAAGCCCAAACAAAAGGAGTGTTTTATTGCACTCCCCACTATCAGCAGAAAGGCTCATTAGCCACAGCAGCATAATTAGCAAGATGCTGAACTCCTCGTTAAGGAGGGGCCCGAGCCGTAAACAAACCCCGCTGAACTCCAAACGCCCACGGTCTCTCTCTCTCTGTAATGAACTGCCACCGCTGTTCCCTCCCAGTGAGAAAACCAAGCGCGCAGACAGTAAGGCTCTGACAGAAACAAACACACACAGCAAAACACGCACTCATACGCGTACACACGAGCTGACAACTCATATCCAAGGTCTGCCGCACAAACACCCACAGCAAAAACAAACTGGGACACTGTCTTCCTTGACAACTGCGTGGACAAACACACACTTACATACAAACATTCATATTATAGACCGATATGCAAAAAATAAAGCGTGCATGCAAAACATACATTTTTACAATACTGGAGACACAGACAGCCATACCCACTAAACATTGAGAATCTGACAGCTGAGACAAATCTTGCCAACTGTCTGAATCTTGACTTTGGCATTGTTATAATCCTCAACCTGCCACGAACCTGTTTTGAATTAAAAAGACTGCCAAAAATCAGCCACGTGAGCCAGTGTTTTAGCAAGTCACAATGAGTTGATTCGATAGTTTGTAAAATCGAATCAACAAAATAAAGCAAGGTAGATATCACAAGATCAGGACAATAACAAAACAACTATGTGCATGCATGTGCACGGGCCCTGACTGTTGAACAGGAAATAATTACTAGGACACCTAAAGAGAAAGCTGCACTTGCACACATAGGCACAACATGAAGAAACATCTAAAAAGTGAAGCCATTTTTCTTCTCTGCTACAGCGGCCATGAAGTGTCACAGTCATGTGGTGTGTGTGTGTCATGGACACACTGAATTTCAGCCACAAAACCCTCAGAAGGTCAGCCATTATTATCAAAAATTTGTTTTTTGCAGAAAAAGGCCCATGAAAGACACATATAAGAGCTACGACATATATGTGCACGTGTGTCACACACTGTAACCACCACTTAGAAACAGCTCCAAAAAGATCAAGCACGATTTCAGCGTTAATTATGATCCTGTGAAATAGTTGGCAGGCTGATCATAATGATCTGAGAGAGAAAGTGAGGGAGAAGGGATTCTGAATCTGTCTGTCTAAAAACCTAAACCAAGAAACAGTTCACAGAAAACAGTGAGGTGAATGTACGTAAACAGCTGCATGCATCCAGACATGTGCTATTCGCATATTGTGGGTGCACACAGGTTTGTGAGGTTTTTAACACCAAAAAAGTCCAATGCACTTCAGAGTATCCAGATAAAGCAAAAGTGCTGACAAACCTGATCAAAGCTGGTAGATAATTGCAGTAAAAAGTTTGGAAACCCTATGGAATTACCAGGCTTTTCCTCATTGAAGTGATAATTATAAACAATCTGTTTGAACTAATAACACACAAATACTTTTCTTCTTTTAGGTATTTATGAAACATATCAAATGATTTCTTTGCAACTGTAGGTAGTCACCCTTTGCACAATCATTGTCCAGTCCATGAGTGTTCAGGTGTCCACTTTACACTGAGAAGATTGTTGATTTAACCTGATGATAATTTTTAAGGACACAATTTGTGACGTTGAGTTGTGTGAGTTGTGTTGGCAATACTCTCCACGTTTGTTTCCATTACATACATAGTATCAGTACATTTACAAGTGTTGAACGCTATTACCAAGCATTTAATTGTTGATTGGAATATGGTGAGTGTCTCTTACCTGCAGTAGGGGTCTCTGGACACCGAGAACCTTCATGGTATCAGCATTGGCAAGAATCTTCAGAGGATCAGCTGCCTTGCTAACTGCCTCGATTTCCTTATTAATCTCTGTCCGTACCTAATGGTTGATTGACAAAAGTTTGCGTCAAATAATATATTTACAGGGGAAATGAATGAAGATCTGTTTTCCATGCCATTCCATGGAGTGAGGTAATCAGTAATCAAGTAAATGATCAACTTCCTCCAAAACCTTGCTTCCAGAGAAGGACTTCTTCACAATCCATTTTTAAGTAATTTCGTAAAACCTACCTCTTTTCATTAGCCACAGTATGAGAGTTGATTTTTACTTGTTTTGAATTGTTTTTGTATTAATGGTTTTGCATTTTTATTCTGTTCTTAATGTTAAGCACTTTGGTCAGTACTTGCTGTTTTAAAGTGCTTTATGAATAAAGCTGGCTTCGCTTGACTTGGCAAAAGATGCAATAAATGAAAATAGCTGGGAAAATAGATCGCAGCTTGAAAACAGCATATCATGTAGGTAACTTAAAAGTGAAAAGAAAATCTAAGAAACTGAGAGACAAATGTTTCCATGAGGCAGAATTACAATTCCATTTGTGCTAAAGCAGTTTTCCATCCATCCATTCGTTTCCGCTTATCCTTTTCAGGGTCGCGGGGAGCGCTGGAGCCCATCCCAGCTGTCATAGGGCGAGAGGCAGGGTACACCCTGGACAGGTCGCCAGTCTGTCGCAGGGCCAACACACAGGGACAGACAACCATTCGCACTCACATTCATTCGCACATTCACACCTAGTGACAATTTGGATTATCCAGTTAACCTATCCCCACGAGCTGCATGTCTTTGGACGGTGGGAGGAAGCCGGAGTACCCGGAGGGAACCCACGCAAACACAGGGAGAACATGCAAACTCCACACAGAAAGACCCCGGCCTGATGTTGGAATTGAACTCAGGACCTTCTTGCTGTGCGGCAACAGTGCTAACCACCGTGCTGCCCGCTAAAGCAGTTTTAAACCAAACAAATAAAACACAGATTGATGCAGAATAGATTTAATTTGTGCAGGAAACTCTTCTGTTTAAAATACATGAACCTGCAAACAGGGAGAGATCTATGTTCTATCTATGGCCACATATACTTGGAAAATAACGTGTAGTTGCATTAGCACACCTCATTCTACTGAGCTAAGACCTTGAAATTCAAACGCAACAGTGGTCTCTAGTAGTATGCCATTTCGTTTTGAACATGACTAGGCCCTGAAAGTCCATGCTTCAAAACATCAGGTTTGGCTCCGATTCTTCCCGTTGAGCTTCCTTTCATTCACACGAACACTGCTTGTGGTTTCCTGATGTAAGAAGCTAAAATCGCAGGTGAAGTGAGCTTTTATTCTTAAGAAATAAGGCCTTGTGGGTAACCTATGCGTGATGCAGTTCTAGTGTTGTGAAAAGACTGCAAATTTAGCATCTGAGGAAACCACTGTGAAACGGGGATGAAAAAAAGTCAAAGTATAGAAATATGCCTACATTTCAATATCTAAATGGGAGAGAAATAAAGGCCCGGTGCAAACAATGTTGTGAGCGTCTTGCTCCCTCCCCCTCTTCACTGCAGAGTTTTAAAGGTTATCAGCTAATGAGGCAGGCTAGAGCGAAGACACAGCAGCATTTTGAACTTTTGAATAGCCTTAAAAAAGTTAAACACACACTCTGTAAGCAAGCATTAGTCATTTAACAACAATGAACAATCCAAACTACTAGAAATGTGCAAGTTTCAAAAATATGAGCAGCTTCAGTTACATTATATTAAACATTTCTGGGAATGTATGTTTATGTATTTACAAAATGTTAAAGTGAAACTAAAAATTAGGGCAGGAAATCAACATGTGATGTAAGATGTCAAGATATATGTGTATTGTTTACTCTATTATACATATACAATGTTATAAAAAGTTTATTACCACAGACTATCTAGCAATATCTAAGCAACTGTAAATATAAAAAATAAAAAAATTATACTTAAATATGCCTGAAATAATTACATAAAATAATAAATCTTTCTATAAATATTGTAGCTTTCCCCCCCAAACCCAAAAACCTTGATTTCTCTTCAAGGTATCTTAAGAACCTTTGCAGTGATGTGTGTTTTCTTATTCCAACAAATCCTATTGGTCTATTGGTATTTTATGTCAATCCAAATAAAACAAAAAAGTAGTTTACTTTATTCTTTTAAAAACAGGCAATACTGCTAAATCCACCCAATTTACAGTACGAAAAATAAATCAATTAAACTACACTAAGTCAAATTTATTTGTGTTTATTTGTATTCACAAGTTTACACTAAGTGAATGCAGTATAAAAAAAATCAGTGTTCAGTGAGAGGAGATATATAAATACAATAGCATCTACAATACATTTTTTAAAAATCCAGCATTTAAAAGAGTTTGAGTCTCTAAGTGTCTATAAAAAGCAACAAAAAAAAAATGTTAAAGATGTAAATTTGGTTGTTGTGCCATTGTGCTTCTTCTCACAGAGAAAACTGAGAATATGTGTTTTGTTTCGCTGTGGTCTTTCTGTCCAGAATGGTGTTGAAACCAAAGGACTTTGACATGGAAATGCTGACACAGCAGATTAAGTGCATAATTGTACAAGTAGACAATACTGAAAGGGATAACAGCTAAATTTAAATTAGGTCGAGTTTTGTTTTGTTTTTTTAAACACTACCTGAATTTTTTTTAGTTCATTAGTAACCACAGCAGATGTTGACTGCAGTGGAAGAAGTTACAATGAAGCGTAGCTGCGGTTTCTTAATGTGAGGGATTGATTTCTGGGAAAGCTGGTGTTTCACTAAAGCGCTGCACTGACTGCTGATATCGCACTCTGTGAGAATTCATAAAATCCATCAATTTGTCATTATACTAACCTGGTTAAGGAACAGATCATTAATGTAGTAAGTGAGGAAAGCTCGAAGCTGGCACTGCTTGGCTTGACCTGGCCCCATGTTCATCTCTATTTCCTTAATGAATCTGAAAAGAAAAGGAAAAACATACAGATTTTAAGACATCAGAAAAACACCTGTGAGTAGTGGCTCATGTTGAAGTATACAGGCTTGACACCAGCAACACAATAACACTGTATCACTGGATCCAGCATCAATTCAAGGAGTAAGGTCTGCCATAGAAGCAAATTTTGGAAAGCTTTAAATGCCCCTCAAGATGCCTTTCAGTAGGGCAATAAAGCTTAAAGGCTCCAGTGGAGCTCCTTAGAGCCATTAGGGCAAACTTCAGTTAGACTAGCTAACTCTCAGCTGTGTGTTTGCAATAGTGGATGTGTACAGAGAAACACAATGGAAAGTATAAAATAAAACACCAGAGCTTTACAGAGTTATTAATATGAACCAATCACAGCTGCAGAGTGTATGCTCTCAGAATTCTTCCCAAACGCTGGTGTCTGCTTGGTCAGATAGGGTCAGACAGTTATATATGGGTTTGTAGAGGCACATACACACCTCGTTTGTCAAAGAATCACTGGTCACTGGCCTTGTCTCACACACACACCACAGGGCAAACCATGCAAGAGTAAGTGCCTTCTCAACCGCTCAGCACATATAAATGCACAAATAAATCAAACTCCTCACAACAGAATTCTTTGACCTATAAGACAGTTAATGTATGACCTCAACTTCCAGAACAGAGAAACAGAGAGTGTGTAAAGACAAGGAAAAACGAAATGCTTTATGTGGGAAGATCTTGAAAAAGTGAAGACAGGAGATGAACATAATACAGGTCTGAGGCTGTGAAGATAACTCCAATTGGAGATTCAGCTGGACATAACCATTTGTAAAAAAAAGACGGCTACACCATTGCCTGGTAACCTGTCTCTGTGCTTTAGTAATGCGAAGTGGAAGTTAGGGCCCACAGGCTGTAGCATTGCAGACAACTAGTGACACTTAGTCTATACTGGAATATAGATCAGTGAAGGTGGATGATTGATTACCTAAAGCTTGCATACACACACACACACACACACACACACACACACACACACACACACAGAGAGAGAGAGAGAGAGACAGACATGCACGCACACAAAAATGCCCACAAATAAAAACAAATCTCAAAAAGCACACAATGAGCACAAGCCGTGGGATCACACTACTCAGCAACTGTACCCAATTAGTCAGCAAGAGCTGAGCCAGTGTGTTTCTGTATGTGCGTGCATCCTTGTGTGTCAGAGTAGGCAAGAGAGACAGGGTGAGCAAGAAACCTAAACCTATTCTAAATCCTCCATTGATTCCCACTGAAACTCACCACAACAGAAAGTTAAGTAGGAAAAACTCTTCTGTGGCCTCATTAAAACCGTCAAGCTTGCAAAACCATGGAGCCAAGATATATATAAATACACACACACACACACACACACACACACACACACACACACACACATATATATACATACATACATACGTGTGTGTGTGTGGTTTTTTTCCTGTTGTTGACAACTTCATTTCCAGAAATTGATCACAGGATAAAAGTTGCCAGGTTGAACGTGCATCGTGTTGTTCTGCGATCCCTCGCACGCTGTCAATATTGTCATTGTTTCAATACAAGTGCCAAGATGATGAATCTATAAGTTGGTGTGTGAGCACAGATGGATTTTTGTAGGCAGGGGTGATAACGTTTGAGTAATGTAGCAGGGACGAGGCAGTAAAACGGCTTTGTGTATCCAGACAGCCATCTGGCACCGAGCCGCGGGCCCATTCCCCGGGATACAGAGCCCATGGGTGATACGAGGAAGTTTAGCAAAGGTAGCTTGGCTAAAAGCACTGTTGGGGCCCACAGTGCTTATACAGCCCAAAGAGCACATGTTCAGTGAGCAAGACAACACACATTAAACAAAATGTTTTTGAGTGGCTTCAGAGAGATCATTTGGAATATAGAGTAGTGAGCCTGGTTAAAATGTAAATGGATAAATAACACAGGGAAAAGCACAGACGAGCTGTGACTTCCAAATGGATCCTAAAAGAAAATCTCTCCCAGCTTATTATCATTACAACCACATCTTCCAAACGTCTGCCTTGCTGGTGGCATGGCATACCGTAGAGATACTTCTAATGATGCTGATGATGGTGATAACAAATGACAGCATAGAAGTTAAAACACACATGCAAGCCCTCACAAACATACCCATCTAAAAGCCATTAACTTGCCTAAAAACTCAGAAAGTACTCTTCTCTGCAGCGTGTAGAAGCCCATTTGTAGACACTGCGAGCAAAATCTCAAACAGAAACATGGGGAGACAGACTGTCCTCTCACTGAAGAATGACAGCTAGCTTAATATGATCTCTCAAGGCTACATCTGAGCTTGCTTTTACACTTGTCTAACCTACCATTTTCACCTGTTATCATGAGCTACAGCACTATACAACAGAAAATGACTTGGTCTGATAGATTCTCAACTTGTCTGGTTTGAATTCTCTCTGCATTAATGGTGGAAAAAAAGTTTTCTATTCCCCTGAACAAGTCTTGTCTCGCTATATTAAGTAGCCAAAGCATATTTCAGACACGCTTTAAAGGGCAAAGTAGTACTGTTTCATAAAAGCAGCCAACATCCTTAAGGCTCTCTTATTTCTACAGAAATAAATGTGCATTTAGACCTGCATACCAGTCTAACTTACCTCATAAAAAAATCATACTAGTAAAGTTACCAGTGGGCAAATACATAAAATGCTTTCTTAACTGGCTTCCAATTAACAGAATTTTTTTTTTTTTAATTACTCATTAATAAGATGCGTTTAATGCCACCAGACTTCAGTAACACTGCCCATTTAGCTGATGATGCTGTTATAATTGGGCCCAATGTGATGTTAACAATGTCAGTTTCATTGAGAGGTGACAACAAAACACACCAGTCAACCATATGGCAGGTGTACACAGCAGAGGTGTCAGCCAAGTCGCTAAGGAGCCGCTGTGGAAGCAGTGGAGAGACACAGCAGCAATAATGCCGTGTAGATTCACCCCTGTGTGTGAAATCTTAATAACCTTAAATAATCTGCTTATCTACTCGCACAGACACACAGACACACACACACACACACACACACACCTTTTTTCCAGCTGCCCTAAAAATAATATGACAGTCACTGACACACCGACTGGCAAAAAACAGCAACACAGCCCAACAAAGGAAATGAATCACTGAAGGGACAGCAGGATTTCAGAGTGAGTCCCTGTAACCCACAAACGACACATATAGTGCTTAATGTCACTACTCAAACGGCTTAAAGACACCACGATAACACAGTCGGATCTTCCAAAAGGATAATATCATAAAGCAATACATGTAAGGAGTTGCTGTTAACTTTATTTTTACGTTCATTTTTCTCCAAGCTCTTTTACTAATGACCGGAGAGTCGGGCCACTGTATAAAGTCTCCTTTAGCACATCTTGAAGATTATCAGTGGGGTTAAGATCTGGACTCTGCAGTGGCCAGTCCATGTGTGAAAATGATGTCTCATGCTCCCTGAAGCATTCTTTCACTATTGTAGCCCAATGAATCCTGACACTGTCATCTCGGACTATGCCCGGAAAGAAAAGCAATCCACTGACAGAAAAACCTGGTCATTCAGTACATTCAGGGAGTCAGCTGACTTCCTTCTTTGGCAACATAACGTTTCTGAACCTTGACTGACCAACTGAAGCCACCTCAGGTCATAACACCGCCCCCACAGGGTTGTTCACTACGCACCAGGCATGATAGGTCCATCACTTCATCTGCCTCTGATTTTCTGATTAGTCTCACTGATAAGTGTCTTTTTTTTTTTTAAAGACTATACAGTTGTTTGTTTAGTCCCATTCCCCTGAGTTCTCTTCACATTGTGTGGGTGGAAATGCTCTTTCACTATTGAATTCTACTGTTGACACATTTTGATGGGATTTCACCAAATACTTAAATAATCTCTGATCACGATCATAAAAAAATAACCCTGTTAAATCATTTAAGATGATGGTTCACAGCAATCCTTCTGATTGTCAATCAAACGATTTAGTATTTATCACTAATAAAATGTACAACCAAAGTAATGTATTTTTAAAAAAAAAAGGTTAAGTATTACTTGACTCCATATTGCTACATTTAGGTTGAAGCAATCTCTCCAAAACAGCTATTCCTTCACCACGGGTGCAATAGAAGCAGTGACCAGGCAGACACAAAACATAAAATGAATCCAGTTTCTCTTCTAAACGACAGACAGAGTGGCTTCAGAGGCAGCAGATCCCACACACACACATCTTCACACAGATGCCAAGACTCCATCACTCATACCCTTCCAAAACACGGCATGCGGACAATACAAGCCCCAAACAATAAAAACATACCCAGACTTTCATTCAAATTCAGTGTTTGTTAAACTCTGTATTTCACTCTGGATCCAACATGGCTGCACACTTGCACATTAAGTACAGTTTCTTAGCAGCCACTGTAGATGATTGTACTTGACATCATGTAATTATCTGTCATTAGAAAACAGATGTCAGAGCCTAGGGTCTAGAGCTGGATAATTCTAGGTGTCATGCCCCATGTGTAATCATGTTAAGAAATAACATTCCTGACAGGCATAATATATTTATGCTAACATGAAACTGTCTAATGAGTGAATTTACTGTATCCCAATGGCTTTGTGATCATTCGGAGAAAGCTAAGGTTGGAATATTTTTTTAGATAGGTAAAACAAATGAGAAGAGACAAGGACAAAAAATGTTTTTAGAGCAGTTTTGAATTAATCTCCCACTAGAAACTAAACCTAAGGTAACAAATGCATCTTTAAATGGAAAGGGCTGGGATCCCATCATCTATCTGCAGCAGCAGAGTAATGATGCTGAAAGAGAAATGGGATAAAGACAGAGATTTAAGAAAGACAGCAGAATAAGAGTGTGCTGAGATCGATTAGGGACTCAGCATTTTTAAATCTCCCTGAATTCCCCTCAGGCACGAACCTATCGGCTATGGTGAATTCTGATTTCACTGCCCGGAGAGGAAGGCTGGTTCTGTAAAGACCTGTCACACATCAAGGACAGGACAAACAGCACCTCTGCCAAATAAGAGAGCAGCAGGATAAGTGAGAGCAGGAGTTTGTGTCTGTGCATAACTACATCCATGGCATACTTATAAAGTGTGTCGCACTTACACACACACACGCACAGACATCTCTGGGACACTTGAAATCACTATTTTAATCTTTCTTACAACGGTACGAGCCACTTAAGGGGGATTTCAAAACTCATAAAAGGATTTCAATAGATAGGTAACACTTTATTGGCTTTATCTCACAAGTAATATTAGTGTCCGTTCCAACTAATTTCCATCTTTTAATTGTTATCCAACTGCATGTTCTACATTGATTCTCTTGGATATTACACACTCCAGTACACACTACTTAATTATTTCTACAATGGTTTTACATTGATGAAGCTGCACCTGAGGATATAAAGATCTACTCAAGAGCTTTCAAAGCACATAACAGCAGCACTGAGTCAAAGAATACTTTATATTATAGACAACTTTGGATGAACAATGTTCCAAGCAAGCAAATGCCACATTCACCACAGGATGGCACTGTGTCAGCTTCATCTAGGAGCTCAGGCTTAAAGACTAAAATTAAAAGGTAGATGCTTTCTTTATAATAAACAGATTTAGAATAAGAACTAAGTTGCCATTTGTTATGTACCGATTTTAACCCACACAAGATTTTCTGCATGGCTGGGTATGTGAGACTGGAATACAGAGGAAAGCAAAAGAAAGTGACTGATAAATAGTTTTTGTTTATTTTGTTTTGTTTTTTTTATTTATCTTTTTCTTAATGTGACAATACTGTGTGTGATTAAGTGTGTGAGCATGTGTTTTCATCAGTCCCTGGTGAAATGCATATGGTCTTCCCACACACCGCCCACGCCTCTTCCAGACTCCCTGCTGTTTACACCCTGTTCTTGCCCCCGTTGCTGCATCGCATACGCTGAAGGCTTTCGGTGTGTTTTCGATGTATGTGTTCGCAGTATGTGCAGTGGCCTGTGTGTGTGCGTGCAAGAGCAGGTGTTTTTGTAAGAGAAGAAAAGAGATTTAAAAAAAAAAACAACAACGGGGGGGATGCAAATGTATTATGGAAATTAGGTGAGCAAGTGTGACCACATGCTCAGAGAAGCAGGTATAAATGGGCTTTATTATCAGAACCTTAACTAGGAAGAGTGAGATTTGTAAAAAATGACAAGAGAAGTCAATCCTTTTGTAGCCCTATGCTGCACAAGCTGCATGTACACCACAATGGATGAGAGAAAAAGGACTGCCACTCTGATGCATCTATTATAGTTGCTTCCCATTATTTGGTGCTTGACCCCAATAAAAAAAGAAGAACAAAAAAAGAGATTAGCGTCATAATTTGAATGAAAAAAATTTTTTTCACACCAAACCTCCTTAATTAGTAACCTTGGCAACAAACTTCCACTAAGTAAAACGTTCTGTCAGGTAACCACAGTTCTTGTAGGTTAACAGGATAGTTTCCTCTTTTTTTGTTTTAACTGAAGGTAGGTATACATAAAGAGAATAATAAAGCTTGTGACATAGATTCAAGAGGAATAAGTTAATGATTTGGCTCAGAATCAAAAATAACCAATCAGCTGCTCTTTGACACCTTAGGGAAACATTTGCATCCTTTGCCTCCACTTATGCGGTATAATTTGAATAAAAGACTAAATATATATTTAAATGTTTGATTGGTTTCAAAATGTGGGGTTAAAAACTACCGACAAACATACTCCAACTGTGGCTTAGTGATTAAGCCAATGCCAGTCTTTGCATGTATATCTTTGAACTCCAATTTTGGCTTCCACCAATTACAAAAGAATGGGCAAAGCTAACTAGTTATAGTGCTTAATAATCACATTTAGTAAAAAAAATTTCATTTAGGCATGTAGACATGGTCAACACAACCTAATGAATGTTATTTAAGTGGATTTGATGGTAGCATCCACTGTTTCTGTGAGTGTTTTCATGCAGTCTACAAAGCAGCCAATGAGATGAAGAAGGGGAAAAAAAAACCTCAAAATAGAAAGGAAGGCCAACAACACTAATTTTAAAGAGACTATTCCTGTATTCTGTACACTCACCTGTACTGCACGGATACAGTTGTATAAGGTAAACATGGAGGGCTATAAAGGACATAAATAATGGCAAATGTAGGAGAAACACAGTGATGTTGATTTTGTGGTTATCTGTGTTTGGCAGAACAGCAAGCAGGTGTGTGTCCATATATTTGCAACAGATGTTCATTCTGTCTATACATGGTTGTGCGCTCTCACATACTACCTCCATTCACCTCTATGTCTCTGCATGTACTTCGTAAATGTATGCAGACACTTGTGTGTATGTGTGTGTGTGTTGTCACAGTGTGGTGCAGACCAATTAAAACAAGGAGATTGATGACCAGGGGCTCTGAGTAGCAGCAGCGGCTGTAGCAGTAGCAGACAGCTGCTTCCTGCAGACAACAGGAAATGAGATGGCCCTGTTTAGCTGACGGTGCCAAACAGAAAACACCACAGAGCCTCAAAGACAAATCACCACCTTACTGCTGCTACAGGCCTCTTCTACCATTTTGCTACAGCATGCTCTCTAAATATAGATGTATGCCACAAGATGCTTCTTCATGTAGGGCATGAGTGAATTTGGGTTTATGAGTAACATGAGGTAATTATGCAGTCACCTCTATAATAAGAGAAAAAATGTACTATTGTTATGGTAAATTACCGATTAGCTGACGGTAATAGCATTTTAATGTAATTAAGGTCTACTTAACAGCCACATCTATTTTTCTTCAATTTTAAATTTAGAATTAAGTAAGTGCCTTTCTAGCAAGGGCTCAAACCTGTCCACTGGTGTTTTGTTACTATTCACTACAGGGTTTTGACAAGTTTGACAAGTTTGGTTTTTTTTTTTTTTTTTGCTAAAGGTTGTCATGTACATGCTTTTAATAGAAATGGCTGTCTCTGCTGTCTGTTTAGTGATGGACAGATTTAGAGTCTTTGGAGTCTTTAGTGCAAGTTTAACAATATAAATGTCCCCAACCACTAGTAATCATAAAAGAGCTGAAACACCATCCATGCATAAAGGCTTTGTATTGCAGTCTGATTTTCCAAAGCTACCAGTGGAACACAAAACATATCTCCCATTTACATTTAATGGAAGCTAACTGTTGCTTTTTTCCCTTTATCTGCAATCCCGTGAATGGAGGAGGGCTGTGGGAAGCAAGGGGAAGTTCAGCTGTCTCGCATGCTTCATTGAGCAATTAAGACCACTGAGAGGTAAATATCTCTGAATGTCACAATAGGAGGCTCCTAGGCCCAAATTATGCCTTTTTAACCCCCAGTGTACAATGCCGATGAATAGAGACAGCGAGGCAGGTGATGGCACAGAGGCGTGTTCGTGTATGGCCCCATCAAATGGCTATTTTCTTAAGAACAAATACCAATTGCAATTTCAGACACACATAAACACACACTATTCTCTAGACAGATAGGCAGGTGCAGATAAACACTGTATCTGCTTTGATTGTACCCTGCTCAGTGCTTAAGTATTTTAAGAGTTCACCTCCCTCTTATAAAAACAAGACTGATTAACAAGCAGAGCTCTAAATGGACTCCCACAGGGGGAAGGGGACTGTTTTATTAAAGTAAGCTAGGAAGTAAAAAAACAAAGGTGACAGAGTATAATGCAGACACCGATAATTGAGTATAACAAAAAATATAGACAGGCATTCACTTTATGGCTATCGTTATATTGGTTTTTGGAGAAATCACCATATTTAGACGAGAGGGTGGAGTGCTAAATTATGAGCTACCAGACTATTTTGTCAAATAATTCTACCAATTAAAAACCACCTGTGACTTTAACCTGTCATTTAAAGTGGGCAATAATTATGCAAGCTGAGAATTCTTTTTTAAATTATAAAATAAATGAATTTTTTTTTAAAAAATAACGTGCAGCTCGTGTAAAGGCAGAAATTACCTATTGAGACCAAACTGGTTTTTACACAGGGATGTAAACTTTGTTTAGTTCTGTTGTGAAGCTGGGCGATATGCCACAGCAGTTTGTGGGGATTGACTCGCTTTAGCAGCCAGCCTTAGGTGGCTATTCAAGGAACCACAGCTTTTGGCACTTACAAGCTGGTTTCATTTTCTAGCCCTGGAGTCTGCTGCTTGGCAAAAACTGAAAGACTTCAGGTTAAACTGTAAAGAGTGTTGGACCCAATTAAAGGTGGTATTCACACTGTTTGAACAGTCTTAGCAGAAAACTAGCAAACAGGAAAATGCATACTATATGTTAGTACGGAGCACATGTGAAGACAGATGGAGGGAGACTTATCTGAGCCAGTCATATCCTAATTCATACGTTCTGCCTTTGGTGAAAGTCATAGCATACCAAGCTTTAGCTCTTGCTTTTTAAGTTGTTAAGTGGTCAGAAAGCAAAGAATAAAGTGGACTGAATGAGCGTTATGCCCATCTTCTCTGACCTTCGCAAACCCTGGCACGCCTATACACTCGCACATCATAATCTTTTCTAATCAGAAGTGATGGCGAGGTATATACATCTGAGCCAATGAAGGACACTCATGGTTCAGTGAATGACTCAGCAAGACTGAAATGGCAACTATCCCTGCGAGAGCAAAGTGCGAAGGCACTTTTCAATTCGCCTGAAAAAGTACTAAGAAAAACACTTAACCTCCACACAACACACAAAGGGCTAGCAAGCAAGGATTGACATGAGGAGTCTATTTTGGCCCAAAGAGGAGAGTGAATGAAAGATGCCCTGAAGAGAGTAGGCAAGTTGAGGTCAAAAGGATTGCTTTGAGGAGATGGCAATGGCTTCAATATTTTTTTCAAAGATACAATTGCCACGGGTTAAGAAAGACAATTTAGTTGACTTACAAATAAAAAACTGTCTTCATCTTACATTCCCATTTCAGTACGTCACTTTATCATGTATTTCCTTCTACTGCCCAGCTAACACAGTACACTAGCACTTCGCAGTATCACAGATGCTTAGAGTGATGCAGTCCTTCAAAAAAACTGTTGCTTGGTGAGCCACTTCACATCATATTTTCTTATGATAAAAAAACACTCAATATTTATCACCTCTTCTCCTTACTGTATGCCCTTATCTTATCTCCCACCTTTCATTTCACTCCTTTTTCTCCCCCCTACTGTCATTTCTGGCCTCATATCCCCTGTAACACTTCAGACTCTTCCCATTCACTCATCTCTCTCTTACCCGCTCTACCCTAATTCCCCCACCTCTCTCTATTTTTACCACTCTATTGCGGTTATATCTCTGTGGCACTGTTTCAATACTTCCCCCTTGCCACACCTTTCCTCCATATCTCGTCTCCCTCTCTCTCTTTTAGACTTCAATTCCATTTAGACCTTTATGTTAGCGTAGGACTTTCCATCCTGTTGCATCCACGTAGTAAATTGAAATGGTTCTGGTGGCTCTATAGAAGCCTGATTGAATTTAAAAAGAGAAAGTACCATAAAGAGAACTAGTGGTGAGAGGTCTGTAATACACTCAGGGCTTCCCATGCTATGACAGTGTTGACAGGGGGAAGGGAGAGGGAAGAAGGAGGCACCAGAGGTGAAGATCAGTGGGATGGTGAGAGGTAAGAAAAAAGAAAAGAAAGGGTAAGAGGGCAAAATGACTGAAAATGTTGAAAAGAAATATAGTCTTGAAACCAGCCTATTACCCATCACATGCAAGCCAATACACAGAAACACAAAAACCTTCATAAGCCCTTGATAGTGACACCTCACAGAAATGCCTCAATCACGGTTTGCATGGCCTGGAGGGAGTGAGGTGACAGGTCTCATATTGGAGAGGGCCAACAAAATGCAATTCCAGGAAGTCAGCTCTAGGGCTGTGTGTCTGTCATACGTACAGCTCTGATAATACTCCCACACATCACATTACACCGCCAAAATAGCCACCTCTCAGCGTACAGGGCATTCACATTCACCACACTGAAAGAAAAGTGACAGACACACACATCACACACACATGCAGCTGGTTTGTGTATATATTACTGCTAGGAAAAATATGATGTTACAGGTTAAATTATTCATTGATCCTTTCATAGCCTTTTCAAGCCTTCTCTTTGTAATGTTATGTCTTGGCCTGTGTGTTAGTGTGTGTCTACTTGAAAGGGCTCTCATGGGATAGACACAACCTCAACCTTGAGCTAGAACTGACCTTTAACTTTGTGTGTTTCACTCTGAAAAAATGACAGGTGTGTGGGTAATATGTATGAGTTGTGAGTATTTATGCACATGGCCATATTGGTAATAGAGAATCATTCTATAAAATATCAGGATGACCCCCCAAAAGAAGAGGTGAAGGAAAGAGCAGAGGTGGAAAAAAAGAAGGAAACAGTGACATCTTGGTGGGTACATTTCACAGCAGATCAGAGTTATAAATGAACTGGGATGGCAACTAACTACAGCTGATCTAAATTATTAAATATAATGCATCCATGAAGCATATGCCCTAACAAATAGAAGTAAAAAAATGTAGGATAACCCTAAAATATTAGGATGCAGAGGGAAAAGGTGGGTTTTTAGCCTGAGGCAGAGGTTGACCAGAGACTCTGCTTCTGACTTCAGGGAGACCTCATTCCACCACTTTATGACAGAAAAAAGATGTACAACTGTAGGGTCCTTAGAGCCCTACAGTCAAAGACTAATACGGTAGGAATACAATTTATGAGCTGTGGAGTTACTTTAAAGTTAACTTGAATGGTCACATTGAGCTAATGAATTCAAAGACTCAAGCAACCCTGGGTAAAGAATAGCTGTAGGGCTATTTAAGCAGCTCCACATTGCTGATATCAAAAATACTGCATGGAGTTAGTTTGGGTTTAGGTTGATATAGATGCCAATACAAGATTATTTATGCACTACATCTCATACATTGGTTAATACCGAATATCTTAAAAGGTTGGCTTAAACAAGAAGGGAAACAACCACAGAAAAATTAGCTACAAAGAGAAAGGAGCATTAAAAATGATGAAATATAAATAAAAATTATCCAGATGGGAAGCACAAACACTGGCCTCAGTCTTTTTTTCTATACTTGGTTTCACTCCAGTCCTTTGTCCACTTATAGTTCTGTTTTCCACAAGAGTAGAAATTAGACATTTGTAGTTACATCATTTATTTATGGCACTGCCAAGAAGATGGAGCAGAAAGAAACAACATTCAAAGATGCCAACATGGTTATAACCAATGCAGTGATTACACTAAACTAGAGCCTTAACTGAACTAAGCCTTGTTGTGCTTATTTTGGAAAGTGGACTACGTGATCCTTAAAGGCTGACACATCAGAAACAGCATGTTACCACTGTACTTAATTGCTATGCAATTTATCTTTGGTTTTATAAAGCATGAGAAAATCGCAGCTGCACAAAGCTACTGAGGATCATAAACTGTGTTACATCTAACTGGTCCCTGTTTTCACCAGTTATCAGCACTTTAACAAAATGCAGACACTGACTCATCCCAATTATTTGCTGTTATGAAACACTGACAACTGCAATCTGCTAAAAAAATCATATGCATTTGCTGCTTCCATGCACACCACAGAGGTATGTAAGCATCCTGTGTAGTGCCTGTAATGTAACTCCTCAACAAGACTGTCAGTGTCACTTCACATGTATGTTGTCATCTCATTTCCATCAAATGAACTGGATTCTGCAGTAAAGCTGTTGGGAAAGCTGTTGCAGTTTGTAGGAAATAAAAGTCAGGTTTATTCAAGGTCAGCTGCAAACTGCTTTGGGCCAAAAAACCTGCAGTTACTATCTATATTTTAGATATCACACTAAATACTGTATATTGGTATAACAAATATTTCTCTGACATGGTTGTGAAGGCCGACTCTATTTTTTCACAACATTGCTTCAGTTCACTGAAACTTCCAGATACAGCTTTCTTAAGGCCCTACCACAGCATTTTAATCAAGTTGCAGTCTGGACCTTCACTGGACTGCACTTGCAGCACCTTGACTCTTTTCTTTTTCAGCCATTCCATCGTAGGTTTGTTGCTGTGCTTGGGATCGTTGTCCTGCTTCATGACCCAATTTGGGCCAAGCTTAAGCTGTCAGACATTTGACTTAATGACCTCAAGGCACAAAACAAGCCGCTCAACTCACAAACACGTTCTTTTACAAGGTTTGTGTCATGTGACAACAGTGTCTTGCTATGCTGAGCAAAGCGCAGCATTTGTCCCTTCTCGGGAGCACTTGCATGTGTCACAGCAAGGTGTGATGTACATTTGCATGACGAACAGAAATGCAGACTGACAAGCACATATAGTAGAAGTGAATACGATGAGTATAGCAGGTAGCTCATGTTGGCCCATTTGCTGCACCTAGCAGTCAGGTCAGCACATGCCGCTTCCCATGTGAAAAGCCGTTCACCTCTCCACCACCATGGTACGAGGTGCCTGCACTGATATGCTGTGTTTGGGTTTCATCAAAGATGACGCACATTATGGCTGAAGAGCTCCACTTTGATCTTGTCTATCAAAAGGACCTCGTTCCAGATGTCTTTTGTTTATTCAGATGTCAACATGTTATTTTTAGAGTAATGCTTATAAAGTATCAAGACTTCAGGTTTTGTAAGGAGAGCATTCTTTGACATCCAGCCTTTTGAGCAAACACTTCTCCCTTGTTGTCCAGGTGAACTCCTTTTAGTCATTTCCATATAAACCACAAGTTTCAAGACTGAAATGAGGTTTGAATGTTCATCCACAAATTGCAGCAGTTTGCTTTTCTTGGTAAGCACAGGTCTCTTTCTGTTATCTTCACAAGCAATAAAGGGAATTTTAATAACTATAGAAAAAAAAAAACATGAGCCACATCTTGCTTATTCGCATTTCATGAGTGTATATGTACATTGTAGAATGTCTATTAATAGTATGAATCAGACAGGTGGTAGTGTTATCAATGTTTTCTTAGACCAACTAGACCCAATGGACTTGATTCGTCTTTTTTGCTGTGCTATCTTTCAGCTTAACGAAGGCTTTTGCCAGCATACATCCTGGAATGCTCTCATTACCTTGGTGTAGTTGCCAAGGGAGCCAGTGTGATATTCAATACTTCTGTTACCCATCCCTCCAATCTCATTTACACTTGACACCTGACATTTGCATAATGGCCTCGCTCCATCTCCTATCTAGTGAAATAAAGGGTTGAGGCAAGGTGGTTATAGAGTGTGTATGTGCTTCTATGCTCATGTTTGTTTGGTTGTGATGAGCAGATATGCCTATCAAAACTGTGCATGTGCGAATACGCGCATGAGTGTGTGTCATAGATAGGGGTTAAATGACTTCCTTCTAAATGTAGCTCATTAAGCCTGTGGAGACCTTGGCGTGCACCATATTTGCTGATTTGGGACAACTTGCGGAAATGCTGGCAGGAACATGTACATGTGCTTGCTAATCAGGAATACTGTGACCTAATCAGTCAGAAACAGATATTTGGGTGTCAGGAAAATTTAGGATGAACACGTATTTGTACCCCCCAATGTAAGCTGTTGGAGATACTGGTGGACCGCTATGAAAATGACACTACGTCAGAGCACTGCGTCATTGCGTCTGTTCAGTCATAATGAAACTTTGCAAAATATTTTTCAACAGTCCACAAGGAATGGCAGAAAAAAATTAAAGTCTGATTTGACTATCACCCAATTTGTATTCATTTTAACAGCCTTGACAAGAAAATACATCACCTTAGTTCTTTAAATAAAACTGTCAGAGAATTTAAGGCTGGGTCTGTGATGACAGTATGGGGTAGTAGTTGACTCACTGGCATTTTAAAATAAAGTCTATTAACATAATAAACGAAAAAAAACTTCAAACTAAAAGCCCGTTGCCAACTAGAGGGGTTTCTGTCGATAGGAACACTAGTCATTCCCTACTTGAAGGCGGCCTGTGCAATTGGCAACAAGATGTTGGGGATGTTGCATGCCCAACCACCTGGAGACCAGTTGGTTACCACAATTACTTGCAATTGCTCACTAAATGTAAATGTAAAAAAAAAATAATTCAATGCAATTACCACACAACTACTAATTTTTTCTAGTCTCGAGAAGGTTTCCAATTTAAACTCTAGTATTATTGAGCCATAAGATAGGAAATATATCTGTGAAAGTTCTCAGTTATCCAGGTCATAATAGTCTAGAGCAGACCTTCCCAAAGTGTGGGGGGCGCAGTATGAAAAGGAAAAAAACAAAACGCTTGGACACTGCTATCGATCGCACGACCGGCACTGGAATACGCTTAAAAAGGGTTTGTCTTTTTATTTTTCCCAACTTGGAAGCAATATGAGACAGCTTATATGGAAGACCTTACAAAACGAAGGCGTCTAGCCTGGATAGGAGCCGTGAGACGAGCTGATATCCAGTTCGCTTCCATCTCCAGATATCTGTTGGTGTGCTCCAGACATTTCCACTCTGGTAAGTTCTATATATGTTCATATCACTCTTTATAGCTTAATAATATTATCATTGGGGCTCTCTGAGGTTATAGAAATTGCAAACAAACATAGAATTGAGTGACTGTGCAGACATACGTGCTATGTAACGATTCACTAATTCTTTCGCACAACTGTAGGGAAGCCTGCCTATGAAATGGATCAAGCAAATCCAGACTGGGTACCAACGTTACACATGGGGCACTCTGAAATCCGAACGTTAGGGTAAGGGTTAACAAGATACGTGAAGATATCGGGGGTAGGACAGTGGCGGTAAGTCGTCTGGGTCTTTACTCCACTGCCGTATTTCATATGGGCCCACATTTGCGATGCACTCCATTTTTTTCAAGTACCGCTGCTTCGCCTCTGGACGCAATGGGTCTCTATACCGTCCGTTTTCTTTTGAGCTGCTTTTAAGCGTGTTTCTTGTCGTCGTCGTTCCAACACAGTGTGTTTGTTTTGATTTGTGGACCCGGAAAATGGCGCCGCGCTCCCACAATACATTGCGGCGTGACGTCAACTCCAAAGCCCTATAGGGGGTTCATGACCACCCACGGGGACACTCCCCTAAGACTTCTCCTCCATTTGACCTTAGAACTGAAGAAGCTTCCCGGATGAGAGGTGAAACGTCTTCAAGCAACTTAAAGAAGTCCAGATGCTTTTCTTTCCAAGCTCTTTAGAATAAGATAGGAAAGCAGCTCCAAACCCAACTGCTCCTTCCACTCTGCTTCACAGTTATCAGTAATTTTGTTGGTGTGCATTGCCTTGTTCTGTCTGAAAAAAATAGTAACAATTTTGAACATTCCCCAAAATGTTCAATTTTTGTCACTTGTTCACAGAATATTGCCCCAAGACAACATTCAGGTGGCCTTTTGCAAACTTTTTTTGTGTGATATTTCCAGGACGCTCACTCCTTAAGAGAGTAGCAAAATTTCATACTATTTCTCTTATTGTGGAATGATGAACACCCAGGTCTTTAGAACTGCTGTTGAAGTTCCTTTCAGCTCTTTGTAAAATGCTTGTTTTTAAGGTCTTATAAAAGTTGTTGTGATCTGACATGGTGAGAAAGACAACTAAGTGTGTTCAGAAGACATGTTAAGTACAACTATTGAATGTTATTAATATAGCAGGACTGTGTTTGCCTGTAACTGTGACTTAGATGAATTTCACAGTGCATTTTAAAGTAGTCAGTGCATCCATTTTTCTTATAACTATTCACCAACCGCCTCCAAAAACCCATATCATGTACGAGAATTATAGATGAAGAAATTAAAATATGCAAACACAGAATATTCCTCATGATGAGACAATTCGTCTTTGCATACTTTTGCACATATTAAATAAGGAAACTGACTTTCTCATAATTTACCAATTTGTCACAAAAGCAATGCTTTATGGAGCACTCGCCACAGAAAAGAAGATCAATATAACCCCTCCATCCCCCCAACCCTTCTACCCAGAAAGCTGGTGAGCCTGAGAAGAGTGAAATGTCTTACTTAGTAAATTGCATTTTAAACCAGAGGGGAATAAATACTACAGATAAAGACTGCTCTAATGTGCTCAGATCCATTAGAAATCTCATATTCACACATAGCTGAAATCACATTACAAGACACCCTTAATGTCATTTCACAGGGTTTTTCCACCAGCATTTGCTGCCAGGGTGAGACACCAACATCAAACATAATGGATTTTTGCCTTTTTCCCTTTCCACCCCACCTCCCTTGTGTTACTCATTCCCATCTTCTCTGCTCTGTGCTATTCTGGTTCAAAAAATGGCTCAAACTTTTATTGTTATTGATGTAGGTTCTATTTTGGGTGGATGAATGAATGTACCCAAAATGACCACACACAGACAGAGAGGGTACTTTTACTGCTCATCAACCCTGGAGGAAAGCTTGTTCAGTGTTGTTACATCTCACCAATAAAGTGTTCCTATTCTTTGACTTTGCATGTTCCACTCACTGACAAGAAGAAGAGCTGACGGAGAAAAGTGTGTACTAAAGACAGTTTGCACAACTTTTAAAAGCATTAACATGTAAAATAATTTTCCTAGGGAAATATTTAAAGTCATCTGAGGAAATAGCACCAGTGTCTATTAAGTTCTTAACCCTGGTGTCCTAATAACCTTGTGCAAGCAGAGGAGAGGAGAAGCAGGAAGAGGCAAGAGGAGGAGATACAAACTCAATCATTCTGCCAGTTTGACTTTTCCACTGGTTGAACACTCAATGAGCACACCATGACTCCAGTATGACTGTTTGGGAATCAAACCATCACTGAAGGGGTTTACGGACAAAAGGGGAGAGATATTCACCCTCTTTTAAAAAATGTCTGTCTCTTACAGCTTAGGAAATACATAATTTCATATTTCACAATTTGAAATATATTAATATTAGGATTATGATACTGAGAAGCAAAATTAGATTTATACAGTTTGCAAATCAAATACAATGAGGAGCTAATGAACTGTGTCCAACAACTGGCTAATTTTGGCCGTTATGTGGATTGTCCAACTAATAAATTAAACCAAGCAAATATCTACAAGGACGACGAAAACACAAAGCCACGCAAAAACACAAAGCACAGCTTTTGTTAGGCTGCAGAACTTGATTTTACTCACACAAGTACAAACATTGTCCAACACTGATTATTAGCTGTGAAAGATTGTCTCTTTGAAATGCCCGCAGTGTGTTTAGCTACTGTTGGATTAGATGCAGTACTGAGTTGAGACCATCTATCTTTGAGAATAATTAACTATCCAGAAAGATGGACCAACTTATGTAACCACCAATTAGGAAATCGCAAACAATCCTTTCAGAGGGAGTTGGAGAATTTTAATGAGGTTTAAGGACTTGTTGATTGGTTGCTGGGGTTTGTGTAGACTGGTACACGGGGCAGATGTGTTGGGAAGAGTTAAAAAACAAACTCCCTCGACAATCCTCCTCATTTTCATACCTTTGGTCCTCGGTGCATGCTATATCTACAGTAACAGTTGGTTTTTCTCAGTAAATGTATCTGTGTGTGATCTGTGTAGTGAGTCTAGGTATGTGTGCACATGTATGCTTATCTATAGCTCCGTTCAACAATCAACCTACCCCCCACTTCAGTACACACACACACACACACACACACACACACACACACACACACACACACATACGCGCGCGCACACACACACACACACACACACAGGGCTACTTCAGAAGCCTAGCCCCAGACAGGGTGAGCAGATCAATCAATTACATCTCTGCTCCAGCAATCAAACAAGGTTATTATCAGGCAGCAGCTCACCGACCTGGAAAGGCCTAGCCAATCAAAGGCTGCTGTGATGTGGGGGCTGGCACTCGCTCATGTGACAGTAACACAGAATGGCAGCTCATGTTGTCAAGGGATAGAACGACGGAAAGAGGAAAGACAGACAACTGAGGCTGAATTCAAAGAGGGAAAAAAAACAGAAGAAACAGCATAGAGAACAGGAACAAAAGTATATCTGTAAATCACCCATCTCCAGCAATCTGTCTTCACCTTGACACTACTCAGAGGACAAGAGAAGATAACAACAACTGAATACAGTTCTTTATAAACACGTTTCAATTTTTAAATCGTAGTACAGAGCTATTTTTCTCCCTTTATTTGGCTAGATTATATCCTCGAAGAAAGCAAAAAATGACAAAAAAAGGAGAAAAAAAGAAGACGAGAGAAAAGGCGAAAAAGAGAAGAGAGGAGGATGTGGCAGAAAGCAGCACATGGTGAAAACATCTCTTCATTGTGGCTCAGTAATTCTCCTTTTGGCAGCAGCTCCCTCTGGCATTCATTCGATGAGCATTAAGGGCATTCTGTCCTCCCACTTCTGTCCTTTCAAAGCAACAGGTCTGAAGAAGCATATTAGGCTTAATTAAATTACTGTACACTCAAAAAAAAATGGAGACTTTCATTTCATTAAATTACTGTTTGCTAACACAATACACCAAAATACACAGGCTGACAAACACACAAATCTCCCAAGAATACAATCTAATCTCTTTCAAAAGCAGCCAATCAGAGACAATCAGCCACTATGGGGGGAGAGAACATAGGAGGGGATGGCATGACTGTGTGAACATCTGTGATTATGGCCTGGTCATCTGGACAAGCTTCAAAGGCCTATCTAGGTGTGTGTCTGTGTATCCGAGTGTGTCTAAAATAAATATATGAATGTCTGGCAGAATTTCGACGTCTAATCTGACCAGGCAACAATTCCCAGATTCCGCTATTTTTCTCCACACAGGCCTAAAACCTCGGGGGCCTTCAAAGCAGACTTCTTAAGAAGTCTACTGCTGAGTGTTCAGACAAACGAGACTCCTTTAAGCTCTGGCTGACGACTGTCTGCTTCACATGAGTCTGTTGGACAGGTTGCCCTGGGAACAAAGTCTGATTTCATTATGGGATGGATAAACACAATCAAAGAGTTTATCCACCTTCTATAGCCGGAGAAAAGACCCCCGCAATGATGGATCTAATCTCCTGCACAATATCTGGTGTCTGTGTGTGTTTGGTTGTACGTCTCATTCACAGTGTGAGCCTCTCCATGCATGCATGAGCTTGTAAGACACAAGGAGATTGAAAACTCTGCACCTGACTAGAAAGTGGCTGAAGTTGCACTTTCAGTAAGCGATAAAAACCAGCAGTATTATTTACAACACAGACTTTAACTGTGTGTGTGTTTGTGTGTTGCTCCAAGGAGGGGAAGAATCAAAGAGAGAGAATAATAAAGACACAGCAGTGCTGCGGATAGTGGCAGGTAGGAGCACCTGACAAATTCATAGCAAACTGACTTGGTGATCTGGAGAAATCTTCCAGCTTTTATTTGTTTAATTTTCCCACCTATTCCCCTCCTTATATGTATAAACATAATTGAGTCGTCATTTTATTTGGTTAACTGTAGTTTCATGTTTACATTATTTTTTACTATATAGAACTCCATGGGGAGATTAGCTATAATGTATACAGTCTGAAATCAAGAGCAGATAAATTCATTAAGACACATTTTGACTGAGTGCTAATTAATGCAATTCAATTCTGAGATTCAGTGTTGAGACACAGCGTCTTGATTTCAAAACTGGAACTTTCAAATTTAAAAAACATAACCATTGAGTTAAAGTAGTACTGCTACTAAAAAAAAGAAAGAAAATGTACCAATGCATAAGCAATACTTTTGTTTTAAAATTTAAAAAAAGCTGCTTTTTTATTGTGTACCTCTGTGCTATGGGCATGCAACCTTACTAACAGCTTGTTGCGACAGTCGAGTTAAGAGTGCCAGCTGCCTTAGCAATCTATTAAATAATGGCAAGATATAATAAGAACAATCAGCAAAAAAAAAAGACCCACAAAAGGGCATACTAATAAATTGCACCTTTATTTATATGCTTCAATGGTTATTATAAAGAAATAACTTAAAAGTCCTAATTATGCCAACAACAACCCAAACAAAGCCATGGGAATACAGAAACTCAATCCCAGATGCTGATTTTGACTCTATAAGTCTACTTGTGTTTCCTGATTCCAAACTATAAGTAACATATATTTATTTATTTATGTTCATTTGAATGGTATAGTGCTTAGCACTGGAGCCTCACAGCACTGGAGCCTCACAGCAAGGTTCTCTGTTCAAATCCACCACTAGGATGGGCCCTTTCTGTGTAGAGTTCTCCCTGTGCCTATGTGGGTTCTCTCCAGGAGCTCTGGCTCAATCCCACAGTCCCAAGACATGCTTGCTAGGTTCACTGGTAAGTCTAAATTGGACATAGGTGTAAATGTGAGCCTGAATGGAAGTCTATCTCCCTGTGTTAGCCTGTGTTAGGCGACTGACTGGTGCTCTGTCCTTGGTGCTTTCAACCTCCCACCCAATGACAGCTGGGACAGGGTCTAAGCCCCCCCACATTCCGTGAACTGGATAAGCAGAAGAAAACATTGGATCACAATGCATCTGAGTGTACTCAATAGAAGTGCTTGATCATGTGTCACCTTCACAGTGAAAAAGAAAAAGCCATAAACGAATACATGTAGTGGCATGAAAAAGCCGCCTTCCTGATTTCTTAGTGTTTTGCATATTTGTCACACATAGATGTTTCAGATCATCAAACATATTTTAATATTAGACAAAGATAAACCAAATAAATACAAAATGCATTTTTTTTTTAAATTTCACTGATTAAGAGAGAAAAGTTATCCAAATCTACCTGGTTCTGTGTGAAAAACTAACTGGCCCTCTTGATAAATGATGGATTGACTGTGATTAACCACATTTTTTAGAACGCTGAGTTCAGCTTCACTAAACACAACCAGGCCTGATTACTGGCAAGCCTGCTGAATCAAGAAATATTTAAGTATAACCTGTCTGACAAGGTGAAACAGACAAAAAAAAAAAAAAAACTAAAATTGCACAAAGAAACAAATGCCATGATCTAAAGAAACACCTGAGGAACCAAGTCACTGACAACTATCTGTCTAGAAAGGGTTACAAAGCCATATCTAAGGCTTTGGCACCCCAGTGAACCACGGTGAGAGCCTTTATACACAAATGCAGAAAACTTGGAACAGTGGTGAAGCTTCCCAGGAGTCGACATCACATCCAGGAGATCCCAAAAGACCCCAAAACAACATCTGAAGAACTGCAAGCCTCACTTGCTTCAGGTAAGGTCAGTGTTCATGACTCCACCATAAGAAAGAGACTGGGCAAAAACGGCTGCATGGCAGAGGTCCAAGACAAAAAGCACTGACCAAAAAGAACATAAAGGCTCATCTCAGTTTTGCCAGACAACGTCTTGATGATCCTCAAGACTCTTGGGAAAATACTTTCTGGGCTGACAAGACAAAATTTCAGCTTTTTGGAAGGTTTGAGGCCCGTTACATCTGACATAAAAGTAACAAAACATTTCAGAAAAGAAACATCATAACAACAGTAAAATATGGTTGTGGTAGTGTGATGGTCTGGGGCTGTTTTGCTCCCTCAGGACCTGGAAGACCTGCTGTGGTAAATGGAACCATGAATTCTGCTGTCTACCAAAACATCCTGAAGGAAAATGGCCGTCCATCTGTTTGTGACCTCAAGCTGAAACACATTTGGGTTCTGCAGTAGAACAATGATCCAAAACACCCGAGCAAGTCCACCTCTAAATAGCTTAAGAAAAACAAATTGAAGACTTTGGACTGGCCCAGACAAAGTCCTGACCTGAATCCAAATGAGATGCATTTAGAAACTGCATTTGTGTTTTCTTGTGTTATCTTTGTCTAATACTTAAATTTCTATGATGACCTGAAATATTTAAGTGTAACAAACATACAAAAATAGGAAATCAGAAATGGGGCAAACACTTTTTCACATCACTGACTGTATTTGTTTATGTTTTGAAGGCAAGGTATGTGGCTTATTCTTTTCTGCTGTGATGATGACAACACATGAACAAGTGCTTCTGTTTTGTACACTCAGATGCATTGTGGCCCACTTGGTTAACATATTAACATAGACCTTTTGCAGGAAAACCAGCAGATGACCAACCTAGCCTTTCAGAGATAACAATGGATATTTTCTTAGATTGGGCACTCCTGAAAGCAACATGGATAACAGTGGTCGGTGCTTTTGTGACATCCAGATATCACTCTAGATGACTTCATAAGGCTGACAGAGTGAAAAAGGTGTATTTTGACAACATGCAAACACACACCCCACAAACCATACTAAGACAGAGTTACCACAAGCTTGGTAAACATCAGCTGCGTTGACTTTTAATGAATTCAAGCATCAAGCAAATGTAACCAAATCTCCTTCTTAAACACTGTTTCAATTTTGAGATATGCTCTCATAATACCCTGCCTGTCAATACCCTTGTTTCGTGCCATCTTCTCTTTTGATTTTCTCCCCATGTATCGCATATTGCCGAAGCATGACTAGTGGGTACGTGCACATACACAGCTTGAATTCAAAGCAAGCTAACATGGCACCCAGCATACATGCAGTCTGAGAGCCTTTTCAATTACTCTGCATCTCATTTATTCTTCTTCTGTCCTAAATCGTTTTATTCTCACCACTGTTTCTTTCCGTTTTTCTCTTTTTGCCTCACATCTGCTTGTTTCTCTCTGTTGCTAGTTTCTTTCCTCTGCTTTCTTTATCTCCATCTGTCTCTGACCTTTCCAGTATAAAATCCTCACTCCCCCTGATTCCCAGCTATGCTCTCAGTTTTTAATGGGTGTGGGTTAGAAAGCGAGAGGGAGCTATTTATTGAAGAAAATCCTCCTGAACGAGTGAGAAAAGATTAGAAAAGAGAGCAAGAGCTGGTAAAGCAGAGCAGCATGCGTATGTGTGAGTTAGACTTAAGACAAGACATTCATGCTGCATTTTAATAGCCTATGTACAGACACCCCTTTGAGGTTGACTACAGACAGCACTGTTGAAGGAAAATGTATTCTTCGCCAGTAATTATGAAGCCACTGTTCAACTAAACGAAGGTTAGGGTCAAACTGCAAATTATTTTTGCCATTTTCAGGTCTGCTACAGCGGGAATTGGCATGTTTGAAATAGGTCACGCAAGGGCAGCAACAAACAATCGCAAAATTATCTCAACAATGACTTTTTGATCAAACAACTCTTGCTGCTCAAATATGTTTTTATAAAGCTGTTCAATGCACTGTTTCATTGTCTTTAGTGGGAATGCTCTCTTTTATGGTTCCTATTAAAATGCTTAGTCGATCAACATCATTAAAAACTGCCTAGATTATAAATGCCACAGTAATGGTTGTGAGTTTGAAGAGTGCCTACTGTAGCACTATACTGACAGGCTAAGCAATAATCAAGCTTGAAATAGAGATGACTAAACATAGTCGATAAGTGTGTAAACAATTAAGCCAAGTCTTCTTGTAAATTAAGTATTTAAAAAAAGACTTAATGAGGACTCTTAAATAACCACATATAACAAATGTTAGGGAAATACGTTTTGTTTATCTGTCTGAAATAAAAACAATAAATCAGTAATCATTTCAGATTTTTAAACCACTAGATATCGCTATCCCAAAAGTCCAATATCTGTTGGGTTCTATTAGTGGTATTAATAATATTGAAATAATATTACATTTTCTTCAGATAATTAAAAAAACAAGCCACCGCAAAGTCTAATTTTGAGCTGCTTTCTTTTAGATTGTCAGTAAGAATGCAGAAAATCGAACTCTTAAAAAAATATTTTTCTTGAACATCCAACAGTGCCTATCTCACCTAAGTCACTTGAGAAAGCCCCCAAAACTTCTTCAGACATACTCCATTTCACCTCTAAATCTTGCTCTTTCTATTTGTCTTGGTCCATGTGTGCTGCTCAGGAGGGTAGTTAATGAGAGACTGAAATTAGTGCAGAATCATGGTGTGTGTCGTTTTCACCACAGGCTACAGCGGTGGGAGGCAAGGCCCTTCTGTCCTTTTCCTGTCATCTCGCTCTCTATCCGCTCTACATTCCTTTCACCGCTTCTTCCATTGTCCTTTCCTTTCTGCTCCCCCCAAGCACTCTCTGTCAATCTCCAACCTTTTGACTCTTTTCTCTAGCTCGCACTTTCTCACCCAACTGAGGACACTTACAGTAGAACTCTGAACAGACATCAACAATTAAAAGTACTTTTAATGAGCTGATGTAGTGTGCTCACACAGTGAACTCTGTGTTCAACAGCAGTGGTCAATCTTGTACGCCTACCAGTATGACATTATTAGAAGAGCGGGGAGGATGATTTTAGGTTTCTTTATGTTTTGGTTCTGGAACCACAAAATAGCAAATAGCACACCAAGTAAAGGCCCATGCAGTCAAACACAAAGAGGCTGTAAGTCAAATCCTTAATGCGACAAACCATTTTGGAAGATAACTTAATCGTTCAGTTGAAACCCCCAAAGGTAATTCTATAGCCCCGGCTAAAAATCTATTTCGAGCTTGAGCTAGTAATGACAAAGCAGCAAGATTTAATGAAAAACTCACTTATAAAGGAAATTAGCAATGCATACGTCCATTACATTAAGCCCTTCAGCAATCAAGCTGATGTTATTGTTTCTTCAGTTCTGTCTGCTTTTCATGCTTTTAGTTATCATCATGTAAATTATGAAAAAGTTTTCTACCACAAACATGAAGGAATTGTTAAACTGTCCAGAGGGCTTTGTGGAAATGTTTCTCGATTTAACTTTGATCAACTGATTTCAGAACCCATCAGCAATTGTCTGATCATTAAGCCACTAGAGACCCCAGCCACTTTTTCAGTGCTTCCAGTAGCCTGAAAGCTAGTCACTGTATGAAAACATTTAAAAAGCTAATAAAAATTGTCATCTGACAATGTGTTTGGGCAAATGCTTTTCCTCTTTTGCTCTCCAAATGGACCATTTATCTTCACGTAACCATAGCCTGCTTAAGGCGATGGGTCAGTACAAATGGATTACATGACAAATCATGAAAGTCTCTGCCTTTATCAGATTTTTCAGGCACAAGTTTTAACAGTTATTTCATAATAAAATGTGTAGAATACAGTATCAGGTAGATGCTCCAGAAATAACATGAATGCTCAAGTCAAATAGTCACCTCTCAGTGAAAACTTGTTTAAACAACCTTGTACATATTGAACAAATTACAGGTAGTCATGCAGACTGAAACATAGCACACCATGTCGAGGCTTGTAAAAGCGTGGTCATCGTGTGCATGTTTAACAGGGAGAGATTAAGGGGTTGCTGAGGCTTTTCAAAATGCCAGCCTAGTCTGGACCAAGGGGTGTAAATACCACCCAAATGTCAGCAAGAGACCCCAGAAGTCAAACTAAATTGGCTGCTACATGTACAAACACTCCCTTATGCCCCATATTTGTGTGTGCATCTTTAATGACTTGCACTCTCCGCTCTGACATCGGGGTACATTGCCAGAGTTCCAAGGGCAGAACCAATCTTATTCATTCACTGACTATAAGCCCTTGTCCTGTTGAACTGTACAACAGACAGAGGAATATTCAAAAGAGGAGTGATGTTTTGACAGACTTAAGGTCAAACAGACCTCTTTAGCAAAAAAATGCATTCAAATACTAAACCACACAAAACGGGCATACACTGCTTTGTCAGTCTTTTGCCTTGTCAAAACAAAAAATATTTTATTCAAAAAAATCTACACTTACTGGTCACCTTGTTTGGTATACCTTGTTAGTATTGAGTTGGACCCCCTTATTACAGTCAGACCTGCATTCTTTGTGGCATAGATTTAACAAAGAACTGAAAATATTTATTTTGGTTCATATAGACAGGACAGCAACACAGAGCTATTAACATTTCACCACATCTCAAAGGTTCTTTAATATACTAAGATATGCTGATTGTGGAGGCCATCTAAGTACAGTCAACTCATTGTCATCTTCAAGAAACCAGTTAGGGATGAGCTGAGTTTTGTGATGTGGTGAGTTATCCAGCTGGAAGCAGCTATCAGAAGATGGCTACACTGTGGAGGACAATATTCAGGTAGACTGGTGCGCTTAAACAATGCTGAGTTGGTACTAAGGGGACCAGAGTGAGCAAAAAAACATATCCCCCACATCATTACACCAGCAGGAGCCTGAACTGTTGATACAAACAAGGTGGATCCATGCTTTCAAGTCGTTTCCACCAAATTCTCTCTCTACCATTATAAGTGGCATCAGAAATGGTTCCAGTCTTTTATGGTCAAATTTTGGCGAGCCCATGTGAACTGTAATCTCAGTTTCCTGTTCTCAGCTAACAGGAGTGGCACCTTGTGTGGTCTTCTTCCTGCTGTAACATACGTCCCTTCAATACCTAGGTTGTAATAAGTGGTTATTTGAGTTGTTGTTACCTTCCTATCATCGTCAAGCAGTGTGGCCATTGTCCTCTCACCTCTGGCATTAACAAGGCATTTTTCCCAGAGAACAGAATATTTTCACTCTTTTATTTTTGACCCTTAAGGGGTCAAAATCACAGTAGGTCAACAGTATAAAAAAAATACCCAGATCAGCTAGCCTGGCGCCAACAACGACACCATATTTAAGTAAATCAAACATCCTACCCATTCTGATGCTCAGTTTGAACTTCAATGGGTCATCTTGAACATGCCTACATATGCAAATTCATGTCGCTGCCATATAGTAGTTTTTTTAGATATTTGTTTTAATTAGCAGTTGAACGGGTGTGCCCAAAAAAAACAGTTCAGCAAGTATACCTACTTGCTGGTAGCGAAAAACTGAATAAATGCAAAGCACTCAGACAGACCCAAGCATAAAACTATATCTACACATGAGGTACTACCGACCTGAGATTTTATCTATCCATCTATGGAAATAATATTAATTGAATCTTTGTCACAATAAGAGAAGAAGAACCTCACATTCTGTATATTTATATTAAAATGCTTTAGAAAGGCATACTGTACACTTTGGGGCAATATTATTTTAGACAGTGCAAATATTAGCACTAGGTAAATTAGAAAAGTCCACACAAGTTCCCTTCTGTTTAAATTCTACCCTTTCTTTGGCATGAGCCAGAATTAAGTTGTGGTAGCTATGGGACTCTTAGACCTTCTAAAATTTAGATATGCAATCTTGCTTAGTTTTGCTCAGGCTGTTACTAGATATTGAGACTAAAACTAACTCTGCAAAATGCAACACTAAGTAGAATCCGGTCATGAACTGCACTTGACATACATCTATCACAGACAAAGCTCTCACTTGGCTTTTAAAACAACTTGATAGGATGGGAATGGTGCTGAAACTCCATTTTCACAGAGAACTTCCCATTAAATCCCTAAATGGGATTATGGACATAGTATGGATAGTATATTTCTCACCAACCACATGCACACCTGGATGAGAAGTCAACACAGACAAGTATTGTGTTATTTTGCTTTAAAAAAAACAAACAAACTAATATATACCAAACTTGCCTTAAACAGGCCACGTCAACTCTTAGTTTACTCATCTTAATTTCTAATTACAAAACTCATCTTATGAAAACTTTCAAACTGTAAAATTTGCAAATTTGATGGTTCTTGGAAACTAAGATTTAAGATTTGAAAAACAAACACACAGAAACATTATAAAGTAGAGTGCTTAACTTGATTTAAGGGGTGAAAACAAAATATATCCCAACACAGAAAAACCATTTGCAATCAAACATTAAGACCCTGATGTCTCATCTCCCACGCACTGCCACTGATTTCCTGTGCTCCAAACCCCCAACTGCTTTTACCATTAAAGCTGCCACGAGTTGCATGGCTGGCTGCAGGAGGTGTAGTGATCCATCAGCGGAGTGCCAGAGCTTTGCCATTAGAAAACCATCTGCAAGCAAAAGCGCTCCATTGGCACTAGAAGTCTAGAGAGGCCAGGTTGAGGGGAGGGAGGGAGAGAAGAGAGAGCCCTGTGTTCAAGGCAGTTTGGTTTGATTGATATGAACCATTACAGACAACATGGGAGAGGTAGGCAGAGAGCTAGTCACCGTTTTATTTTTGGTCATTTGTTCAGACAAAAGCTTGGCCAGACCTAAAGTGAACAGGGACTGAAAGTCGGTGTGGGTGTGTGTACGTGTCAGAGAAAGATAAGTGTGGAAGTAAGGGACAGAGAGAGAAAATTTCAAGGCCAAAACAACAGTAAAGGGACAAAAACATACAGGAAACAACCTGGAAAGAAAAGCATTAAGGCATACATACAAACACGCACGCACTGCCACATCTTTTTGCTCTCTCGAGTGAAAGGAGCTACTTTCAATAGCATCAATCAGTCAAGCAAGAAGTATGATAACAATGAATGAACTGCAATCTAGCTTGACTACCTTAATGGGCTCATGTAATGTGACTGAAACTGTTAATTAGTACCACATTTTGTGGTTATAGTATAGAGCAGGAATAGGAATAGTATATAGTAATTTGGCTTCCAGCATATTTGACTAAAATATCAACATAAACATCTTGGGCTTTTTTAATAGATTCAGAAAAAAAAAGTTTGCTTTTTTGTATCCACTTCTTAACATGTGTCAGAAATGTGTGACGCTTTAGAGATGTACATAAAACTTACCGAAATGTAAGAACAGGAAACATCTCTGTTTAATGGATCCTAGAAGGTTATGTGTCACTGCATGAAGGCCAATTCAATTAAACTCTTTCACTATTAGATTTACTCTACTCCAATGGGACCACAGCACAGTATGGGAAACTACCAGACATATGAAACATTACCAAAAACACAGCCCCTCAGAATAGTCAAATTTAATGGCAAATAAAAGCCAGGGTGGCAGACAATCCTAATTCCTGGATGGTATCAACAAACTGAAGGTACAAAATATTACATCATTTTTGATTTACGATATCCCACTAAACATTAACAAGGTTGAAATCAATAGATAGTCACTAAGAGGCTGTATAATATAATTAGCTTTACATTTTACTGGTATTGAGTCATATCCAAGGGTTCATATGTCTTGAGTAGCCAGGCTATCAGTTTCTGACAGACCAGTATGACACAAGAGGGCTTTTAAACACATACATGTTGTAAAGTTAATGGAATCTTGCCCAAAATATTCCAGTAAAGACAGCAGATTTGGTGTTGGTTACCTTTATTTTATTCTGATCCAATTAAGTTATATAGTGCTGGAAGTCACAATTTTAGTGTATGAGGATGTCTGCCACAAGCAGAGCTGTGTTGCTTTTAGCCATACTAGGAATGTACTTTAATATTAACCCTTTAAGACCTACCATAGTACCAAGTCCGCCAGAGCTTATATTATATTTTTACATGCTGTGGAGCCATTTTTGGGAGCATTTCAAGTTGCTATACATCAATACAACCATTATAGCCCAGATTTTAATAATATGTATTCATTAAGTGCATAATAATTACATAAATTGCAAAAAAGTGCAATAAACTACAAAAAAATTGAAAATCGTTTTTGTTTTTTTAACATATATTTCTAATTAGAGAAATTTAAGAGGCTTATCCCTCAAAACTGTAAATACAAAAAAGTTGCACAAAATAGTTTCCCACCACAGGAAATTTATTTTGAGTGTCTTCATACTTTTATTTTTGAAATACACCAATTTTTATACACTGCAGGAAAAACGAAAATAAATATTATAATGCAAATTTGCAAAAAAGCAGCATATGCATCAAAATAAACTATTTCCAGCAGTGCAATTTGAGTCCTAAGCATCCCAGAAACGACACAGAAAGTCATAAAGTCAAAGATAACTTTTAAAAAGACCAGTATAGGCCCTGAGGCCCTAATGGTAAAAAAGACTACATTTCCGCGAAAATGACGTCACTTCCGGTTTCGGGCAGGTAATGGCGGAAATTCAAAAGTTCGCGCTGACGTCTATTCCAACGTAGGAAGTGTTATGAACAGCTGATCGGATCGGCAAAGCGTGTTTCTGGAATATTATGTTTTTGTTCCTGCAAGCGCTTTTTATGCAGTTTTTGCAAAGCTTTATGTGGAAGGAAACCGTGACCTAGGACAAGCTGATGTAAGTACAACTCCTCCGGTTTCATATACAAAAAGAAATTTTGCGCTAGCTTACGTGGTTGCAGTGCTACCGGGATTTAAAAATAGTTACGCAAAACAGAGCGTGCCCGCTCCGATCGGCTCTAAAGGGTTAATTATAAAAATTTTGCCATGCCATAAACGCATTAGTGCCACTGCAGTACAGACACTGTAACACCAGTACACCAAAGAATCGTTACCCATGCACCGTAACCTGGTGTGTGTCATCAAAACCTATTTTTACTCTTTAAAGTCTCAGAGCAGATCATGTGCACTATACACCCTGCTGTTTTGCATTTCTGAGTCAGTGCATTCCAGATGAACCAAAAACACATGCTGAAACCACATTCACGTGTATTTTTAGGTGGTTGTTCAATATATAGTATAGTATATAATATATATATAATAGTATATAAAAACCTGCTTTACCTGAGAAGAGGCTGGAAGATTACAGTGATGTTCCTCGCACCTGGCTTACACACAAACTTCATTTCTCCTCCTTCAATCAGGTTGTCATCAGCGCCACCTACAATACAAGAAACACAGTTATAGAAATAACAAAACAGGCATATGTGCGTAGTGGTTGCCAGTGTTACATATACACACACATAAAAGAGGTAGAGAATTCAAAGAGTATTTTTGCATCAACGCAAGTCACAAATCCATTTTGCTTTCCTGGAGTTCACTTAGCATTACCTAGCACTATAGAGGAGAGCGCTTCAAGATTAGAAAGGAGGTATTATTTTATAGTAAACTTTGTCTTATATTTTTCTCCAAGAATAGATTGTAGGAAAGATATTTGAATATACTGCAAGTGTGAATCCTCTGAAATGTGACATTCTGCATTAAAACAGACTGCCACAATGGACATTTGATATGTGCACCTTTATGAAGTCATGTGCAAAAGACACCAGACTGCTACAGAAAAAAAAAATCACACTCGATTAACTGCACATCAGATTTCTCTGGTATGTTTGTCTGTACATTTCAGTTTTTCTGACATTCTCTATAATTTTGTCTGAAAACCTTCATATTTTACCCTTGAAATGTTACATGGTGAAAAAGCTGTTGGCATTTTCCAGTTTGATGTGATCACTTTTAGCACAAGGTAAAAATGGACAAAATAACTATCTTTGACTGACACCGTGATGCAGCCGTGATCCAAGACTGGCACACATCACCACACCTTCTACTTTATATTGCAATATTTATATTGTGCTGTATTGTGTTGTATTAAATTGTATTGTACTGCTACACCTACAAGAGTGCCAGGAGATGACCACAGAGTCACTGGGATAGTCTATTTGCAGTTAGAATAGTGCCCATAGTCTACCAACTCGGGAATTCCTGCTCTAAAACTAACAGTGAACTGTAACTCTGTTATTTCAATGAAATTAGTACATTGTTCCACCTTTTTCTATTTGTTTTTTTACATTTAGAAATGCTTAATCACCCATTTACCTCCACTAAGGTGGTCATGTTTTTGGTTGCATTTGTGTGCGTGCGTCATTCTGTCTGTAAACATGAGCACAAAAAGTTTTGAATGAATTCCAGTAAAACTTTGTCAGGGTGTAGACAAAGGTCTTCAAGGTCAACGTCTCATCTCACTTTTATATTTCACATCAGCCTTTCTTAACAGATGACCCAAAAAAATAAGTCACACCTGTAAAGAAAATACAATCAAGAGAAAACAAATGGGCTGCCTTGTTTGAAATATTTAATATAATATTATACAACAAGCTGAAGTTATTCATGTTCAGTTATTTAAAAATACCTATTATCCATTACCTACTCCTACATAATGTTTGAGTAATCAAAGTAAACATATGTTACCTTTATTTGGTTTTTACTGCACTCCAAACGTCTTAAAGTACATTTTAAAAGAACAAAGAAAACAAAATAAATATATATAAAGAAATTACTATTTCCTTATAAGTAATTAATGCCTAGAGAGTGAGCTGCCTTCGTGGAGGTGTGCACTCTCAAAGTGCTTCTTGTTCTTTCTGTAAACGGATTTACACATAGTCATATAATAGCAGAAAATTAGTGGCCAAGAAATACCGATGAGCAACTAAGATGAGAATAAACAATCAGCAGTACAAAGAGGACAGATGTTTAAACACTCAGCTCTCAAACGGAAGAGAAGGAATCTTCACAAACCAATGTCTCCTTACTCTCATTTGAAGCATAAATGAAGTAAAACACTAGTTTTACGATTTAGTTGCATTATTAAAAAGTCACCTTCACTAACCTTGTGTTTGGAATAATGACACTGAATATCTCTGTTAGCCACATGTTAGCAAAATGTGAGTATGTGAGCAAACAGAGAAAATGTTTAAAACCTATGTTAACCAAAAACTATATCTTGAGAACCGAAAAAAAAACCTACTCAAAAAGTACCACTGACTTACTGACCTCAAGGAGGGAACTGGAAGTTCAAAAATCTGAGCTAACATGCTAATTTCCCCGTGTGAGGACTCATTCATGTGGCACTCCATACACACATCAATATATCAACATGACAAGACAAATATAAATGCATCCCACATGCTCACACCCCTTCATGCCCTGTGTCACTGCGTGGGTGAGCCCCACAGCTAACAGGGTTAATCAGAAAATCATTGCCATGTAAAATCTTGGTGGAGGGGACAGGGGACTCCAGCAGATGGGGGGAAAGGGGAGATCACAGGGGAGAAGCAGAACTGAAGCTCATTACCTCCACTCATCCTGAAGTAATCAATATAATTGATAGATGAAATTGCAACTAGTTGTCAATATGGCAAACTGCAGTGCAAATGGATTGTATGTGCGCGTGTTGGTACAAATGTTTGCATAGGCTGATATGCTGCTTGCATTTAAATTGTGATTGGATAATTATAACAGATGTTACACCCCGGCCTAGGCAACCGGGGTGCAACGTAGAAAAACAAAGATAAGATAATAAAACCACGAAGGCTCTCCACCAAAATCCCAAAACGAAAATATCCCATGACGAAAGTATTAACAAACCCATTCACAACTATTTACAACAGACTATTTATTTACAACAAAACACCAAACTATTTACAACACGGGGGAGATCGCGACCATGACACACTGAAACACAAGGCTTAAATACATAGAAGGAGCAATCAGGGAATGGACCACAGGAGGGAAACACAGCTGGGGCAAATTAGAACTGACGAGACAGGGAAAATGTAAACTGAACACACTAAGATAACACAGACTTTCAAAGTAAAGCAGGAAATACATAAGTCATGCAAAAACAAAACACTGACACACCGAAACGTAACATTTCCCCCTACCCAAAAATCAAACATGTAACCCCAAGTGAAAAGTTTGATTCAGACAAACGAAGGCTGAAACGAAGGCAGACGAAGCTGATGGAGGCTGGAGCGGTCCCACTGACCCTCCAGCAGACGACGAAGGCTGGAGCGGTCCCTCGGACCCTCCAGCGAAGGCGGATGAAGGCTGGAGCGGTCCCACGGACCCTCCAGCGACGACAAAGGCTGGGGCGGTCCCACGGACCCTCCCCCCAGCGAAGGCGGATGAAGGCAGACGAAGCTGATGGAGGCTGGAGCGGTCCCACGGACCCTCCAGCGAAGACAGAAGGCCGAAGCTGTCCCTCCTCCGGACCCTCCAGCAGAGGCGGATGAAGGCTGGTGCGGTCCCCCGGACCCTCCAGCAGAGGCGGATGAAGGCTGGAGCGGTCCCTCGGACGCTCCAGCGACGGCGGATGAGCAGCCCACCAGCTGCACACACGGACACGCAGCCCACCAGCTGCACACACGGACACGCAGCCCACCAGCTGCAGAAGGCTGGAGCGGTCCCTCGGATCCTCCAGCGAAGACGGACGAAGGCTGATGAAGGCTGGAGCGGTCCCACTGACCCTCCAGCAGACGACGAAGGCTGGAGCGGTCCCTCGGACCCTCCAGCGAAGACAAACGAAGGCCGACGAAGGCTGGAGCGGTCCCACTGACCCTCCAGCAGACGAAGGCCGGAGCGGTCCCTCGGACTCTCCAGCGAAGGCAGATGAAGGCTGGAGCGGTCCCTCGGACCCTCCAGCGAAGGCGGATGAAGGCTGGAGCGGTCCCTCGGACCCTCCAGCGGAGACGGACAGCTGAAGCGAAGGCAGACGAAGATGATGAAGGCTGGAGCGGTCCCACTGACCCTCCAGCAGACGACGAAGGCTGGAGCGGTCCCTCGGACCCTCCAGCGAAGACAAACGAAGGCCGACGAAGGCTGGAGCGGTCCCACTGACCCTCCAGCAGACGAAGGCCGGAGCGGTCCCTCGGACTCTCCAGCGAAGGCAGATGAAGGCTGGAGCGGTCCCACTGACCCTCCAGCAGACGACGAAGGCTGGAGCGGTCCCTCGGACCCTCCAGCGATCCCGGACGAGCCCCCATATGTTACACCCCGGCCTAGGCAACCGGGGTGCAACGTAGAAAAACAAAGATAAGATAATAAAACCACGAAGGCTCTCCACCAAAATCCCAAAACGAAAATATCCCATGACGAAAGTATTAACAAACCCATTCACAACTATTTACAACAGACTATTTATTTACAACAAAACACCAAACTATTTACAACACGGGGGAGATCGCGACCATGACACACTGAAACACAAGGCTTAAATACATAGAAGGAGCAATCAGGGAATGGACCACAGGAGGGAAACACAGCTGGGGCAAATTAGAACTGACGAGACAGGGAAAATGTAAACTGAACACACTAAGATAACACAGACTTTCAAAGTAAAGCAGGAAATACATAAGTCATGCAAAAACAAAACACTGACACACCGAAACGTAACACAGAGGAGGACAGCAACATGGTAGCAGCATTCCTGTCTTCATAAAGTAATATTACAGAGATTTTTTTAATCCAGTATATGGGGAAAATACGTGTAGGCAATAGAACAAATAATTTTTTCTGCGCTTCTGTGCCATGGCTGTTGCGTGGCCCCTGCTTATGTGGCCCCTCATGGCCCTCTTTGGGCTCTCGTGCTCTGGGAGCCTCTGGATGTCTGGGGCCGGGATCTCCTCCATGCCTGCTTCATGCCCTGGGGGACGGGGCTAAGGCTCCCCACACCCTCTAGCAGATCATTACATGGAGCAAGCATGGAGCACAAGCGTGCTCACACATACAGGTGTGCACACAGGTGTACACACGGGTGCTCACAGACATAAACTATATCTTTCTTGGCTGCTGCCTCAAAGCACATTGTGCAGTGTTGGTCTTCCGTACTACACAATAACATTCAATATTTAATATTTACTGTTAGTTACAGTTATCTATGCTGTGGTGTCGTGTTTATTGTGTTGCTCTCTTTTTGCTTGTTTTCTTTTTTATGTTCTCTCTCAACAGGTCATCCAGCGGATTTTTTATTTTTTTTATTATTTTTTTTTGTTTCTTCTCTCAGTGTCCCCCTTCCTCTGTTTTTCTTTTCCTCCCTTTCTTTCTCTCTCCCTTTCCTATCCTCCAGTCATGTCTGTACCATCTGTAATAACTTAAAATAAAATAAAATAAATAAATAATAATAACAAAGGTCAATGAAATGGACCAATGCGGTAAGGCCGTGATAATCCATCTGGGCATCCTTCTTGGCCTTCAGACAATAATTCCGATGGCTAAAAAAACCAAACGGGCAGGCAAAAAAAAAACCCCAACAACAACAACAACAAAAGAAGAATAAAGAACTTTTTTATATTCAAACCATGAAGGTGTGATGGATTAATAACCCGTGTGGGTAAACTAATACTTGGGAAACACTTACAGCACCTGTCATATTCTGGTCAGATGAAATTAGGTGTGATTTGGTGTCAAGTGTACAGAGTAAGAAAAGTTAGAACACTGGACAGAAATCAAACAAGATGGTGATCCAAGCTACTTTGATAGGATTTAGAATTAGGTGTGTGTGTGCATGAGTGTGTCCTGAAATGATTTTCAGTTCAGCACAAAGCTTCACTTTGCTGTTTTCTTCTGTTTCATTTCCATGTCGAATATGGCCTCACAAAGCTTGTGCGCTATAACACAAAGACACCTTCGCATAGTGTTAAAGCCTGTTCCGCATTACCTGTGCAGCCTGCCTAGCCTTGCATTCAAATGCATATCAACCCATTGTTAACCGTACGGGCCTCTATTATACATTTCTAATAGAACAAGTTTCATTTGAAAAGTATGGGAGACAACACTCTCTGCAGTTTCATTAAAATGACAAGAGAAGCTTTCATTCCATCCAAAAGTTTTAACTCAAGGGTTTTTGATCCTGATCTGTTGCCATGAAATTTGCCTGCACGGTAAGCCCACATTCGTGTTGCTAAGTGGAGACAAAGATGAGGTCCAATTCACTCAAACTCTGTCTGTCTCCATCTCTCTATCCATTCATCCGTCCTTTGGTGCCAATTCAATTAAGACTCAATTACAGGCTCCTAAACAAAGCTGCCGCCAACGCACTCTCTTGCTCATCCTCCTTGCTCCATCATATTCTCTATCTTTCTTTCTCTCCTCTCTCTCACTCACTGATCACCAATGTGGAAAAAGCTGGCTAAACTTTTGTTTCTTCGTCATCAACTTGCAAACAGTTAAGTTCCCATGAATAACATCGACATGTTGCAGACTCCTGTCTAACTGGCAGCTACACACAAACAAGCGCACAGACGCACAAATTCAGACACACACCGAATAGACTACCACGTATGTATTCCCAATGACGGTGACCAATTTAATTTCATGCTCTAAACATCTGCATCCGTGTCAGACAAAGGAGCGAGGAAGAGACCTCATTGATCCATGGGGTCTGGGACCAGCTGCCAACAGGGCATAGCACTGATGAATATTAAATAGGGGGGCATTAATATGCATGGGATTTTTCAGAGTTGTCTAGACGTGACAGGGTGGCTCCGGTTTCAGGTCAGGATGCCACCGAACTGGTGCCAGCTCTCTCCCCATATAATGTGTAAAAATATTATATTGTTTGTCAAGCCCTGTGTGATTGTATATGCACGCATATCTATGAGCATTTGTGTCCCTTGGTGTGCGGTCTGATCCGAGATTAGTGAGAGGAGTGCGTGTGGAGGAGGCACGGTGCTCAGTCGGATGGCAAGTGAAAACTGGAAAGGAAGAAGTGACACATTCTAATGTGGCCAAATCTGCCTGAAATCCCCCTAGAGGGTCACTGCTCCGTCTGCAACACAAACACCTAAGCAGACATGACACAAAGCTATCAAAAAGGAAACCCATAAATTATAGACAGTACAAACAGACAAATACTAATATACTGTTATGCATATACATATGGCGCAAATGTTTTAAACACACAAACACAATTGTAAGGCGTGTAGTGTCACATAGCCTCTAACAAATGGCTCAGCTGAAATTACATAGACACAATATGCTCAAATACACTCGCACAGTGACAACAATCCAGACCCCTGTGGTGTCTTACCATGCACTCTCCAGCCCACATCTAATCAAGTCAGGCAGTGACTTAGTGAAATTGCATTAGCTACACTTTCCTGGGTTTGATGAGAAACGGGTTAGATCCTGTGATGAATTCCAGCCTTGCCCAGATTTAGGCAGGGAAAGAATGAACGTGTGATGCCTTCTTTAACACAGTTCTGTGTCCCCTGAGACCAGCACGTTTCTGTATGCATCCGCAAGTTTTCAGGAGAGGGCGAGATGAGGAAAGCTAAGACAGACAGGCCAAGGAACGGCAATAATCCCTAATTTACAAGTGGTTTCAATCAGTTTTATGTCCACAAGTGTAAATTTGTGTGCCTACACGGAAAAAAAGGGACAGCGGCAAACAAGGTCGTTAGTTCAGGTGCTTAAAACTCTGTTTGTGGGTATCTGTATCTGCAAATTAAAACACTGGCTCCATATTTTTTAGACACATAACCCACACTTGCAAAATACAATAACAGCAAAGTTATCAAGTAAACATATTTTACATTACATATTTCGATTGCCTTCTGTCACAATAATGTTCCCAATTACAAAAGGTGGATGTCCTCCTAAAGTTCAAACCAAGAATCGGTGTGAACTTCAAACTGGTCTGAGCATTTCAGATACTGATTTTCCCAGACCACCATTTGTCTGAGAAGAAAATAATCAGATTTGCATCTTGGATGTGCAGCTGACAGTTCTGCTGATACCCTGTGATGCTATTATTTCAATATGGACCAAAATCTCAGATTAATCCTTCCAGCACCAAAAACGAATGCAGTACTGAAGACAAAAAGCAGGAACAGCCATTAAAAGAAAGAAAAAAATTTAAAAAAATTTAAGCCAATGCAGAAGTACCTTAAACCAGCATTTTGTATGAAAGGCACCAGAAGGTGATAGCTGTGGTTGCTAAGACCTTTAGTCTTAAAGAAGTCTATAAGAAAACAGCTGTCTGTCACTTTAGCACTTTCCTGTTGAGTTTTAAATCTTGTCCATACAATATTCCAAACTCAGGACCTGTCAGTCAGGTGCTTTTAGGCAATGAGCATGTAGTTTGACAGTCAATCCCCCCTTCCTTTTTGGGGAGACTCTGAGACACCCCCCCCGTTTTGTAATGTACCTTCGACTGCTGTTTTTCTTACTGGCTTTCTTGTCATGTTCTGACTATTAAATAGAAAATGAAGTTTTTTAAATTCTCATTTTGTCAGTGGCATCAGTGAGGCCAAAGTGAAATTTAAGGATTTTTTTTAAGTCAGAAGGCATTACCACATATTTTGATAATTAAGATAATGGTAAATTTACCCATGTTGGTAACTTTTGCATGAAACAGATGCACAGCTTAACAGTATAAACTTAAAATGAAATCTACAAAGACTGTGCTTTTGTGCCAAACAGCCATTTACAATGCAATCCACAAATTTCAATTTGAAATACAAAATACATAAAACATATTGCCTGATGTTTTTACCTCAAAACAAAGAATCAGCTGTGGTCACAGCCGAACACATTTCAGTTTGTGTGTCTCTTACCAAATGTTCGGCTCAAGACAATCAAAGATATCTACAATTGCTCTTGATAGATTCTGATTTAAACTGGCAAAAGGGAAGCAAGGTGGCTGAAATAATCAACTCACACGGTCCTTTAACACACAAAATGTAGACTCACAAACCTAAAAATAATTAGCTGAATTTATTAAACTAACACTTCTGTTTAAATTTTGTTAATGCATAAAAGGTGTAACTCGACCAGTAGGATTCTTCAATATCTGCACTTTAGCACAGTGTTTATAGTAATCGCTGTTCTATACATAAATAAAGTGAGGCAGTGCTCTTCCTTTGATTGAGGTCCCTAATCTGAACTGTTAGCCAGCACTGCATATTGCAGTCTAAATTGTGCAAATAGGAAGGAATGTACAGAATAATCCAATTTTCCCCCTTAATGGCCTCACATGTCTGTCGCTGTTGTACTATGAAAATTATTTTTTGAGTGATCAATTCAGGTAATATACCCCATGTACAAATCATATATATTTAAATTTTTGTACATGCTTGCAAAGGAATCACTCTGGCAGGCAGCTGCATATTCACTAAACTGAATCCTGCTATTTGAATAAGATTGGTTCTCGCTTCAATAATGTATGACTCTCTGGTCAATTCCGGGCATCCCATTCCACTCAGACTGTCTTCATGTCTGATTGGGTCTTAATGAGAGTTTTCTATTATTAAAATTAATTTGATGGGATGGTATCTGCTGCTTCACCAACCAGGCATCCAAATCCACCCCACAGCTGAGAATCAATAAATTATAGTATAAATAAATTCAGGTGTAAATTGAGCAGGATTAATTATTAAAAGTGTCACTGTGGCATACAGTGTCTCTCCTTGGTCTTGATTTTAATTAATTCACATCTGTCAGTTGAAGTAAAACAAAAATTCACTCTAGAAGGAGATGTTTACAATGTATGTTGTCTGTCTTTCAAACTTTACCAATGTCACTGATCTGCCAATTCATGGTAGTAGTGTTGCAAAAACCTGGCTATAAATAGATTAAGTGAAACACTGGTTACATATTTTAGGTTTTCGTTTTCTATTCTTTTGTTAAAATGCACATCATGCATCATTCTTTGCAAAACACCATGAAACCTCCATAGCCTTTTTGAGCCTGATACTAAACCTGCATAAGTTTTTGTGGTTCAGGCACCATATTCACAACAGATACAACTATGCATGCATTCAAAATGGTTTCAAACCTACAACTTCAAGTTGTAGCAACAACACACAGAGCGCCCTCTGACCCCGGAAGGACACACCGTCGCAGCGAGAAGGCGTCACCCGTCACTATGGCAACATAAACAAAACATAACTGTACAAACAGAACCCCGAACAGCCCTGACCCGCTACATAGCCCCCACCTAAGGGGTCAGTCGTCCCCGACGACCCCATTACCCCACACAAAGTCCTGCAAATGTCCAGGTGCCTTCTTTTGGCGCACCGGCCGGTCACGACCGGCGGGGGAAAAGTCACTCGGGTCAGAACATGGGGTGCCACCATCATCCCACTTCTGACACCAATGTGGCGAGCTCAGACAACGAGGAGACGGAGGTGTCGTTTGGTCTTGCTTCCCGTGAGCTAGCCAGGGAGCACAGCCGTTTATTGATATCTGCAGAAGAACACTGTCGCTAGCTAACTGCTCAGCGCGGCAACCGCACAGCAACAACAACAACAACACACAGGGCGCCCTCTGACCCCGGAAGGACACACCGTCGCAGCGAGAGGGCGTCACCCGTCACTATGGCAACATGGCAACATAAACAAAACATAACTGTACAAACAGAACCCCGAACAGCCCTGACCCGCTACAATATGCTGCTGAGAATATAGCCCAGAAGAAGCGTATAGTATAGCTTTTATTTTGGAAAGAGCCATTTCTCTGTAATAAACTCTCTTTTCCAAAGACGAGTGATTCCTCAATCAGATACAGGTGTTTCCGCGGCCCCGAACCGTAGTAAGGAAACCTCTGGCAGTTACTTGAAGGTTCTGTAACTGACTCGTAGCCGGCAACAGCTAACTATACAGGTCAACTCCGCTAGCAAAAAGATCGAAGGAGGCGTAGGAAACTGCTTCACCAAACTTTATTTCTTCTCTAAGGCACGAACACCGCGTACAGTGGGCTGAAACAGTTTACTCACAGCGAGCATCGCCGACACAACTCTGGCTGTCGAGGGAGTTATTATATTCCTTTTATTTATTTTCTTTTCGTCTCTTCTGTAGCTAACCGTTACTTTTTCCCCTTCTCCGCTCTCTCTCTTCACACACACACCAGGCAGTCCCGCTACACACATCCCGAATACATTTCCCATCAGGCTTCATCCTTAAAGGGCCATGCCTGTAACACAGGGCTTGCAAAATCGCTAGCCCGACGTCCCGGGGCTAGCGATTTTTCCACTCGGGCTACCAAAATCTATCTCTGCCCTGCCCGTCAGGCTATTGTAGGAAGAAAGAAATATGTGTATGTGCTTTTGCATTCTTTCGGAAATGTAGCTGGGTAATTATGTCATTGGCATCGGTGAGCCACTGTCAATATGTGACATATTGAAATCGCGTTTGAATTTGCGCTTGTTTTTTGCTTTCACTTTGCAAATGTCCAGGTGCCTTCTTTTGGCGCACCGGCCGGTCACGACCGGCGGGGGAAAAGTCACTCGGGTCAGAACATGGGGTGCCACCATCATCCCACTTCTGACACCAATGTGGCGAGCTCAGACAAGGAGGAGACGGAGGTGTCGTTTGGTCTTGCTTCCCGTGAGCTAGCCAGGGAGCACAGCCGTTTATTGATATCTGCAGAAGAACACTGTCGCTAGCTAACTGCTCAGCGCGGCAACCGCACAGCAACAACACACAGGGCGCCCTCTGACCCCGGAAGGACACACCGTCGCAGCGAGAGGGCGTCACCCGTCACTATGGCAACATAAACAAAACATAACTGTACAAACAGAACCCCGAACAGCCCTGACCCGCTACAATATGCTGCTGAGAATATAGCCCAGAAGAAGCGGATAGTATAGCTTTTATTTTGGAAAGAGACATTTCTCTGTAATAAACTCTCTTTTCCAAAGATGAGTGATTCCTCAATCAGATACAGGGCTTGCAAAATCGCTAGCCCGACGTCCCGGAGCTAGCGATCTTTCCAGTCGGGCTACAAAAATCTATCTCTTCCCTGCCCGTCGGGCTATTGTAGGAAAAATATATGTCAATGCTTTTGCATTCTTTCAGAAATGTAGCTGGGTAATTATGTCATTGGCATCGGTGAGCCACTGTCAATATGTGACATATTGAAATCGCGTTTGAATTTGCGCTTGTTTTTTTGCTTTCACTTTGCAATGACAGCACTGATCTGTGAGTGATGATAATTTGTGCACCAATTCCTCTGACATCGTCTTATTAATCGTTAGCTTACTATGCAAACATGACAAGTGAAATCTCCCGCAGCAAGCTTAAACATGTGAGAGGTTGATCTCGCAGAGAATCGCTGAGCTTATGTGAGTCCGTGTGTAAAAGTAGCAGTATATATATTTTAGTTCTGCTGAGCCAAATAAGACAGGTCGGGGTGAAGAAGTGACAGCCAAAGAAAAGCTTACCACAAAACGGAGAAGTTAAGACAAATGAGACTATAAGGCAAAAAGAAAGTGCAGCTTTATGGTTTCATGGACAAAAGAATTTCTGTGGCTGCAATATGACGAGCTAAATAACCAGGGCTGCACATAAGTGGTCCACAGGTGCGCATTCGCTGTCAAAATAAAAAACGCGCACAAGGGTTAGGGTTAAATTTAAAAACTGTACTTTTGAGTTAAAATATATATTTATAATTTTAATAAATGACAAATTAAAAAGGCATGAACATTTTTTTGTATCAAAAAAATATCGAACCGTGACACCAAAGTATCGAACCGAACCGAACCGTGAATTTTGTGTATCGTTGCACCCCTAAAATAAATATATATATATATATATATATATATATATATATATATATATATATATATATATATATATATATTCACTCACCATGCCTAACAGAAGGCATGGTGAGTGAATATTTTGTTTATACACTCATGTGTGTGTGTATATATATATATATACACACACACACACACACACACACACACACACACACACACACACATGTACATGTATACATGTACATGTATACATGTGTGTGTATATATATATATATATATATATATATATATATATATATATATATATATATATACACACACACACACGAGTGTATAAACAAAATATTCACTCACCATGCCTTCTGTTAGGTACAACCACCAAAAAACGAAAACATATACACATTTTGTTTCCTGCTATAATTCTTTAACATATTAATATTGCATTTTAAATACTACTTGTTCAACATTAATGAGTTTATTTACTTATGGTTATGACTGGAGGGATTTTCTTATGAAGAAGCTGGATATTAGAATTCCACATTGGGGATGAATAAAATGTACAGGTACATAAATGTGTAAGTAAGTGTGTACGTAAGTAGATACATGCGTATGTACTCGTGTGTTTATCTAACTGTAATATGTATCTTTTATATCTGTTCGTCTGTGCCTACAAAGCTGCCTGATATCTTCGAAGCATAGCTTTAACTAGGTGCTGGAAAATCCTCAGAGATTTTGCTCCATATTTACAGTTGCTGCAGATTTATCAGCACCATATACATGATGAGAATCATCTGTTCTACCAAATCCCAAAGGTGCTCTACTGGATTGAGACCCGGTGATTGTGGAGGCCATTCGAGTACAGTAAACTAATCGTCATGTTCAAAAATCAAGTTTGAGAATATCAGAGATTTGTGATATGGCGCGCTATCCTGCTGGAAGCAGTCATCAGAAGATATAGTGGTCAAAATTGTCAGGTAGGCTGTTGTGTTTATGTATATTTTCAGTGGCCAAGAAAATATCCCCTTCACCAATACACCACTAACAACTGTTGATATAAGGCAGAGTGGGTCCATGCTTTCAGTTTTCAAATTCTGACTCTACCATCTGAATGTCGCAGTACAAATAGAAACTCATCAGACCAGGCAACATTATTCCAATTTTGCATTGTCCAATTTTGATGAGCGCATCTGAATTGTAGACTGATTTTACACAGAGTTTAACTTTGGTGATACAGTTTTGTGCCACTGATCACTTACAAAACAGCAGTGCTCATCTCTTGCATGACCAGATCCCATTTGGAAAAGAAAAAACTTCAGTCCAACAGCAAATGTTTAGGATATACAAAAAAGGATAATTTTTTCCATTTCTTTTCCATATGGAACTAGACATGTCACATGCCCTAGTCATTAGACTGCCAAACCCAAATGGAGATGGTAAATGGAGTGCATTTATATCATGCTTTTACCCAAAGTGCTTTAGTCTATAACAGTCAATTTTATATATAACAGTTGTCTCAGAGGGTTTATACAATCTGTACACCCACAATACAAAACCATCTGCCCCAGCAAACCCTTTCAAGAAAAAATAAATGGTTGAAACAACTGAGGAGAGATTCTTCTTAGGGGTAGACATTCATGCAATGGATGCTGTGAAGGATAGCAAGCTACACATACATCTATGTACACATGTTTAAAGACCTAAGAGAACCAACTGTCCAGAAAAGCAAATGTCATTACATCTTTCATTCCACCCAGCAGGGAATTAGGCAGCACACTGTGTATCCTGTTCTTTACTTGAAGAATTTGTTGCACGCTGTGACAGCAAGAGCTGTGTACGTATTTACCTGTGTCTACAAGTGCAGCTAAGGTCCAACAAGCCCTTCTTCCACCCTTTCTTTCCATCCCTCCCTCTGTCCCTTTTTCATTTGTTCTTCTCTCCACCTTCTCCAATCAGCGAGTGTAAGATTAAAAGTAAACACAAAGGCGACAGTCAAAGCCCCAAATAACGGTAAGACCAATGCTGATTAAAATTAGCCCTAGGATAGGAAAATACACCAAGCACTTTCTCTCTGATTAAATGTCTGAACTGTGTAAACTATTACAACCTTGCTCTAGTCTCTCTGTTGTCCTCTACACCCCCTGTCATTACATTTCCTCCAGATTCCATTTTCTCACCAGATTAAATTTTTTAATTATGCATGAGCTATCCAGGCACTTTATTGGTCAAAGCAGCTCTAGTTTTAGGAATGTTTTATCGTACCAGTTATTTAGCTTAGATGAATTTAAGACAACCCCACCCCAAAAAAACAAAACACACACATATTCGTCTTTGTCACACAGTTTGTTTTATGCCTCCAAAATGGCTCTGAACGATAGCAGTGTGGGCATGGGACCTCTGAGGGTGTCCTGTGTTGTATAATGATTGGATGTTGGTAGCAGATGTTTTGGGCCCAATGGATCAGGCTTGCCTTGGGCTATTTGTGTGTTCTTAACCATCCTCCAGAGTGTCTTTCACAGGTCACCATCAATACTATTGCAATGGTCTTTTGGATACATAATGCAATAATATGTTGCCTTTCATTGAAACCTGCATACGCAGAATCAATGAACACTTTATTCAAATTCAAATTCAAATTTTATTTGTCACGTACACAGTCATACACAGTACGATATGTAGTGAAATGCTTGGACAACTGCTCGTGACCTAAAGAAAACAAAAAAGGAAAAGGCTATGAATAAGATAGGAAATAAATATGAAAAATTAAAAAGGGTAAATTTAACTAGGAAGGAATAAAATATAAATTAAGGTTAAAAATGAAATAACTGTACAACACAAATTAGAATGAAGGGTAAATTTAACTGGGAAGAATAAGATAAAGATAAATATATAAATTAAAGTTGAAAATAAAATAACTGTACAACAAAATACACAATACACAATATAGAACTATATAAGAATGTATGAAGAAATCTAAATATAAATAAATATATACACAATAACAGCAGCTGTACAAGCATTAACCGGAAATGAAGAATATAGTGACCAGTGTTGTGCAAAACCAAAGTCCAGAAAGTCCAGTGTGTGTGTAAGAACTGTATGTGTGGGTCAGTACTGTGTGGTGGTGTGATTGAGAGACCGTATCGCCTGCGGGAAGAAGCTCCTCCTCAGTCTCTCTGTGTTGGTCTTCAGGGAGCGGAATCGCTTTCCTGACCTCAACAGAGAGAACAGTCTGTTGTTGGGATGGCTGAGGTCCTTCACGATCTTCCTGGCCTTGGTCCGGCACCGCCTGCTGTAGATTGAGTGCAGGTCAGGGAGCTCGGAGCGGATGGTGCGCTCAGCTGACCGCACAACCCTCTGTAGAGCTCGTCTGTCCTGCATGGTGCTGTTCCCGAACCAGGTTAAGATGTTTCCCGCCAGGATGCTCTCTATGGTGCACGAGTAAAAGTTCCTGAGCACCTTGGAGGGCAGTTGGAAGTCTCTCAAGCGTCTGAGGTGGTAGAGACGCTGTCGGGCCTTTTTCACCACGGTGTTGATGTGACAGGACCATGACAGGTCCTGCGTGATGTGAACTCCGAGGTATTTGAAGCTGTCCACTCTCTCCACTGGGCACTCGTTGATGACGGGGGTCTGGTAGTTCCTCTCCTGCTTAGTGCTGAAGTCCACTATCAGCTCCTTTGTCTTACTGACGTTTAGAAGGAGGTTGTTCCTCTGGCACCAGTTCTCCAGATTCCTAATCTCCTTCAGGTAGGCCGTCTCGTTGCTATCAGAGATCTGGCCCACCACGACGGTGTCGTCAGCAAACTTGATGATGGTGGTGGAGCTGGTAGTGGCCACACAGTCATATGTGTACAAAGAGTACAGCAGGGGGCTCAGAACACACCCCTGGGGGGCTCCAGTGCTGAGAGTGGTAGAGGCTGAGACATGTCCGCCCATCCTTACTGCCTGTGGTCTGCCAGTTAGGAAGTTGGAGATCCACTGACACATAGATGAGCTGAGTCCCAGATGCTCCAGCTTGGTGGTGAGTGTGGAGGGAATTATGGTGTTAAATGCAGAGTTATTATTAGTTACAGTAGGTTTGTTCCTGTTTTGTACGCTAAATGTAGGTACACTGAACTTGAACTACCATCATCAAAAACTAGTTTGAGATCATCTGAGCTTAGTGGCATGGCACGTTATTCTCCAGAAAGCTTGCATCTTCAGCAAAAGTACTCAGGTAGGTAAGTATATGAAGCTTCAGGGGGGGCTACTGGGTATTTGGCCCAAAGTGTGCCGAGAAAATATCCACAAATCATTAAACCATCACCAAATTTCTATTTAGTTATACTGATCTTTTGCAGAGATGGGCAGTAACGCGTTACTTGTAATGTGTTACTGTAATCCGATTACTTTTTTCAAGTAACGAGTAAAGTAAGGGATTACTATTGCAAAAACGGTAATTAGATTACCGTTACTTTCCCGTAGGAACGCTGCGTTACTGCGTTACTAAAACCGTGATTTTGTTGTGAGAATGTCTCATGACAATGACGTTAGCAAGTGCGACGTTTGTGACAACAGCTGTGTGCAGATCAACAATAGATCATATATCGAGTGCGGGAGAGAGTATGAGCGTGCAGCATTTAAAGCGTGGAAGTACTGACCTTACTTTGAGTTTGATTCCATAAAAAGTGACAAAAACATTAGCGTCCATTAGCATTGTGTGTGGGAAGAAAACTTCTTTTTACAGCGAAAAAAATCCCCTAAACTTCCAAGCAAGCACCGAGTGCGCTATGACGTAATGGGAAACTCACAGAGAAACTCGCGGATTCTTCCACTGACCGCTACGGCACACCTGCACCATGATAAACCTCCGCCTACCCTACTCCTGCTTTACAGGTGAAAATAGAGCAAAAAGACCGCTAGTCTTTGACTTTATTTATTTTCTGCTGTGTTTTACTTGCATCTATTTGAAAGAGTGAGTGTAAACACACAAAAAAAAATATTTTATGTGCTGGAATGTGCAGAAAATAGGTTTAAATATTAAACAAATTTCTTCCAGTCAGAGAATGTTGCATATAATTAAATTCTTGCTTGATGCATAAAGTTAAAAGATTAAAAACTAATAAAACAAGTTAAAAAAAAGAGACTTTTCCATTTGATTACATTTCGTATGATGGATTATGTAGAAAAAGTAGAATTGGGCTGAAAGATCTATCGCTTTATCACCTCTTCAGGTTGTAAATCGTGTTTTTAAAAAGTAACTAAGTAACTAAGTAATTAATTACTTTTGAAAATAAGTAATCAGTAAAGTAACGGGATTACTTTTGGGGGGAAGTAATCAGTAATTAGTTACTGATTACTTTTTTCAAGTAACTTGACCAACACTGATCTTTTGTAATTTGTAGCCTCCGTTTCCTATTTTTAAATGACAAGAGCAGCACCCAGTGTTTTGTGTTGCTGGAACCCATCTGCTTTGTGCTCTTCTGCATACTTTGGCTTAAACTCAGTGGTTTTTAAAATACTCAGACGAGAGAGTTTGGCAATAAGAACCATGCCGAGGAAAAGGTCGCTTAAATCACCTTTCGTCTCCGTTCTGATGCTTGGTTTGAATTCCAGCAGGTCTTCATGACCATGTCTACATGCCTAAATGCTGCTGCCATGTGATCATTATTTTAGTTTCATGGCAGTCATCACTTACATGGAACAACTGAATGAGACATCAAAGCAGTTTTTCTGGTCCAAGCTCTCTGAATACAGGATTCAATTTGGCTGTCATTTAGTTTTTCTGTTGTGCTTTTACTGAGATTTATTCCAGCAGGTGCTGTTGGCTAGGGTTTAAATAATCTGTGATTCATATTTTGTCTAGAAGTGGAAAGCCAGAACTAAATGAACTGACACAGAGTGCAATATGCAAGATACTTGGATCAATTCTGTTTCAGCAGATACGATAAATAACTGCCTGAAATGTGTTTTCCATTATCGTGCTTCTGTCCATCACTATCATAATAAGAGGCTTGGTGAGGTACACTATAGTAAAGACCCAGTATTATTGTTATAAGCCGCATTCATTTTCCACACTAGTTCTGTGCGCCACTCTAATTTCAGCAACAGAACTGTTGTAATTCAATTATTGGTCCCGTAGCAGATGAGAATCCAGCGCATATTTATGTGTGTATGTTTGGGATCCAGACCAGATAAGCAGTAGAAAATGGATGTAGGGATGCGTGTATCATCCACTTCACTGATATCTATGTGCAGCCAAATTGAACATGATGAGTCCCAACACATTTAAAATAACAACTGTGAGCCGAAACATCTGCAGTAATACGTGTGCTGCAACATGCAGATCTGCTCTGTATTGTGATGAAGAACATAAACAACTTTCCACTGACATCATCTCTTATTAAAAAAAAGGTAGAATACATTTTAACTTGAGGAAATCCCAGAATTTTACTACTAAAATAAAGTGATTAATATAGGTCTGGCCTTGAAGAAAAAGGGTGCATATAAATTCAATCTGGTTACATGACACTGAAGCACAGCATGTGCTGAATTTTTATATTAAAAGTAGCAAACAAGTAGAGTAATTAAATACCAGAAAAAGAAGGATTACTATGAATCCTAAATTGTGAGAGAGCATCAATGTGGAAAAAGCAAGTAGAGGAAATTAAATAAAATATAAAAAAAAGAAGTAGTAGTAGTTGGGGTATCAATATGTTTGACATTCCAGAGTCATAATCCTGTAACATTTATTGAATTTTTCCCAGACAAAGTTCAATTCTATCTAAGATTCCATTAATGAATATGATAAATTAGAATTGCAAGGTCAGTGGAAGTCAAGTATTGATCACTTTCCAAGATAAGTGAACAACCATTATCCTTGAATTCGACCAACAAATGAGGACAGCAAATGACTGGAAAAAAGAATAATTGAGAAGACAAGTCAGTGAATCTACAATAAAAATTGATTTAAGGAGCTTTGAAGTGTGACCAATGAAAGCATAGTGTCATGTTCACTGGGCTCAGAGTTAGGTTACACCTTAAAAACATGGATTAGTTTTCCTGAGAATCTAAACAGAAAAGAGCAATATTAGTGTACGAGTACTTTTTGGAGAGTTAGTTACAGCCTGCTGTAAATGCCCCATCACTCTTCTGAGTGGTCCAAGTGATACTGAAAAATAACCTTGCCCTAACCATAATATATTCCACAGAGAAAGAGTGTAACATCACACATCACTTGGCAGGACCATGCCAGTCTTACACATATATTATCTGAACACGTGGCTTACAACACCTGCCAGTCCCGCCCCTAATATCCCACCCAGCATCACCTCCACACCCATGTCTCCCGCTAGACGTTTTTCCATTTGCACCTCTTCTCTCTCCCCTTTGGGGTGTACAAATCAGTTTGACAAGGAACACCACTTCTACCATCCCACTCTCTTCCACCTCTATCTTTCCCCGTTTCCTTCCTGTCGTGGGAATATGATGCTATTATGCACGAACAAGAAGCCCCTAATACAACATAGGCTTTTTTATGTACTTCAGACTGAGCATTGGGTATTAAGGTTGGGCAAGAAGGAAAGCCGTTTTTAACTACAATGCTTGTGCAGGGAGACTCAAGCAGACTGTTTTCTGTGCCAGACACATTGTGAACAAGTCTATTTGAATATCAAAAGGGAAATAGGGAATGTGTGAAATAGATTTGGAACAGAGTTGATTATGAACACTTCCAAAGAGAGAGGGGGAGGTCAGAGGCTGGAGTGCTGGCAGAAGGAGTATGTGCGCACACCTACAAGGAAATTGATAAGTTTAAAGTGTGTATGTTTGGTTATGTGCACATATGGGGCAAGTATGTGGCGACAGGCTGGCTTTGTGTACGGGGGGGGACTGTCACTTCAAACATGCCCCGGGGCAAGGCAATATAGTACAAAACACAATGAGCGACCACGGCACAAAGAGAAATAAAATTAGAAAAAAAAAGGCTTTAAAAGCGTTATGGTGTGTCGCAAGACTGTAGGAGTTATTGGGATTTATTCACACTTCACCTCCCAGATGACCACTGGCAAACTCTGATGCCTTCACACAACAAAAACGCAATAAAAAACTAAAGGAGGAGGGTGTAAACGTGTAGAGGCTGTGAGATAAGCAGAGGAATATGAGGGAGTGGTGACACATCTATGGCTAGAAAATTGCTATTTTCATCATTTATTCATAGGAAATGTGATTGAATCTGGATGAGGTTCTTTGATTCTGAAGCAGTGGTTTGCAAAGGCTAGCAGCATACCCACACACAGTACATCCACATTTAGACAGACAACTGAGGATTTGGTGTATAAAAGGTACACAACATATAAACTCTAACTTGCAGTCTCATATACATACATGCGTTCCAATCACATACTCCAGATGTGGCTACATATGGAGATGTAATAGAGTCTTTAGATGAAGCATTGGATTAATTGAACCGTTCAAGATGAGAAAGCAAGCAATTAAGTCCTCCAGTGTGTTTGAATGTGTATGTTGGGCATGTGACCATGTGCCTGTGTAGCTGTGTGCACATGTGTAACGATATATGCGTGTGTATACAAAACTTGGGAGACATACATTACAGAGCATATTAATTTCAAACCCATTAGAGATTTCTGATTGTCGACAAGTTACAAAACCATAACACATTAATACTGCTACTCGCAATAATGTTTACTTACATTAGAGGCTGGAACTCGTACAACAGCACAACAAACACTGTAACCTTTCAGAACAAGTGTGTGTGTGTTTGGTATTATTTTTACTATTTGCAATTTTTGGCCTTAATTGATAGTGACAAACAAACGAGAGACAGAAAATGTGTGACGAAATTAAGGGAATGGCATTCGCCAAAAGATCTGACCAGTCTGTCTCGCCGTTCAAAGCAAGCTTGTCATCTACACGCCAGCTATTCATCTATCACATCACCCCAGAGTAGTGCTGCCAACGAATACTCTAAATTTGATTATAATAATTAAATTTTTTTAAAAGCAGCACTACCAGCAGCCATCTGTGTTCTGAGCTACATAGAATGCAAAGTTGCTGCTGGGGGCAGCATGCACTCTGTGGCAAAGTCAGAACAGCTGTGTGGTGTAGGGGCAGCTCTCACTCCTTCAAGCTTAAGTTACATTGCTGCAGGTGCAGAGATAAGGGAGCGAGAGGTATTTAGCGAGAATTTTTTAGACTACTGTTATTAGGGTAAGTAAGAGGAGGAATGTCACTTCAACACCTGACGGTGAGCTACAACGAGTCATTCTATTTTCCATTTTAATGTTGTTAAAGATTTTAGCTTTTTTATTTTTGTAAAATGTAAAAACATTAAAATAGATAAAAGGGGGGAAAAAGGAAAGTAGCTTAAAAACATACAATGGGGAAAGAAATTGTTTGATTACCTGCTGAATTGGTAATCTTGCCCACTTACAAATTAATGAACACTTTATTTTTTATGGTAGTTTCATTTGAATAAAGAGAGAAAGAATATCAAACAAAAATCCAGTAAAAATGCTTTACATAGCTACAAGTTAGAAATTGATTTGTCTGTCACTGAGCGAAATAACCATTTTAATCTTTACAGAAACTCTCTAAATCTTTTATCTTTCTTGGTTGCACTTTGATAACTTAAATTTTCTATAGGATGAGGTCTGGACACCTGCTTTTTTCTTAGCCACTCCTTTGTTGTCTAAGCAGTTTTTTTGCGTCATTGCCATGCTGGAAGACCCATCGACAAACTATCTTCAGTGTTCTGGCTTTACTGACTCTGAGAATGGTGTTTTTTGGGCCATACTCAGCATTTCTCTTCCTCCAAACGCAGTGAGTCGAGTTGATGCCAAAGAGCTCAATTTTGGTTTCATCTTACCACAGGACTTGCTCCCAGACTCGGAATCATTTAGATATAAACTGGGAAACTTCAGAGGGGCCTGCACATGTGCCTTCTTAAGCAGCAGGACCATGCAAGATTCATTCTTCTTAATCCAGTGGTTTAAGAAGATTCAATGACCATTATGCCGTTGTGTGTTACCAATGGTATTCTTACTGACTGTGGCCCCAACAGAACATAAACAAGCTCCTCCTCTGTGGTTGTGGGCTGATCCACCACCTCTCTCCTGATCAGCCGATGAGACAAGATCTGGCATGGTGCTCCAAGACTGTGCATTAGCTTAACAGTTAATAAGTAATTAACTTAACAGTTGTAAATCATGGCTTCAAAAAAACCAAATCTTCACAATTCAAAAGTCTCAAGTGATAAGACCCAATGGGGGTCATTTTAAACCTGCGGCACTTTAAATAACAACCAACCTAACCTGACTAAAGAGACTGCACTCAATGCACCTGATTTTGATCAGTAGATAACAAAACTGAGGAACCTTAACTGTGCTATATAAAAAGATACTCAATAAGCCTTATTAAATGGCTAACTTAGGAAAAGATTGATGCAACACAGGAGCCAGATGGCTTGATAAGGAAATATATTTCACAATTAATTACCCTATATAATTAATACAAGCAAGCCCAATTATTTTATGTGTAAGTACGTAAAAGGCATGTCTGTGTTAAAACGAATGAACCTACAGAAGCAGTTGTGCCTCTTATTTTGGTTTGTGGAGGCAATGCAATATTAAAATGGTTTAACTATGTGTTAATTTTTTAATGAATGACGGCATTTGACTCTTTGGTCACTGTTTGACAAACCTACCCAAAAGCAAGCGTCTTTTATATTAATGTGATCACATATAAAATGTCAAGGATGCCCAATAAATCAGGGGCTTTAAGATAATGATAACAGAAACTCAAAGTATTGTTAACTTTGTTCCAGAAATTTTGTTGAGAGCTGAAATAATTTTTCAGGATACACAAGAGAAAAGTGTAAAATATAACTCCACTCAGTAGTAGTAGTTTATTCTTCCTCTGTGTTATTTTCTTATGCCCTAAGGGAACACAATGAGCTTTCACATTATCAAAAAGCAGCTAGGATGTCCTTGAGGCCTTTCGTAAAGGCAGAACAAATGGGGCCACACAGAAGACAGTCAGGTCATCGTGCTCCAAATGGCTCCACTGAGCCAGTCCTCTTACACATTGCCCCAGAATAGTGAGACCTCACTAAATAGAGGGTTCAGTTTCAAAAAAAAGAAAAGAAAAGAAAAGAAAAATCCTACACAAACTTAAAAACCCAGCCATGAATGCTGATTTTTCTATGTCACTCCTCTGTGCTTTTAATTGTGACACTAATTGCTGGTAACAGTTCAGCCTAATTACCTATGTGTCAGAAGATTAGCTAAACTCTAAAGCTTTGAGGATAGAAGAAGACCTAAGAAGAAGACCTAATCTAACTTGATTTGTATTTTATTTTTTAAAAAGCTTGGTATCTTTGACAATAATCTGCATCTAAAATTATCCTTTGGCTTTTGTAGCCCACACATGCTTATAAAAATAAATACAGAAAAGTCTGAAAGTAATTAGTCTGTTGAAACAGTTAAATAAGTCTACAAAGATTAAAATATTTCTTTGTTTTTGCTTTGGCCCTGAAATTCTGTAGTGGTGCATCTCCAGAAAGTATCACCAGAAAGTGCAAAATTCAAAAGTATCTGAAGTTGAGAAGTTTGTGCATTACCATTTTTATGCATTTGTTAACGGTGCATAGCTGGATTTAAAATGAACAATCAAACTCTTATTTCCAAGACTCTGTTGGTGAGCGTTTCAGTTAATAACTATATTGACTTGAAGCAGACCGTTAAGGGGAAAAAAAAAAGGAGTTTAGGAAACTCCAAGTAAAAAGACAGAAGGACACACATGACTAAGCTTTAAGTGTTGAGTAATCCCAGAGCTAGAAGAATTAATCAACTCAATCTCTCATTGCTAACTCTTTTCCTCACCTTCCTTCCCTATGGTAAGTTTAATTTGAAGAGAGAGAGAAAAAGTCCCTTTCCACACTGTCTCAATACATATTTTTCTAATTTCTTCCTTCAGAAAGCTCTTAATGGCTTCTTCGCAAGACCCTGATGAAAACAATGACTTTTAACCTCCCTCCTCCTTCATCCATCTTTCCCCTCCCTCCATCACAGCTGACTTATTTCACTTTCTAAATGATTTCTTACTCCTTCATTCTCTTTTCAGCCATTCAGGCCTTGGCCTGGGCTTGTGGTCGGTGCTACGCATTGTGACAGGTGAAATGAAAGCCCAGAGAAATCTCATCTTCTTATAAACCCTTGAGGCATTCAGCCAGTCAAAAAAAATATTTTTCCACCTTCTTTCTGAGGCACCGACAGATGGAAGAAGAAAAAAAAAAGCGCCGTTATATGAAGACCATTTGGGGGTTTTCCTTCATCGACAGTTAATCAGTGCTGCTCGTTTTGTAGCAGTGGGGAGCTGGGGTAGTAAATTTTGCATATATTTACAGACTCAGTGCAGTATGAGTGGCATTTCTCGTCAAGAAAAGAAGTACAGCCGGCATTGTAATTTCAGCCTTAAGCTAAATATCTAGCCTAATCAATGCTGCATTATTTATACAGTTTACCCCTGATAGTTATAAGAAGTTGTGCAGACAGTGCTAGAGGATCTCTTTTGCACTTTTTTTTTTTTTTTTTAAATCAACTAGTCTTTTCAAATTACCTTTTTATTTTATCTATACTATGTCAACAAGGCGTTTGGTGTGGGGGGGAAAAGGCATAGCAACAGACAGCAGCAAACAGTGCTGTCAGGCATTGCTGATTGAAACCTCAAGGTCACAGGCAGAGGAGCAGAGCCAGGCAAAGAGAGGAGGAGGAGAGGAAAGACAGAGAGAAGAGAGAAGTCGGGGCAGCACAACAGTTTAGACTCTCCAGGGTCTGGCTGTGTAGCTCACTCACTGTGCTATTTTGTGCGTGCGTGAAAGTGTGAGTGAGAGGTTTTCAAGGCCTCTCCCTGTAGGCGGATTCTGCAAAGTCACCCCGCTCTGTGCATCTCGTCAATCTATCGCCATTTCCCTCTTCACACTCCTGTTGTCTCCCTTTCCTTTTTCTTAAGTGCGACTTCTCGAACTGCAGCATGTCCTCCCCATCTTCACTGCACTGTAGTCACATCTCTCTGACGCTATCATTCCTCCTCTTTACCAAACTTTTTCCATCACCATCCTTCCACCGCAGACACCTCTATCTTAGCCAAACATGACCTAATACCCCTCACACTCCTCAACCTTATAGGAGGGTGAGGGGTATTAGTATTATCGATTGTGTTCAAGCAAGGTCCACGTCTTTATGTCTTTTTTACAGTTTTTCTTCCATAACCCCTGTCCTTCTTTTCATCCATTTAGACGACATCTCTATGTTCATGCTGCTCTTTTATTATCACACAAGTTGAAAAAATTCTTATCCAATTTAATCCATTACTATTCCGTCAGTACTTTTCACACCATCTGGACCTGTCATACCTTTTTATCTCTTCCTCCTGCCATCAATCCACACTTATCATATACTAAGAAATGGTTGGAAACTTAAAGGAAAATAAGAAGATTAAGTGTATTAAGGTGTGAACTTCTGACCATCACGGTGAAAAGGATTGTCTTACATGTCAGGTGTTCAATTAAGCTGAGAACTATGACTGCTGAAGCCATAGCATATGAGTCATAGTTTTCAATTATTGCTGTTCCCTTCTATCAGTATAGAAGTGGTTCATCACAGAACAAGGGTGACCAGTCAGAACAAATTTGTACCGATTCCAAGCAATTATTCTCTCTGAGGGGACAAGTGGACCAAACCACCCCGTAAAAATGTCTACCACAGCATAACAGAGACACCCGATGTCCTCACTATAGGTTCAAGGGTTCAGGTTTTGCTTTCAGTCTGTCCCTTGTCTGTATTAGAGAATCAGCTCTCTCCCTCTCTACTTTAAACTGCTCAGTTCATCCATCCATCCCTCTCCTCACCTTGTAATTCTCCACTCTTGCTGTAGAGCTCTCGCCTCTGTTCTCTCAGGTAGGCACTCATGCTGATGGCATGGGATGATGATTCAAACCTGCAAAAGGTTCAACAAGGGGGAACAACATATCAGCATAATACTCAAAGGTGTGAAAATGAGACACATACATGGAATTTAAATCCAGAATTTCATACATAAAAACACATTTTGTGAAGTTAGTAGTAACTGTTGCTGTAAACTACCTGACAAGACTACAGATGAACGGAAGGTAAAACTATTCTGATTTTCCTTAATAACTGGCATATAGTGTTACAACTGTGGGTTAAGTACCTGTGAGCTAAGCTTCAATGTGCTGTAAGCGGTCAGCATCAGACCATTTTTTCTAATCTTGGCTTTGTATGATATTATTGAGAAGGGATATCCTTAACGCTGCAATAGGGAGCCAATCAGAGGACAGATTTTTTTTTTAAAGGGACTTTGACCTTAAGTGAGTTAAAACAGCTTATTTCATAATAGATGAGTGCAGCAAGACCCAGTAAAAGACAAATAATAATTCTTTTGAAGAATAATAATTCTTTAGGTATAATCCAACTAGAAAAATATGAAGCTGGAAATGGGCATTGTAGATCCCCTTTAATTAGTTGAGAAATATATGACTGATTAATGGTTAGCTAAGGACCCTTCACATAAAAACATGCTAAGAGCTTGATACGGCTCCTCTGTTATTCTCAGTGCACTGCTAATAGGAAGAAACACACTGCTCTACAAGTACAGTTAAGAATAGCTGGTCTCAAAGTATAATTCAACAGATTTTAAGCTACATAGATCATTAGACTCTGGTGTTTTATTTTTTGTGTTTCACGTGCTTTTCTTTCTTGCCTATTTTTTCAAACTTGGATTAACACAAACATTAGAGAAAGTAATGTGATCCTTACTTGAAGAGCGACTGCTTGGCACGCTGTGGCTTTTTCTTTGCAAAAAAGGCAGCAAACTCACTGCCAGTGCTCGCATAGGAGTGCTGAGCTGAGGGCTCCGTAGCACTGCGGCTGTTCTTCACATCCAAATACTCCATAAGCAGAACCTAAGCAATACAAAAAACAATGGGTGAAAAATCTGAAGAAACAGTTTTTAAGAACTAAAAATTGTTTCTAATGCAGGGGAAATATATTTAAGTCAATCTAATCACAAGGTAAATGTAGCCAAAATGCGTGGTACACAAAAACAAAGAACTGGAGGAACATTTTGCAAATAATTAGCGACAGGACAGTAACATGATTGGGTATATAAAGAACATCTTAGAGAGATTAGAGAGAGAGAGAGAGATTCTCAGAAGTAATGAGGGCCAGAGGTTCACCAATATGCAAAAATTACAAATAGTGGTGAAGACGTTGAATATCTCATCATTTACGTTACATAATCTCATCAAAAGGTTCCGAGAATATGGAAGAAATATATGTATGCAAAGCCTAAAATCAATACTGGATCTTCAGGCCCTCAGGCGGCGCTGCACTAAAGACAGACATGTTATGGAAATCATTGCATGGGCCATCCACAAGGTTAAAATGTTATCATGGAAAGAAGATGCCAGCAAGTTAACACTAAACGACGTACTGCATCTATTACAAAAGCGTGGCAGTGTAGAGGAGTCCAGCTGCTGAACTTGCCTGTTTTCAGGTCAACTGAATTTTCAGCAACTAAAAACTTTTGGTTTATCATTAATAATAAAACAAAGAAGAAATAGGAATGTTGAGCAACTTTGTCAGATAACAATAAAATACACTCCTCTCTAAAAAGTCCAGCAACTGGTCTCAATTCACAAGTTAAATTTTGCTACACAGCAGTACACACAGCTTGTCCCAACTTTTTTGAGGCAAGTTGCTGCCATCAAATTCTAAATAAATACCGGTAATATTTGGTATAATCGGTAATCGGTATTTTCTTATTTTTCTAAGTTCCAATAAAATCATTGCATTCTATTTTTTACTTACATTTTACATAGAAAGTGACTTTCTATTTTTTTAAAGTTATAAAGCTCCAATCATGTCACTTTAGAGTAAATATTTTAGTGTTTTCTTTTAGTCGGTCAGCAGAAATAATGCAGTAAGAATCACAACCAATTATTAACTTTTAAAATATTTTCATTATTTACATTTTTTAACATTTTTTCTGCTGTACAAAAAAAGTACAAGCAGTGCACAAGTTAAACATCTATTTCGAGGGGCTGTTTCTTAGTAACAGTAAAAATGAGATGCGATAATAAAATGTACAGTTATATAACAATAATGCAAACTCATCTTGAGGAGTCTTTCTGAATAAATGTTATTTATTTTTTTTTAAATGTCACAAAGTCACCTGTATCATGTTTTAATGTAAAATGACGAAACTCCTTTTTTTGTTGTTCTTATATGTATACCATTTATATGCTTTATCTTAATACTACCTAAACTCTGATATGGTAACATGAAGTCCTTAGGCTTACTAATGACTCACAATCGTATCCTTGGAGCTTGACCCTCCTGCTCAGTTCTGTTGTCAGATTATTCATGTAGGGCTTTTTTTATATCCTAAGGTCTTTGTACAGCAGGTGTCTTTATTGATAATAGGAAAAAGAAAACAGCCTCATTGTCATGTCTAGTTTGGTTATAAAACATGACTTCAAAAACTTGTGAGTTTGATATAAACTTTTTGGATAATTTGGGTTTTCATAGCCAGACTTACAGAAAGATCACATGCTGCTACATGCTGTCCACGTGACTTTGCTTTTGTCTCTTTTTTTTTTTTTGATTTCTTATTTAATTTTTATATAGCTTTATATGACTGTTGATCTATTCACTTTTGAAACTGCCCTAAATTTCACTGTACATGTTACAGTGACACTAAATATGTTTCTATTCCATTTTATATCCTATTCTAGTACTGCTGCTCAATGAAGAGCTTTAAAGCAAAGCTTTATTGCAAAAAAAATAACCAATGTAGATTTGTTTGTTGTTGGGTTTTTTCCCTTTGATTTCTTGACAGTTCTTGTGGCAGCTGTGGAGAAACATCTATTTTCTAGAATACTATTATTTTTGGTTGAATAAACCCACAAACATTTTGGTGACTCATGCGTTCATATCACATCTGATGGGAAATTGAAACTTTAGATGACTTTTTTTTTGCAGATAGAGTCTGCTAAAAAAAAAAACTAAACAAAACAAAAAAGGGCTGGTATAAACTTTATATTTTTTTATATTTTTTGTGGCCTTCAGCATAAACGTGCATCACAAATAATTATGAAGAACAGACCTCTGGACAGAAGGCAGCCAACGACATGACTGGGTACTATTGATGACTGCCGAAAAAAGTCTTGTCATCTATTTCTCTGATCTGTCTGCGTGATCCATGGTGAGATCTATCAACGTCTTATCATGCTTCATAAAAATCTTATCAATTTCTAACAATAGTCCAGAACAAGCACACTGAAACACTGGCCAGACTCAGAAAGTTCACTTCCTCTCCTTTATCATTCTATCTGCACATTCCCTCTGTTTCTTTCATTGTCTCATTTTTCAAAATCTCTTAGGGCGTCATCTCTCATTTCTCACATTTCTATTTTTTCTCTGTTGCTCTCTCTACCTCATCTTTTCCTTTCTCTCTCACCCTTCTTCATTTCTCTCTCTCTCTGTGAATACATATGTTCTAAAATAGCTTCCCATATCTAATAGCTTCATAATTTAGAAGGGCCATTTAGCCTGTGTGTGTCTAATTCTGAGACGCAGTGTGGGTCAGCCCAGAATGGGACAGGAGTAATGGCTGAGCAGATGGAGATCCATCCCAACCATAATGATGTAATTAACACTGCGGAGAGCACCCCTCCCATCAAGCACGGGAAAGCCTTCAGTCGCTAAAAGTCATATTAATCCAAGTGCACATCCATGGAAATATGATGTGGATCGCATCATCTCAGGTAAAATCTTGTGTTAGATTTAGTTAAATGCAGATGTTTTACTGGAAATTTTTTAAAATGCCTTTTAAGCCAAAATGGACCCAAAATGAAAAGGACCCAAAAATCTTTTATAACTTACAACCTATAAATTAAACAAGACTGAAAATATGGCTTTCGTCACAGACACTCATGTAAATACACAAGCTAACTGTTCTCGCCAACACACTTCCCCTGATCACATACAGAGCTGGAAAACATCTTACACACGCCCTCTCCAACTGGCAACAACAGAGCGACCACTTGCCACTAGCCTCATGCTGCAGCTAATCCTATCAGTGTATTAATTACTAATGATGAGCTGATGGAGCGAAACCCCGACTTGCTTGCAAGCTAACACCCAAGCAGACTTAATGAAATGCCAGCGCTGGGCTGATGAAGGGGCTCCGACCCTACTTAAATTGCATTAGCCCAGAGACAGAGTGAACTTTGGAGGCAATTAACTGGACTGTTAGGACAGAGAGAAAGATAGAGGCAGAGAGGGATGGGAGGTGGAAAGCAACACCGAACGGGAGAAGAAAAGAAGGGGAGATAACGGTGCAAAAGAGCTGTGGAAAATAGAAAGAGCAAAGGATTATAGGTGGAAGTGAAAACTGAACAGAATGCTAATCGGAAAAAGGAGATAAAGAAAATGAGGAGAAAGACCCAGAGAGAATACAAGTACTTAGGTAACTAGTTAGTATTTGCTGATTTAACACCTTTGAGTGAAGTTTACAAAGAGAGTTTGCTGCTTAAGAAATCTCTGCCAAAGTGGTAAATGGCCTGTATTTATATAGCGCTTTTACTAGTCCCTAAGGACCCCAAAGCGCTTTACATATCCAGTCATCCACCCATTCACACACACATTCACACACAAGTGATGGCAAGCTACATTGTAGCCACAGCCACCCTGGGGCGCACTGACAGAGGCGAGGCTGCCGGACACTGGCGCCACCGGGCCCTCTGACCACCACCAGTAGGCAACGGGTGAAGTGTCTTGCCCAAGGACACAACGACCGAGACTGTCCAAGCCGGGGCTCGAACCGGCAACCTTCCGATTACAAGGCGAACTCCCAACTCTTGAGCCACGATCGCCCCGCCAAAGATCCTCTGCAAAGTATGCTACAGAGTTGTTAACTTACAAAAGTTCTTCACATCAAATGTTCAAATTATTTATTTATCCATTAGGGAGATGGCTCATTGATGAAGATTTCATTGCTCCTAACAAAGTTACTTTGTCGTAAAGCCAAACCAATGAAAATGTGTTTTAATTTGTAGTGGTGGTAACTAAATACATCTTACTCTTACTCTACAGTGTGAAAACTAATTAGAAAGAAAAACAGAACAGTTTAAGAGGCCGATGAATTCATCCTTGTCGCTTGTCAAGAGCGTTTCAGTTTGGTTTCGAGTTATAAAATGACAAGCAAGTTATTTCTTAATGCCACGGATCTCAACTTTAGCAATCTACATATCATATAAGCAAACTACAATCAGTCATGCCATGCTGTCCAGAGTCTGTTGAACACAAACAAGGCACAACCTAGTTGCTTAGCACTGACTGTTCCAAATATAGCATTCATGCATGCAAACTTAGAGCCCAATCTCAGTGTGTGAGGATGGTACCAACATTAATCACGAATGAAATGTTGCAGGTGGCAATAGTTTTGGCCTGTTACCTGTCTCCCACTAATACTGTTTAATGTGCTGTAGAGGCATTTATATAGATCAACACTGTACTGAAGCATTTCATCTTATTCCAAGATAACAACCCTGCAATCTAAATTCATCTCTGATATTTGTTGTAATACCAAAAAATAATCCCTCCTATCAATGCAAGCAAGCACACTCAGCAAACTTGCAAAACTACTCCTAAGACCTGGATATATTGTACTTGTCTCAATCCTACGACCATGGCAATCTTATCGTCAGCTTTTCTTTCTCCCTCTTACCCTTCAGGTCAAGAACCTGAAATCCTATTAAAGCTGCTATTACTGCAGGCACAGATTCTCTTACTGTCACATGCTTTTTACCAAACAGCTCCTCTGTGAAGCACACAACAACGGAATACTGAAAATAAGGAACTATATTACAACCGACATTGGTGAAAGTATATTTAAAAGAGGAACAGCAATAAATAGGGATTTGGAAAAGCACAGGATGATTATGCGGAGATAGAGGGACATGGAATCATAAAAAAAAAAACCCAGGGAAACAACAAAAACCAAGGCAAATGCAGTTGCACGTGATATAAAATACAGGTCCTTCAGAGTCAGCTCAGGAATGATCAGCACTGTGACTGCAGTTGCCAAATCAAAGAGAAGGCTCAGTATTTCCATAGCAATGCAAAAACTCGTGAGACATTCATTCACTATTATTCAGAATGGCCACAAAGTCCATTCCATTTGGCAACCTACATTCCTGTATTTTCCTAATCTCTTATTAAACCAAGGTCACGCACACACACACACGCACCAAAAACAGCATGTCTACAAATGGTCTGCTGAATTGGTAGTACTAATAGAGAAACAAGAATTCCTGGGAATATACAAAAAAATAATGCTACAAAGCTCTCTTAGCACTTTAAATACTGGCAACAGCTGGTACCACATGGAAGAAACTCACATCTTTCAACATCTCCTGTTGTTTAAACAGCTCAGGTGAAGAATCAGCCAAATAAATATTACAGCAACATCTTGCTATGAGTTTAGCTGGATGCCAATTATATTAGTCCAATGGACTTTCACTTTGACTTCCAATTAAAGAGATGAGAGTGAGAGAGATGATGGAACACACACTTTGAATTCCATAAAAAAACAAAAAAAACAACTTAGATTCATGGGAAAATCCATGAAACAGAAACAGGGAGGCTTTGACTAATGGGTCTTCACAGCAAATAAGACTAAGCCTACAACTTCCTGTGACTGGAGTGTATGTTTGTGTGTTTGAGTGGGTAAACATGCCAAACACTTCTAAAGAGATGACAAAAAATAATAATATTAATAATAACAATAATTTTGCCAGCGCTTTTTAACCAAGATGCAAGATGTTTGGTACTTGAGTAGATTGGACTGATTTAGTTTGGGATGAGACTCAATGTGCTGAGTGCTAAGTTAAATTAAAAAGAAGGGAACCTTAATGGAAGTCAGCCTTTGTTATTCATTTCCAGCACTCCCATGTATTTCTTCCTAACTGAAGTGTCCTGATGTCACCTTTTATGCTTGGAGGAAGTGTATACTCATCTTCTGTTCTGTCCATTAGGGCCCTAACAGCTCAGCAATCAGTTCAATTATGGAAGCATCATTCACATTTTTGCAGGTGAGCACTAGTCATTGTGTAAACTAAGCAGTCAATTGGCTAAATTTAAAGGAATAAATATCACTTCATTCTCTCTCCTTGTTTCCACCTTCCTCCTCTTATTAAGTAATCTTAAAGCAGCTGAGAGAACAATCTCAGCACTTTGTTTCTCTTTTCAAGTCTTTATTGAAATCGGCTGTCTCCCACTAAATCCCTTGGCTAGTGTCTTGTCACAAAACATTGACTGATATCCCTTGCTGCCAGTTTGAAGTTAAAGCCCAAAGTGTCCTTGGCCGTCAAAGAAAAGGGTTCTGTATACACCCGGTATTGATTGTGTTCCAGAAACTTCAATAACCTTCACAAGTTCTGACAGAGCTTCAGCCACAACTACTCTCTCAGTGCTGAACTCTTGCTAAGCAGCAGGAGTTCCCACCTGGAGGGGCTGCATCTAGTCAATCTTTTGAAGGCTATCTTGTTGACAAAGGAAAGGGAGGTGTGTCTGAATGTTCACTGAAACCCTTTTTACTCGTCTGTGTCCTTGCTGTGTCCTCAACATTTTTTTTTGAAATGTAACAAACACTTTAAGTGTATTTATGCTATAAACAATAAATGTGTTTTATTCTCTTTTAAGAGATATTCAGAACAGCAGTGAATACATCAAAAGGATGAAGATTAATGGACATTATAGCTGAGCATATGCATCAGCAATGACATCGGCTGGTCTGACTGCTATCTTGAACAGGGAGCTAGATATTTTTGAATAATGGATCAAAACAAACTTATACTTAGCACATCCACAGTAAAAAGTATGGTACTCAGTTAAAGCTATGACATGAGACAGTAATACCATATAAACATACCAGCCATCCAGCAAGTAAAGGAAACCAAGCTCTTGGGCATTATCCTATACAACAAACCGCCTTGGTCTACACTCTACAATATGGCAGATATTGTATTTTATTGCATAATTTTCAAATGTCACTTATTTCTTCTTAGGATATCTCAGACTTTTCATCATCTGTTGAAAATGGATGGTTAATTGAACCTGTTCTGAATGTACTTGTGGTTCTTTACACCACGAGAATGGTAAAAACTGTAGTTTTTTATAGATTAATATGAAATGGCCTTGCTGGCCCAGTGTAATTGAGATTTATGTGGCTCATAAATTAAAATGAGCCTGACTAGATTAAGTGAAGAATTCCTTTCATTTTAAATATAGAGTTAAAACATACTGCTTATATGTGACTTATTGGTTATATTCTACTAAACTAAAAGCAACTTCGCTACATATATTAGTATGCTATGTACGTGTACTGTACACATAAAATATCTTGATCTTGAAGAGGTGGACAACTGTAATAACTCCATATGAGACACCCTTTATTCAAAAGATTATTCACACATATCGTATAACCATCAACAACTAAAGACAATTATTGCTAAAACATATGTCATACGTCAATGTTCAGTGATTTTTTACGTATCTGGATTATGTGTGTGTGTGTGTGTGTGTGTGTGTGTGTGTGTGTGTGTGTGTGTGTGTGTGTGTGTGTGTGCGCGCGTCTATTGGGAGGGGGGTCCACAGACATGGTAGACTTCCCTCCACGCCGCAATATGTAAATATTACAGTCTTTGGAGGCCAGAACAAATGTGACACATTGATTAAAATGTTGGGTGAGAACAACATAGCGATGTCTCTGCTTCATATTTAATTAAAGGAGCTTATTGTCTTCTGGCTCCTCTCTGGCAATTCACTTCTACTCATTTTCACTCTGTTGATGGGCTGATTTCGTACAATGCATATTTAAGCCACTTGTGTGTTCATATTTTTTTTGATACAAACAAAACAAACCCCTTTTATTATTCAATAGCACAAAAAAGGATTAATTCATGAAGCAGATATGGATCAAGCTATAGGCTCTCTTCCTAACCAAAATACCCTAAATGACCAGGCAAATAATCAGGAACACAAGAACAAAAGAAAATAGTAGAAAACTCTGTAGGAAATTCATGGAAGCAAGATATCCTAAGCACTCTGAGAAGTAAGAGTATTACAGGGAGGGAGGATTTAAGAAAATATAGCATGAGGCAGGAAAAAGCAATCGTATTAAAGTTTCCTTTTTTAATATTTCAATCATTATTTAGAGCAACATAAAAAAACTTCAGTCCACCCTTGTAGTAAATTTACCTTTTGCTTTAGTAGAAAATATTAATAGCTTGTGTTCCCTTGTGAAGTTTCAATAGTCTAGGAATCAGTTCTTTGGGAAGACTAATGGTGAACATCCATATTTTCAAATACAGTCTCAAACATCCTTGTGTGCAGAGAGGAAACCACTCATTAAAAGTATTATTTGCACTCTGGTCACACACCAGAGGAGACAATGGTTTCAGCAAGCAGTCACACAATCAAAAATCCTTGTAGTATGTGTAAATGGCAAGCTAATTAACAAACTTTTAGGCCTCAAACCCAACAGAAGACGAGGTCAAAGGGTGATGATGGACGCCACTAGCCAGACTGCTAAATATAGATTTAATAACATTCTCACTGGACAGTCTTGATTAAGAATGTACGTAAAGGTTTATGAACTGTGAGATTTTATGAACTATGCTATCCAATTACCTGGTAACGTATTGCTGCTTCCATCTAGGTCACAATTCTAATGAAAGTGATGGATTTTCTCCTTTGGTATATATAAAATGTTGTTTTGACTAAAATTTTAATTCAGACATCATCATATTAAACAGTCCAGGCCTGCTTAACTGTCTGATGTCGTAGTATATTTTCGATGTCAAAAGAGAAACTTGATAAATATGTATGGATATACCAAAATTCCAGTGCGTTATTTCTTTGACAAAACAGAGTGCTTTGAAGAAAAGCATCGTTTCTGGTGAAAAAAGACGGAAAAAATTGTCATGGATAGATAGCGAGTAGGAAGGGCATTTGGTGACATGTGCTTAGAAATGTAACTTCAGTGGCGGCGTAAATAATCAATAGATATACTTGCACACATTATACAGAGAGCCACTAGAAAAACTGCAAAGTGGCATTTAAAACACTCCTTCCAGCCTCAAAACTACTGATTACCATACAGTCTTTCATGCTTTGAATCAATACTTCCACACTGAAATAAACAACCAATCATATCTTTATTCTATCATATCTTTATTCTCTTCCCCCTCCTGCCCCCCCCCCCCCCCTCTTTCTTAAATAGATAACTATCATATCTGATATCATATCTCACAGTACAATAATATTGAATGGGTTGCATTGTTGTATTTTGTCATGTTTCTCAGGTCTTTGTCTGAATTTCTACGAACATTATTGCTAAGGATTGTCTTATTGCATTGGAGTCACACTGGGTTAAATATGTACACTTGGGTTTTAAGGGGTATTTATTATTTTCTTCTTTTTTTTTGGGTTGTATGGAAGCCCCAAACGCAATTTCATTGTTCTTGACAATGACAATAAATAAATAAATAAAAAAACAGAAGCATCTCAGGCTTTTCTGAACATGGATTAGGACCATTACATGCATCCTGACTTTAGAAATCTTGTTTACCCGCTCCCCATTCTAAGCCTACCGGGCCCCAGTCACACACTGATGAACGGAGTCTCTCTGCCAAGGCCTTGTAACTAGGTGCACCGTGTGTTTCTGTCAGCTCTTGCATCTGTCTACTGGTATGTCATGTGGAAAGGTCAACCTGGTTGCTCTCAAAGAGGGGAAAAAAATAACACCCACCAAGAGGTTTCTGCCCATCAAACATGTGAACTGCAATAAGAGGCACAAGACAGGCTGGGATTCAAATAATTTAAGGGCAAAAGGATAAAGCATATTAGTAAAGCTAGTGGTAAAAGGTTTGGGTTTTAACAAGTCTCTCCTACTTCACTGATACCTTTGCAAATACTGAACTAACAAGATGCCTGAGTATTTCCTCACCTTTTAGTGGGGATTCTTCCTATTTGGACCCTTTAGCCTTCTGTCTTAATTTGTGTTATACAGTTGTGGATACTCATTAAAATGGCCAGAATCTTAAAATAATAAGGCCAGTGTATGTACTAGTACTGTAATGTGTGATGTCAGTGAGAGAGGATATCCTTAATATGGGCATCTCAGGCACACAGCTGTGACTGACAGCACATAGACCCCTCCCATCTCCTGTTTTGTTTTTGAGGGGCAGTCAATCACATCAAAGTTCTGCAGTAGTACTTTTTAGGAAGCCCCACTTTAAAACCTGATAAAGATTCACGTTGCACAATTGTTATCAATCGATCAACAAACTACCATTCATTTACATCTAAAAATAGTTAACTATATTAATTCAAGTTGGTATCATATCTGTGTCCAACCGTTCAGGGACTCATGCCAGCAGTTTGGCCCAACTCTATGGTGCGAGAACTACTAGCTTCAAGAAAGCAGGTGTGAAATAAACCAGCTTGTTTCAGCCCAGTATGTGATAAATAAGAATTATTTTGAGCTGTGAATCATTCAAAACAGTTCTAGTTGAGTTAGAGAATAAAAAATATGGAGCTAGTCAGCACACAAAATTTGAAAGTATTACTTTTAGGTGGCCTATTCTGCAGCGGAACATTAAATGGAACATTAAATAAGAGTTAAAGTATTTATGCAAAACTAAAGAGAAACAAACTCGAGTGAAATGCATAATGAGTGACTAACATAAAGCTCACAACTAAAGTCTGGCTGGTGCTGAGAAGGCTCCTGCCCCTTTGTGGGTCTTAAGGCGTGAGATAAGAACTGGCTCAGTATCTAATAAAATTTAACAGAGCCACTATGGGAGCAGTAGGAATTTAATTTCTCTCATTGCTGATATGTGACTCTCTAAGACAGAGTGGGCTAAACGAAGGGGGTGAAAGTGAGTGTGGGAGTTGCGAGAGAGAAAAAGAAAGCCAGATAATGAGATTAAGGAGGAAATTACAAAGAGCAAGAGGGGTATGCACAAGGTATTGGGAAATTGAGAGACTGTAATACAGAGGCAACAGGAATGAAGCTGAAGGAAAGAGGAAGGGAAATGGAAATGCAGGATCATAGAGAAAGACGAATGAACATGCAGGGAAATGGCAAGGGGAAGGAGGGATGGACTACAGGCCTTTTTATTGATATAATCAGTCAGGAAATAATAACACGAGTGACTGAATAAGAAAACCTCATCTCACATAATGAGTATTCTAATCAAGAGATTACATTATCTCCCATCGCATAGCCAGGGGACAGTGGAGGCCCTGGCAACTGGGTGTTGGCAGTGGTCGAATGCAAGTGAATGGTTTAATGTCTTATATAATGATGCTGGTAGAGCAGAGCAATTATAGTGCATGCCTATGCTGTTTCACACCCTAGAAACCCATACACACACCTAAACATGCCTTCATTTGTGCATCTATGCATGCCAGCTGGAAAAAGGACTAAAGTAATTGGAAGCAGAAGAGTGCGTGAGTTAGAAATAGATGGGTTTCCAATTTAGCATTCTGTCATTTTATTTATTTTTACATTTGTATGATCAGTAATGAAAGTAGCAGTAATATGTCCAATCAATTACAATGGCAACATTAAAGGCATCCAGGTAGACCCTTGGAGAAAGTTTCTTCCCTGTTTTTATAGATTCCACTCAAAAAAAACAAAACAAAACCTGCTGTGTTCATATTTTTTATATATGTATTCACACTGCATCTAAATAGATCCATGAGAACAGCCTATTAATATTAAAGAAGAAGCATCTCATCCACTCTAACAATATCAGATGCAGATAAGTACATGTGTAGTTATCTTTTGCAAAATCGGTCGGAAAAAATGTCATAAATATCAATCACCCAATCAAGGATGAAACACAATCAAGGTGCATCGGTGTGTTTTTTTACCCATTGTTAGGTATAAACACAAACTGGGACACAGACGCATGCCAACTGTCACAGATTTTCCTCTGAGAGTCACTATCGGGTCAACTGAACAGCTGCTCACCCCCCCTCATCCAATCAGACAGGAGCAAGGATCAAGAACCGAGCATAACTACACGCCAATTAAAGAACCTTAAATTAATCCAAGCAATCAAGCCTCCTCTGTATTTTTCTCTAGCTACTCCTTGCTGACAGACTGAATGCCATCCATCACATTGCTGCCTGTTTCTCTACTGATTAATTTACTATAAGTGAAAGTGCTACAAGATTGCTATAAGAAGGGGGTTGGGGGGGATAAATCTAGAGTGAACAAATCACTGTGGCACTGAATGAAAAATAAAAGCCTGAGGGTATGTTAGCGTGGGAAAAGAAAACAAACAGGTCCCATTTCTAAACAGATAAATAGCCCAATAATGGTTGTATACTTTAAGTTGTAACGGTACATGTAAGAGCCACTGTAGAAGGATAATATATCTCAGAATAAATTACAAATCTATTTTAATCTACTGGCCATAAAGACATGGTAAAGTTAAACTGTTTCATATTATTCAAGCTCCTCAGACAGATGACTAAAATATTCCTAATTATTCTGCATAGCTTCATTTTATTTACATCTGTTTTTGTACACTTCATTGTCAGATATCGACTGCATTTCTTTCATCATTGCTGTTGCCAACTAACCTGCAGTACAGTCTGGATCTTAGCAGAGACATCTGCTTGCTCGTACAGCTTGATGCCCTCTTCTTGGGCCTGCACCCCGATGTGTTTCAGGTGGGTAAGCACCACACTGTGAGCCTGGGCCACTGCCTTGAACTTATCGAACAAGAGCTCAAGCAGTTCCAGCAGAAGCCTGCAGAGGGAGCCAGACAGAGCAGAAAGGAAGAGAGGAAGAGAAGGGAAGGGGTCAGGAGAGTCAGGAGTAAATAGAGACACGGGGAGAGGATAGAAAGGAGAAAGTGAAGTACAATTACAAAAACTTCAAACAGCATTAAATGGTATATTTAATTGTTTTATTAAAAAATTAATCTGCAGTATAATGTTTATTTAATAAGCATTTCACAAGGATCTTTATTGTCTATACAGGAACTAAAATAGACAACCAGCATTACTTCTACTGGGCACTTTATTTGTTAGGAAAATGTATGTCTTCCGCAGTAAATCACATGACTTGAGATTTCCATGTAAGTAAAATAGAGAGCTACAGGTGTTCTAAGGCAGCTTGTCAAGGTTATAGAATTATTTCCTACCTTTGACAAACAATCCCCAAAAGTCAAAATACACAGATTTCCACCTGTGAAGACCACTCTGTCATGTTTGCTTAAGCTTCACAATTAAGAAAATCCATTAAAACTACTGCGGAACAGTGAAAGGTTTGATAATAGTATGATCCAGGTTTCAAATTATCTTTCTCTAGTATGACATTAAACAATACAAGTACAAGTACAACAAGCTACTGTGAGGAATGTATGCAAATGCTTTATAACATCAAGGGTGAAAAAAAGCTCATCTAAACTGTCCAAAACAGCAGAAAAATAACATATAGCTAATAACAGTTACAGTTTTCCATTTAACCGGGACTATAAAAAACAAAAAAAAAACAAGTGAGCTTCCCAGCCTGGACTCAAATGAACAGGCACTCTCATTACTTCTAAATGGCTCTGACTGAAGAAGAGAGCACAGCCAAAACCAAACTGACCTTCCACTTGATCTGAGTGCTACAGCCTGGATGGTCTCATCTACACTAATGCTTTCATCCAGACTTTGCTACATCTAGTTTCTACACAAGGGCAAAGCTTTCAAGGTAAAGAGGGAACACAGGTTACATTAGTTGAGCGTGAATGGCTTCCTAGTGCAACCAAGCTAGGAAGTAGCAGTGTTAAAGTTAAATTTAATCACTATTTGTCTAACGTTGGTCTGTCGGTACTCTGCCATTTAATTAAGTTTTATTCAATTGAAAGCAACAGAGAGATTTTGTTTTATTGCAATTTATTTCAGTATTTTGTAGCTTGTCCGTTTTTTGTAATGTTACCATCCTCAGAGTTTTGGGAAGCAGCCAAGATTTTCGGTGAAGGTATAAAGGAAATAGAGAGGCAAGATGCATGTTTCAATGGGGACCATTTTGGTTGGTTGTCTGTCACTACACCCACAGTAACACAAGCAAATGTTATTAATGGAGAGAAACAGAGGAACAAATAACTATGAGCTATAACTCCGTGACACAAAGACAGGGACCTTGAAATGCCAATGACTCTCATGTATAAACATGAAAGACTGACAACAAAACAGAAATGTAAGATAAATGATATATGATCACCAATCTCCAAAAATATAAGCATAAAAAAACTACATAATCATGCATACATGCATAAAGTTGGGCACCCAAAAGTTACGGCTCTGACTTTGACACTGCTTTTTTTGTTTAATCCCCAAGCACACTCTAACCACCCCGGCCCTTACACCCACAAACACACCTAGCTACGTGTAGACGGACAAACAAAGTGTAAACAGTCCTCCTCATTATCTCCCAGTGGAGTCCAACCTAATCCATATTGTCTGTTCTTTGAGACCACACTTCTCATTTCCTCTCCCGATCGAAGTTGACACACACGGCTGATGAAGAACCAGGAGAAATGGCAGGGAGCACACAAAGACGTAAAGTCCCCAGGACTGCATGTGTTTCATATTGGAAGGACAACAATAGTATCTAAATTAGATTACCATCAGGTTGGTGCTAAGTCACAGATAATTTAATTATTGTTAGAGGTCTAAAGAGTGTCAAAAGGCTCCTCTTGAGATATTAAATGTACCAGGTTATCTCAGTCATCCTGCTGTCATAGACAAATGGACACACAGAGCAAAAGTTGATTCACGTGGAATCAGTCTTCCTCTAGATGATGGCAAGGACCACTAAATGGGAAAAATGAGTCCAAAAAAAAAGTCCATCCTATGTTCACTGTGGTTTTCCTGTTTTGCTTTGTTTTGTTTGTTTTCTTAGTTTGAATTGAAAATACTGTTATTAATATTCTGTGTTTTATTGGAAAAAACATCCTCACTTTAAATCAGTTTTCTTAATTGTTTATTCAGATTTCATTTAGAATCTACTATGTAATATCAGTATCAGTATTCACCTTATTTACCACTACCATCCCATCAGCAAATAATGATGGAAGAAGCTGATGTTTATTTGTTATGCCCAGTAAATCCTGCAGTCTTTTTATCTCTCATCCAGTAAGAGAAATTTGTATTATTACTGTTATTTGAGACACTGAAACAAAGACTTGAAAAATAGAAGTTTTTGATTCTTTTTGTTGTTTTGTTTTGTTTGTTTGGTTGGTTGTTGTTGGTTGGTTGGGGTTATAACAGCAAACAATACACCAGCAGCCAGAGATCATACGTCCTCCAATCCACGAACACATGCACTGGCTATTAACTAGCTGTAATTTTAAACATAAGTATTGCAGTTAGCCCAGAAGCTCAAGAATCACTAAAACCTTAAGAAATATCATTGGATTAGGGTCATGACTTTGGTGCATGAAGACGGAAGCTATATGAAGATTATCTAGATGCAGGAGTTGTAAAGGAAAATAAACTTTCAGTGAGGTGGTCAGTGAGGATGTGAATGAGAACATAAACCTCCAAGAGCAAGCCACACACTGCTGTTTATGCTATTAAGCTCTTAAGTGTTGCCTGCTAGTCTGCTGTACTATAAAATATAGTGTGCAATATTCAAGACCATTGTTCTCTACAATTGGTACATTGGTTGGAGTTTCCATAGCAACAAGCATTGACTTTAAATTGAAGTGAGCATAGGGAAAACTAGGTGTGTACGCATCCAAATACAAACACACACACACAACCTCAAAGTGTTAAATGCTCACACACGTATACTCATGAAGGCAACTTAAAACAATCAGCAAGCAGCAGAACTGGAAACAAGCTACATGGTAGCCTATTACACTGAGGTCAGACAAGATTCAGTAGGCAACAGAAGAAGTAAGGCAGACAAGGCTGGAGAGAACATCCCTGACAGAAAACAAGACGTTCCTCTTAAATGGTTCAGGATCAGTGGACTGAGACCTGTGCTTCTCAAGTCTGCTCACTGTATGTGTATGTCTGCAGGAGCTGACGTGACTGCTTTTAAAATGTAGCAGCCCTCTACGGCAGGTGTGAAATTGTTTGTGTGTGTATGGGTGTGTTTAGCCATGACTTGTCTACGTTTAAAGCAGCAGAGTATCTGTTTTCATGGTCTAAAGCAGGTGTGTCTGCAGTCCTAGCCGCTACTATGTTTCACACCTGGTTGACTGTCTGACTATGAACACTATGGGACTGCATTCTAAACACACTGACTGTTGCCTTTACTGTCAGCTCTAAGTATAACTTAAGGATCCACTCTATGCAATAACAAAAGTGAATGCTGACTATAATACAGTGAATATTAGTATAATTAATATAATGTTGGGTGCTTCCCAAAACTCTGAGAATGGTAACATTACAAAAAACAGACAAGCTACAAAACCCTGAAGCTACCGCATCAACAGGAATAGCTTTTACCAATCATTAGGGAGGGAGGCCACATTTTATTCAACACCTTAAAAATTGAGGCTAGAAAAATATTATGACTACAGAAGAATAAACAATGGGATAAATGATGGGAATGCAAGTGGGAGCTTTGTTAGTCTTTTTAAGGTAAACAACAGTAGCTGCACATTGTTATTTACACTGACCATTTTGGCATATAGTTCTAATGCTACTTACCATCCCTATCAGGCAAACATTATCATTTCAAAAGGACTGCTTTCATCTTTCCACATAACAGGTTATAGTTCCCCTTTTATGCCCATCTACTGTCTGAAACTCCCTTCCCCTCCACATTTGCTATTTAACCCTTTAAAGTCTGAAATATGATCCAACTGCCAGAAAATTCGAATTTTCTGAAAATAGAGTTTATTAAATCATCTGAAAAATTGTTTTTTTTAATCATTACATTTTAATTTCCATATATGACTTTTAATTTCTATTGTATGTGCTAAGTATGCCTTTTTTTAAATGCTTGAAAATGTATTGTGCAATTTTTGTGCAGTTTAAGGGATTAATATTAACCTTCAGCTTCATATTTTCTGATCTGTAGCAAATCTCTTTCGTCAGTTATTCTTCAGCAGTGCATTACGCCATTACTTTACCTTGGCTGGCTCTCCTGGGCCAGGTTTTCTCCCCTTTGGTAAGCATGGTCTGCTATCTGAGTGGTAGACCTCTTGACAATCTGTTTCAGCTCAGGTTCCAGCCGTTCCATTATGGCTTTAATGGTCTCTGGAAGCTTCTTCAACTTGGCCAGAGCCTAAAGAAAATGAACAATATGCCAATATTTTTACTTCAACCAAATGACAGAACAAAACATTAAGTTTACAATTAATAGCATGCGTCATGTGTGTGCACATGAATGTACCCTGATAAGGATGCCCATGAACTCAGCACTGTTCTCCTCTGGGTCCCCCTCAGTAAGGTCTGACTGGTTTAAGTCCCGAATATCTTGCTGCAGTTCATGCACTATAAGAGGTATACCCATACAGACACACTTGTTACCATATGGTGTACATTATTATATTTGTACAAGCACAAAAGATCCAATTATTTCAGTGATAGATAAATGTACAAAAATAATCAAGAACAACAAATAAATTCAGTTTTACACCACTTCGTTATCTTTTAAGAACACACAACTGCACCTAACCCCACCCTAATCCCCCTTTCATCTGACTTAGTAGACAAATTGAGAAAGGCGGTATCGAGTGATGCTCTAATTTCCATTAGATGGGGCCTCCCAATTCCCCATCAAAGCTCGTTAAGAGAGTTAATGTTTATGGCAAGTTAATGGACTTTGGGTGTATTTCCTCTTTTCAGCCATTGCAACTGTAGTTTGTGTAATAATTATGACAATTATCATCTACAAATGAGGTGCTCTAATGCTATTAGACAAATTGGCAAGCTAGGGCATTGATGGAAGCCCGTTGCTGTGTCGTGACCACAGTTGTTAACATGACGGTATATAGGCACTTACTGCCTGCTGGCAGCTAATTGCCAGTGTTCTCTTTGCATAATATTGAGAAAACTGTGGTTTAGCTATTACTTAGAGGCCTACAGCGTGGGAGACTTGAGCAGATATTTAAAATGTATTAGTGGTAATTTGTACATTTGCGTATTTATGTTTTTTGAGGTCATGACATACACATGCATGCTGATGAGCTGGGCAGAGTAAATAACAGTAGGTGGAGTAAATGACATGATTTAAATGGTAGATGGCTACCTAGGAAATGCTAAACACGCAAAAGAAGAGGAAGAGACAAAGACTGAGAATGACTGAAAGAACCACTTTATAAAACAACTGCTGAATGGCACAGAAATGTTGACTGTACCATACCTTTCAGGGAAACCTTGCCCACAGATGGTAATTATATGCTAATGTTGTTGTTAATCTGTCAGTTGATGCAGCAACGAGATAAAAATGCCTTTGGTATGTACAGTATGGTGCATTGTTGCCTGGTATCCACAGAGCTAAAAACAACACGATGAGTTGCTAACTCAGAATGCCAAGAGTGGGTGTTGGAGAGAAAAAAAAGTGCCAGGCTTAATATAAAAACTCAGAAACACCAAGGGAACACCAAGTTATTGCTGGATTAACTTTTTTCATTATCTTCTTGTTTGCGTTCCTCTGTGCTCTGCCTGGAAGGAATGTGGCTCTGACTGTACGCCCCTACAACCAAGAGAGGATTCATACATTTCTGAATACAGTCTACATTATCAGTCTCTGTTACGGCGCTGGTTAGCAGTTTGAGGGTAATAAATGCTGCTCCCTGCTGTGAAGGCACACATACTGGGTGACTAATGGTACAGGTAGGGGGGCAAGATGATTATAATGTTAGCGAGAGAGATATATGTTGTGATCATAGCTGAAGAAATGTGGGTGTGAGCCGTGTATCTCTGCAACAAGACATTTGTGACATGTTTAGTCTTTTGTATCAAAGTATGGATCAGTGGTTTCTGTGTGCATTCAGTGTGTACGTATCCATAATGACATGCAAATGGATGTAATTCAGTGCAACACTAATGACTTCATTATCACTAAGAATATCAGCATAGTGAAAATAGCATAGCAGGATAAAATTCACACGCAATGTTTTTGGATGAAACCAATAAAACTGCCAGTTGATGTCTTCCTTTCTCTGGTTTTTCTAATGTGTTCAGTTTTAATCGAGGGAAAGCATATGATTTATGGTTTTTCATGAAACCGTGTTCTACCTACGACTTTGTTTTCAATATATCTTTTCAGCCAACACCCTTTATTTTTTTTCCGTTACTGCCTCTTCTTCCCTTCCTTATTATGATCTTAAGATCATACCACTGCTGGATCCAGGTGTGCTAAACTGAGATGAATCCAAAAGCTTGCGTGGGGTAGACAGGCTGCCGACATCTAACACAGGTATTGGAGATGCATCTTTGGCCATGGAGCTGTGAAGAGGAAATAAAACACCAAAAACCAAATCCAGGCATTAAATGGGTCTCGCATAAATATGTGACAAAGATACAAAAAGTTTAGTACGTGCAAAGAGAAATACAAATGCTAAACCTCCTCTTCCCTAATGAAAACAATCTACTACTAAAACCAAAAGCCTTGCATCTCTGGGTGGGATTGGTGCTGCTTCCCAATGAGTCATTTATCAAGCCTTAAACCGGAGGTGGAAGCAATCCAGGTCCTTTAAGTCGAACAGTATAAACACAGTCTGCCTGCTAAGTGGGTGGGGTGTATGGAGGCTGGCTTGTTGTTAGAGGCGACCTAATACAGGAAGGCCAGGACCTGTCACTTGCTGACCCTCAGTAATAAATCACTGTACCACACCAACCCACTGCCACCATAATTATTGCACCTCACACACACACAGAATCCCTACCATTGAACGCCACAGCATCAACCGTGTTTTCAAAGCCATTGTTTTGCATTATACCTAATAAGCTGTCACAAAAGGAAGAACTTAAATTATTCTCCTTGCTGCTGCAAAACCTACCATCTCATTCATGTGATCAGTGGTGTTCAAAGAGAAACTGTATATGTTGTGATACTTTCAGTAATTGGCAATGGACATTGTTTCCCAGGTTTAAAACTTGGTTTGTTCCCTGGAAACCAAACATATATATATATATATGTTTGGTTTACGAGTAAATTACTGCTGTTTGGCTCCAACAATAAACATTTGCAATGCTTCTCATTCTTTTGGATCTTCCCAGCACACTGTACAAACAATGAAGCAGAGCAACAAGTTATATGAGGGAGGTCTAATTGTTTTTTTGTCTGTAATGGTCTTGGTTTCCATGCAGTAAATAATTGGCAAGTTGTTCTTGGTTGTAGCAGCAATGGGATAACTTATAATGAAGGCACATCAGTATGATTTCAACTTTGAAAAGTTTAGAAAAACACACTGTAAAGGCTACATTTCTGTTGACTACTTAACAGGCGAGTAATAAAGGCTTTTGGTGCCTTGGACATTTTCCAGCGTTTCATTCTAACACTGTAATGATATGTGTAACATTCTTCTGCATGGGCAGCTATATTGGAGCAAGTATATGAACACCAATGTTTATCATGTAAATGAAATGAAAACTGACATTTTTGACCACAAGTCAAGCAACTGTACTAAACGTAAGGCCTTGCACTCATGAATTAACAATAATAAAACAGTCCAATTTCTGTTCAAACAGAACATGGCCCTTACCCTGGAAGCCTAGCAGCATTTTTGTCCCTGTTTTTGTGCCCCAGGCGACTTGTGGACTTGATGTACAGATGGCGGTGCAGCTCATCAATGAGCACCAAGTGTATGTTGAGCTTCTTGGTGTGGAGCTCCAGGCGCAGGTCTCCAAGGCCCTCTACTTGCAACAAGGGGCCTTCTAAGGACTCCACAGCTGTCACCTACATATAACAGATTACAGCCAAGAACCAGTCAGACAACCTCTACCAAAAGATAGCTGTGTCTGGTATCAATGTTTTGTACTTGAAAGAAGGTGGCAGAAAAGACAAGTCAAAAGTGGGGGCAGGAAAGAAATGACAGAAGCATCTAAGCTATATTAAGTATCCCCTCATGTTTCTACAAAACTACACACTCAAATTATAGGCAAATTGCCAACAGAAATTTTTACTGGGAAATTGAATGAATGTGGCCATCGCTCCTTGGTAAGAAGCATCTGCCCAGATTTGCTGAGAGGGCAACATCATTGTAATAGCAGTCCAATTGTCCTGTCAGGTTAGGAAGTCTTTAAAATAAATGACACTTAATCTTAGAGAAACTTCCTCGGAAGGAGGAAGCAATAGTGAAGCTGGTGAATAAGTGTAATCATTTCTTTTCATTTATATATTTAATTGAGGATGATTTTTTTTTGTATCCTCCAAAATATAAATAAATTAGTAAATAAAGTATCACCATGTGCTCCTGATTCATGACCTATATTTAGCAAATGTCATGTTTTTTCCAACCTGCTCTCATAGTTCATGAACAACAGTTATGTTTTCATGATTAAATATGCTGGTCTACATGTGTGTTAACCTATTTTATGTGCATATCTGAGTGCATTTCAGGGGCAGCAAACCAACAACCAAATTCACTGCCGATAACATTTGATTGGCCAGGGCAGGATAGAAGGGAATGGAATGGGGAGAGCTGAGCAGACTACAGGGCAGGGAGCATGGGTCAAGTATGTGTTGATGCAAATGAGAGCCACATTAGTGAGAAGATGAGATAATGCACTGCGTGATCAGCCTGCTTTGGCTTAATATAATGTCTGATTATCTGTGTATGTAATTGTATGACTGTAAATCATTTAACGTTTATGTGTTTGTGTGAGAGTCAGGGGTGGGGATAGGGGTAGCGGTGGTGGGGATCTCATTATCATTGGGCTGGGATGACAGAGGAAGCCTGGTTAACATCATTACATTAGGGGGCTAGGCCTGTCACCATAATGAAGAATATGAAGCCTCTTGTGAATTTGCTAAGAAGCCAAAGGAAAGGAGAGGAGAGGAGAGGAGAGGAGAGGAGAGGAGAGGAGAGGAGAGGAGAGGAGAGGAGAGGAGAGGAGAGGAGAGGAGAGGAGAGGAGAGGATTTCTACAACCAAAGTCAGTCTGGTTTTTAACCAACCCCATGGGATCTAAGGCTGCCATTCAATAGTACACACAGAGCATAGTCTGAATTCTAATTGTCAACCCTTAGAGATAAGCCTCAAACAAAACCCAGGCACACACAATGTTGAAGAGAATAAGCTATGGTAGAATAGTGAGAGAGACAGAGAAATTATCCCCTAAAAATCATCTCCCCTCCACCATCACACAGGATCTTCCAAGTACCACAACAAGACAAGACGTGAGGAGGCATCTGGAGAAGTAACAACAAAACTCAGATGTATACAGATGTATATATCCTGTGAAGGCACTTTGACAACCACAAACTGTAATATTTGTGGGGAGGGAGTCTCATTTAAATACCATAATTCTGCTTTTTTTATGCACAAGTAATTACTTTAACAAAAACAAATATAATCCCACTAATGTAGGCTACAAAAGGGGTGATATCAAGATGAGGAGAAGATGGTAGAAATCTAAAGGACCGTGACTTCATATCCACTTATCTCATAAACAGCAAATATATAGCCTCAAAAAGGCTGATATTCAAGGTAACACCCTACATTTCAATGCATTTGAGTCAATTGACAATTCCCCTATTTATTTTTTTTAATATATCGTGCATAATTCATCAAAATATTTTTTATATCAAATACATTAGATAGGCTCCAATACTTTGCTTGCATCTCCTCTTCACATCCTGGGAGGGGCTCAGACATGTGGAAGAGACTTAAGCGAAAGATGGAGTCACATTAGTATAATTATGAGCACCCTTTTAAAGAGGGTAAAAATAAGGTAAGATTAAGTTAATTCCTACAGACTCTACTCCTGGTGCAGTACAAGGTGTGATCAATACACAACAATTAGTGTACACTGATTTAAACCTTTTTATTCCCCCTTTGAGACCATCTTCTCTGGCTGTCCACACCTAAATTTCAAAAAGTTTACTCGGGAAGAGGGATGTGTTTCTGGCTACCACCCAGGAGTTTTCAGAAATTTTTATCTCAAGAGTACGTACGGTAGTTTCTAAGTACAAAAGCGATCAGATCAGAGATCAGATCTATGACCAGGGTCATGCTTGCTCATGTTTTCAACACTCAAGTGGTTGTGGACCTCAGGCATCTGAGGTAGAACATCTGGGGTTAAAGACATGACTTGCAGTGCATGCTACAGTTTGTGAGTATGGCTAAAAGAATTGCACACAATCTTCACTTAACAGCTTCCTTAGTTGACAGAATTGCTTTCCTTTGAGTTTCTCTTCTTCTAAAAAATAAAAATTAAGTTGAAGGAACACCATTTTAAAACACTGGACGGGATCCATTGAGCATCAGCAGAGCCATGTTTGCGAGCCTTCCGCTGAGAAGTTGTGCAAATCTATATAACTCCACACCAAAAATCCACAAAGTTGAACTTGATGCCCAAATCTATCTCAGGTTTGAGTTTTCAATCACTACTCCATGAACTTTTTGACCAATATTTTTTAACAGTTGAGCACTGATAAACATTATATTCACAGACAAGAGTTAGATGATTGTCAGATGGTTAGAAATAACAGGATAGTTCTTATGTAAGACTTGCTCATTGTCTATTGATCTTAAATATAAGCTGTCTGCCGGCCTATCACCTTGTGCTGAGATTGCTGTTTGACATCTAGGTGTCCAGTATCTAAAAACATAATTTCATTTTAGCTTACACGGTGCATTTATTTCATCATGTCAATAATAAATCATGTAAAATTAATTTAAAGTTTGGTGGAATCATTCAAATAGGTTATTTCAAGGTAATTCATTTTATAAACATTAGTAATGTCCTTGGTCAGAGTCTCGTTTACTTAAAGTGGGCTGCTCATACATAATTCATCCCTGAACTGCATAAATATGTCAACCGAGCCAAAGGTAAGAGTACATCCAACACCATTTTGATATGTAAAAGTAAATAAAATGCCATCATCCTGATCAAGTAGAGCACATTTGACAAGAGAAGAGACAGAGGCAAAGCATCCAACTGACTGTGAACTTTCCACAACCTTTTTGAAACATGCTGTACTGACTGAGCACAGGCTGAATGAAGTTCCACTTCTTTCCACCCCCACAAAGAGGATTTTTCATGGTCCTATGGGTGCACCATCATTCTTCTTTTTTCCTCCTCCTCAGATAACCCCATTCTAGCAAACTAATTATTACCAAAGTCTGGAGGCAGGCGTGCGGGGGTGACAGAGGAAGGCAGAGAGAAAAAGGAAAGAAAGGTAAGAAACAGAGAGATCACAGAGCTTGGTCGTTTAGTCCTCAATGCCATCTTTCAGCTCCCCTGCTGCGCATACTGCAAAACATACATCAAAAGACATGCGTACACGCAAACATACACACCTGCAGCGCCCTAACTGATGTGGGTTGCACCCACTGGACTGTTCAAGGCTAGAAAGAGGTTCTTTTAAGAGATGAGAGGTGCCAGGAAATCAATCTTCAGCAGCAGCACTTCATAAATACTGGTGTTTATGTGTGCATACTGTGCACACCATGGGTCCCTGCTTGATATGTCGATAGAAACAAGACAAAAATCTCTTCCCTTTTCCATTTCTCCGTTTTTCCATCCATAAAAAAAAACAAGCAAGATCAAACATGTTTTAAAAAAAGGACATATTTCCCACCAATCTTTCTGGGTTTTCCATTTTTAAACACTGTATATCTCACACATATTAAGGCACAAGATTACACTTCTACGAATCCCATCTTCAGCCATCACTCTACTCACCAGCATGTCTGTGGCATGAAGGTAGTGCTTGCTTGCCATGTAAGTTTCCAGGCGTTGAGGGACCTGCTTGATGCTTTCGATCTCATCCAGCAACTGAAGAACATGCTTGTGCTCGATGCCTTCTATCCACAGCTTCCTCAACTCGTCTCTTTTACAGTGAAGCAGCATCTTACAAGACAGGAGGTTCTCCTTGACCTGTAGGACAGATTGAGATGTCCAGTGACACAAGCCATATTCTAAAACTCCATATAAGTAGGCATTTGATGGCAGTGGGGATGGAAAAACAAAACTTTCTTTTAACAAGAAGAAATCTCTGGCATAAACAGGTTAAGGGAGGGTTGCTTACTGCTTCAACAAGCTGGCGTAAGGGGAAAGAAAGCACAGAGAGACAATGCATTTGTCTGCCATTTACAGTGTTTAAATTAAATACTGCCTTAGACGCTCATCAACAGACATACATTTTTATTAGGTGTAGGCGTCTTTGAAGAAGAAAAATGAGCGAGACACTTCCTTAACACAGTCATTATTTCTCTGTAGTTATTTTTTAATTTGTTACATAAGTGAGCTGAATGTATTTACAATTAAGTTAAACACCTTTTACACCAACACAATTGTTTTCAACTGTGGCTAATCAACTCAGTGGATTTTAGGTTGAAATTAGGCAGTTAGGCAGCTAACCTGGGACCATACAGCAATTAGAATACAAGGAAAATTTCATTAAATACACTTTTAATGGCAAAGCACAGGTATAATAAAGTGCAATAATAAACAAAAATAATTACAATTGAACTCAATTTATTTATTATACAGTCCACTTGGTGTGCATGTCAATTTTTACAAATCTACAGGTTATTTTTCTCTGCATTATACTCTCGGTGAATCTCCACTAGCTGATCACACTGGCAGCTACTGCCCACAGGAGGTTCGGGGAAACTGAGTTTCTGTGCTGTCGGTACAGTGATTTCCCCAATCACAATACCTACACTAATTCCCTAGAGTGATTCCCCACAATGACTGCTACAGCAATGATAGTGGGGAAAGACATGGACCAGCAATAATACGGACCAGCTCATTAAGCTGTTACAGAGGGTTGCCATACTCATACTTCTAGGACCACACCTTGACTACACTGAAACCTCAGGACTTTTCAAGTGGACAAGGGAATTAATCTAAGCATTACAAAGAAATGTAGCAGAAATGCACTAGTTGTGATTGAAAAGTGGGGCTATCCTGGACATTTTACTGTAACATTTCTGTCGCCTGAATATTGAACTGCTAGCTGTTGAAATGCATCTGTATCATTTGGGAAATTTGTCATCACACTGTACCATCACAGCTAGAGTTTTGAATGGCCAACAATATACGGTTTGACTTATATGGGAACGTGTTGCTTTGGCATGCTCTTGAAAGTGCTTGACATCAATTTTTGATGTTTTAATACAGATGGCGATTTTTTTTCCCAAACTTAAGCAGAAAAATCATACCACTGAGAAAAAGACAAGTAATGCTCATATTCACATCTTTGGGCATTTTAGAATCATAAATTAACTGAATATGTGTGTCTTTGGACTGTAGGAGCAAACTACAGCACCTGGAGAGAACTTAAGCAGGTACAAGTAGACCATGAAAGTTCAGTAGTTTAAAGACAGGACTATATCCACACATTTTGGTTGCATTAGATTACGCCTGAGAAAAAGCAGCACTGAGGCATTTAACATCATTCTGCTGATTGTAAGAATACTGACTTGAGCTAGATGCTGTTAAGTGGGCAATATTAGTCTTAGAAACTTCAAAAAAGGTTTTAAAAAAAAAGATAATACTGACATAAGAAGTAGTTTTGATGAATAAAGAGATAAAGGAAAATGTATGAAAACAATATTTTTTTGTTAATAACAAAACTTGGTGCCACCATTCTGAAGTCTATCTAAAAAAAAACACGAGTCTATGTGTGTGTACATCCCTCTCCAATTTACCTGTTTGATCTTGTTGCGGGAGCTGGTGATACGCTCTGTGATGCTCTGGTAGGTCCTGATGGCAGTGGTGAGTTCGGCATAATGCTGAACAATCAGCTCGTCTAAATCCCGATCACACGTCTCGAAAGCCTCCTCCAGACGACTCTTCTCCGTCTCCCTGTCCTGCACATCATCGCTACTGGATAGAGTCCTGCATCAAACAAAAAGGCAAGGAAGAAATATTTTAACCCACAAAGGGAATCTGGGGGAAGCATTGTTGTTTAAGAGAAGACAAAAGCATCCCTGAATTCAAAAATGGAAATTGTATTTGAAATCCACCTTACAGTTGAAAAAAGAAAAATTAATGATATATCAGTAAGAGTATGGATTTTGTTATATGCAATTACGTTTGTGCTTTTCATACATTTTTTTAGGCAAGACTAAAACTATATATAAAGTAAAGAACACAGTTTCCTGTATTACAAAACGGTGGCGCTATTGGATAAAAATGAATAAATAAAATAGTGTGTTGCATGTGTAACAATGGTGGTTGCAACGACGATTGCGATGTGTGCCTCGTTTATCATGTTTATGTTTTTTCCTTCGTTATGACCTGCAGAGAAAGTGTTGTGAAGTCAATTCACAACAATTAGCAACTTATGGTAAGAGACATATAGAAAATCCAGCCTACCAATAAACAGCACCTTGCTTTGCCACGATTTTTTCTCAATTTCTCGTCAATATTTATTAAGAAAACAGTCGCTTTCCAAATAATGGTGAATAAACTTTAGTCGTAAGTAATCTTGGCTTGAGCAAAAAAACAAAATAACTGCTATTAAGATTTGCCCATATACTAACTCAAATAAAATAGGTGAGGTTTAACTCTCTCCATTTATTTAGCAAAACAGGAAGGATGTAGCTAGCTAAAATGTAGCCTTAGCATTAAAGGTAGCTGTCAAGCCATATCTGAGAACAAATGCAAGCACAGTTCAAGTGTCTCTGACGTCTTACCCGCACATATAAAAAAACTTAACATGTCTTACCTAATGACAGAGATGAGAAGACCAGAAGGGTCTTTGTTTTTGCTAACTGCACTCCTGTATCTCCCTGTATCAGCTGCCATTTTTCCAGCTGCGGCACTCAAACAGGAAGACAGAACCGCGAGGCTACACCGAGCGATTCTGGGAGTTGTAGTTTGAACCTAAAAAGTGTTTCTCAGTTCCTCTGTCTTCTCTTATCGCACGCCTTATCGCCGAAACCTTTTTTATTCGGAACTATATTAATACCTGTTATAACAATAAGCCCTGATTATTTTTGAGTAAAGATGTGAGTTTACTTCAATACTCCAACTGAAGACCAGCTATTCAATAATCACCTTTGTAATAATCCTTTCTCAAATCTAATCTTCATCAAATCTCGAGACACTGTTTATGTTACTGTGTGGTGTGGTGATGATGAGGAATATATGATAGTAGGCTTAATTTTTTTTCTCCTCATTTTTTAGCACACAAAAAGAAAACAATCTCACTGCAACATTTTCAGCTCAGTTCTCCTGAGACCTATAAAGAAAGGTTGGGAAAGGAAATAATGTGCGAGAGAGCGAGTGTCAGTGAGTTAATAGCTAACCCCTTTTAGAACATACAGTAGTGGATTTTGCAGGGCTCTCCTGCCCTGTATCTTTGACAATCTCTGCTGTACCAAAGAGACCGGGAAAGTGTATTGATCCTGAAGCAAAAGGAGGTCGATCCCCAGAAGCTTGGACCCTGATTGATGTGCTGGTGGACTGAAAAGATAACATTGTGTGTGATCTTTGTGTTTCTTCACAAAAGAAAAATGCAATTGCTGTGTCATGCAGGAAGCATTGTTTTTCTTTTGAAGGTGACTAGCTTCCCAGGTCCAAGTTAAAAATTCTGAAATTTCCAATCTTCTTCCCCTACCCCATCAGCCCTATCAAGTAATCTACTGGGTTTTATTTAGCCAGTATTGCAGAAGCAAGGCTGTTTTCTTTCAATAAAAGCTAAGTAGTTGCTCTGGTTTCCTGACCAAATAAAAGTGCAACAAGGTCATTCTAAATGCTGCATTAATGCAATAATGTGTAATAAATATGACTTGGATAGCACTTAAAAAAAAATGATACCACAGCATTTCCAAAACAAATTTTGGATTTTTAACACACAATGCATGTATGTGGTTCTTAAAGCAACACCAAATGATGCAAGCTAGTAGAGCAGGGCGATATGGCCAAAAATATTTATCACGATATATATTTGAAAATTTGCGATAACGATATAACCGACGATATAATTGATGCGAGACAAAATACAACTCCACAACATTACTAGCGCAAAAAGACAACCTTCCATTTATTTTCACTTAAATAAGAAGCTGGTTTTTATGTACATTAAAGCTTCATAAAAATGTAACAGTGCAAATGCAAATTCCTTGCTGAAAGTTTAACCAGAAGGCATTTCCAGTAGAAATGGGCTGACATATCCTGAGCATAACCATATATAATATCCACTGAAGTTAAAAAGAGGTGCTTTGCAACATTAAACTGCAGTGTGCAGTACGCATTTTTCGGACCATAAGGTGCACGGGATTAAAACGCACATTAAGCGAAACAAAGCAGTCAGATAAATCAAATTTTATTAAACTCGTTCTTCTTGCTTCCTCCACTTCTGTACCATTGATTCATTAATGTTGAATTCTCTGGCAGCTGCTCTATTCCCACGTTGTTGCAGTATATTAATGACTAACCTCGTATTGTGGATGGATTATCTCAGTTGTTCTCCTGACTGAAGTTTGGTCCGTTTACAGCATCCTGCCATGCGATTGCATTTGTCTCTAACTATCAGGAACTTTAACGTTAACTTTTATAAGTGGAAAAGTGTTAGTGTTCGTCCTCCAGTTTCACTGTTTATGTTATGCTAACATAGCTGTGTCGCTAGCGATTACGTAGCACATCATTATATAGCAGCTAGCCCAACTTCAGTAACCCTACAAACGTCACTGCTGTTTAGTTTCCTGTCTTCATTTATGTTGGAAGTGATAGCAGAGCTGTATGTTTGAATTTTTTCAGAAATCTCTCAGTCAGAACATGCTATATACATTATTGCTAAGGATTGTCTTATTGCATTGGAGTCACACTGGGTTAAATATGTACACTTGGGTTTTAAGGGGTATTTATTATTTTCTTCTTTTTTGGGTTGTATGGAAGCCCCAAACGCAATTTCATTGTTCTTGACAATGACAATAAATAAATACTACTACTACTACTATCATGCTTAGGTAACTAGCGAAACTAGCGAGCTAACTTCCGCTAGCTTCCTGCTAACTTCTAACTCTGTTAAATGTAATAAATTTTGTTTTAATGGATGCCTGGAAGTTAAACTTCATAGTTACACCTGGTAGGGCAGCAATGCTGATCGTTTTATTAAAGATGAAAGAATTTAGACAGTTTTTAACGCTCAGTGATGCTGCAGTGTTCGTTTGAACTGAAGCATACGGAGTTTAGGACCCAGATGACGGCCGCTTGCATGTTCTGCAAAAAAATGTGCTTTGTCGTGTATCTGACGGACAAACACCAAACCAGTTCCACATCACTGAAGTTGCACCATTTTTACAAACCAATTCTGGTTCATCTGTTTCACTCAACAATCGGCCATGTGCGTATGAAAACAAAGGCACTGCGCATGCGCGTTTTACTCATATTCTTTCCATACTTCCTTTTCCTATCGTTGCCTAACATTATACCGGTATTACCGTGAACGGTATAATATGGCCCAGCCCTACAAGCTAGACAAGCTATTTAGCAGAAACATACTGTTTTTGTGAGTAAATAATAATGTCCTTGGCTCAGTATCTATTTAAATTGCATTTTCGGATTCTAATTACCAGATGAGTCACTGATAATGAATGATAATAGCTGTACTAATTATCCTGAGAAAAATTCAACGCAAAGATTAGAAGGCTGGTTGAACAGAGTAAGCTTATTTTCACATCTCAATTACACAACTTGGAATTTTCTAACAAAATGTCATCTCTGGGTGATTAAGAAGAAGATGTTTCTTTAGCTACCTGTTTCCATGGGAATGCGGAGGTGTAGGAGGGTGGGAGAGTAAAACACTGAATCTATATTTCACCTCATGATTAATTTCAAGATTTCTCACCTTCAAACAAAACACGAGCTTCGCATCATCGAATCATCTGGTCTTTTCTGAGCAGACCACTCACCTCTGCAGAAATTAAACAAAGAGAAATTGAATAAAGATGGAACCCCAACTCCACTCAAACATCATAAGGTCAAGGTAAAGTATTAATACTGTGGGGGGAAAGGCAGCAATAATATAAAGGTTAGAAGAATAAAGAAACACGAACTTTTCTATTTGTGTTCACCTTTATATGTTGCTGGGATTGCCCTTGTGTTTTGGAGCTCATCTTGTAAGGGGAAGATTTGCTCTTTGATGCAGCATGTTTTTCAGTCAATAACAGCAACATTGCCCATTATCTTGGTGCACCGCTGCGAATTTTAAAGCAACAAATGTTAACTAGCTCACATAATTGCATAAACCAATGCAATGGTGCAAAAAACAAGGTGGGTAATTATGGAGATTCTGTTTACATCTAGCTGGTATTAACATATGAAACAACTAAAAGGACGATAGACATTGCATTTTCATTCTGCTGCATATGGTGAATGACTGAGCTATCAACAATAAATTAACCAGATAAGCAAGGATCATTATTGCTCTGCATTAAAGTCAGTTGAAATGGTACTAGTCCTTGCTACAATAATGCTGTGGCAGAAAATAAAAATGTTGTATTCAGCTAAATTTGTTAAGCACTTCTTTCCACATAACCTGAGGCACTCCACAGCACGCTTTAAGGGTGCTGCTATACATTGTAAGTCTTTATTGCATTATGTGTTTGTAGTAGGCTTGTTGTAGAGGTGAGAAATGCCTCCATGGGCAAGGACAAGACTAAATACATTCTAATACTGAGTCAAATCAAAGATGATGGAAAAGGTAGGTGTTATTTTGCTATGTGATATATTTTAAACCCATAGGAGCTACCAAAGTAGGTACAACAAGTCAAATCCACTGGGTTGATTTATGCCAAATGCCTCACAGCTCCAGATATCAATCATATATATATATATATATATATATATATATATATATATATATATATATATATATATATATATATATATATATATATATAAATGGTAGGAAGATTTTTTTTGAATGAATTCTAGCAAAGGGTGTGATCTTTGTAATACTGTCTGTCATCATGGTAAACTGTTTTATATTAAGAAATAATGTATTTGATCAAGGTTTATTTTGTGTAAAAGGGCTGAATGAACCCTCTGTGTATATCAAATTTCACACTAACATCAGAGTATACACAGCCACGGTTGAATTCCCAGACAGATTTTCATTGATTTATGTTTGTACATCTGCGGCATATGCATTCCAGAAGACACAAAAACACCAAAATCGTCAGGAAACAGATTTATAAAGACTGTATTGTGTTATTGTGTGTATATAATATATCAGGTTTATAGGATTCCTATGAGCTGTCATTCCTCATAATAGCCTCTCTTCTGGAGGCATATCAGATTTCCAGCTATAATGTAATGTTCTCCAAGGCTGTATGAGTTGTTGAAATGGATATGGTAGGTATGTATTTGTCAAAAAGGAACTATACAACATGTGAATGAATAATAATTTAAAAAAATTAATTAACCCTAGCTGTTGATTTCGTTATGCAGTAAATGCTCATGTAGAACCCAAAATTTGACATTTCAGCGTTTCCAGCATTTTTAATTCGAGCTGATTAAAACACACACACACACACACACACACACACACACACACACACACACACACACACACACACACCTTTTGTTTGTTTCTAAAGTCTGAAATGACCCCCAGAATACATTTTTTTAATACCTAATTTGAAATGATTCAGTCTTTTTCTTTTTAATCTTTATTTGATAGGACAGTGGAGGGAAAACAGGAAAACTGTGAGAAAACCTATGGAAACACATCCTTCAGATGGATTTCAAAATTAGCCATAGCATATGCTCAACCTAGCGAGATGAACCGGTGCCCCCGTTGGACTCTTTTTTCAACTGTGGGATGACAGTCTTCAAGAGAAAATGTTGACTGCTTTTATTAATGGGAACTAATTAGCCTACTTTGAGGTTTTCCCTGTCTATTCAGGGATGTTCAGAAAACAAATAGTCGTAAGGAAAATGAAAAATTAACTACATTTATAAAAAATACTACGATTGTTTACAAGATGTCCAAAACAAATCAAGGAAAGACAAGATATTTATGAGATTATGTTAAAGAAACACATGTTAGGTTAATTTGTAATTCTAGGCCTTGAGTGAGAGGTAAATAAAGTACTTAAAGTGTATAGAATTAAAGGCTGTATGAATGTATGTTTAAATGGGGCTTGTAGAAGAGGTGGGCGGATCAATCCAACTATCGAAAGTATCAATACCAACCCTGGCACTTGTATTGGATCGATACCACTGCAATAGGATTATGCTTGTTTCTATCCTCTAAGTTCAATATGTAGTGTTACGTTTCGGTGTGTCAGTGTTTTGTTTTTGCGTGACTGTTATGTATTTCCTGCTTTACTTTGAAAGTCTGTGTTATCTTAGTGTGTTCAGTTTACATTTTCCCTGTCTCGTCAGTTCTAATTTGCCCCAGCTGTGTTTCCCTCCTGTGGTCCATTTCCTGATTGCTCCCTCTATGTATTTAAACCCTGTGTTTCAGTGTGTCATGGTCGCGATCTCCCCCGTGTTGTAAATAGTTTGGTGTTTTTGTTGTAAATAAATAGTCTGTTGTAAATAGTTGTGAATGGGTTTGTTAATATTTTCGTTTGAGACACCTTCGTTTTGGGATTTTGGTGGAGGGCCTTCGTGGTTTTATTTTCTTTATTTTTATTTTCCTGCGTTGCACCCCGGTTGCCTAGGCCGGGGTGTAACAGTAGCCAGTTGTACTGTGTTAAATACATGTGTTTTTTGGAAATGAAAAAAAACAACAACCACCCCTTAAAATATGCACAATGAAAAACATCTGTATACTAGAAAGTGCATTTTCTGAAGAAACTGCAGTGTGAATGCTTGAATCTGAATGTATGCACTGAAATGAATTAATTGCTGAATTTTGAGTTAAAAATATTGAATGAGATTAAAAAAAAACAAAAAAAAAAAAACGAATTTAACCTGAAAACAAAGGTGCTGAACTGCTAAAAGCTGAAGGTTACACAGAAGAAGGAGTTGGAAAAAAACTGAAAATGTTTTAAATGTAAATTAGAAAACCCTAAGAAATGAGAAAAGAACATTTAGAGTCAGAAAACATCTGAATGAATATTAAAAGTTCATATTCTTTGAATCACTGAATGACTCAAATGTGATCCCTCCACTTTGATCCACACAGTTTAAAAAGTTTAAATGCCTGAGCTTTGAAAGATACGGTGTTGGAAAGAGAACAATAATGGCGACAATTTGAGGGTAAAATGATGGCTGTAACACTGTGGACACAGCAGCAGTTGAAAGAGAAGTGCTTAGGATGAATCTTGGTACAGTGGCAGGCAGAGCTCGTTAAGCAGGCAGGTGTGAGCCTGGTTGCTATAGTGACCGCACCCAATGGCTCCATACACACGTACACAGACATGCGCCTCACTTTTGCTGCTTAAAATGAACAGAAAAGTCAGGCCGAAACAAATCGCTCCCAAATGAAAAGTAAAAGTCGTATTGACAAAATTCTTTCACCGTGAGCGACAGCAATGTCTAGTCTACCTAATTCTCAGTTTTCATGCCTGTGGAGCTTATTATATGGACGTGGTGACAGTGGAAAGACACCATGCTCTTCTGATTTTCAAACGAACCTTCTGAGCCATTTTAACATTAGAGTCTATGGAAGAGTTGGAGGGAGGAGGCTGTGCATTGGTGACATTTACGAAAGAACCATAACACCTAGGACAATAGTAAACACATTGGATGAAAGAGGACAGCGATGGCTACGTTTTGAGGGTAAAATCATACCTGTAGAGCAAACGCTGCGGACACAGCAGCAGTTTTAAAAAAGATTTTAAGATTAATTTTTTTGCTCCTCTCACTCTAGCAGTTGAGCTGCCTCACTCTAGCCCCAACATTCCGTCCCATACACACCCATTATAAACTCTGAAACAGGTGAAAAAACATCATGAAACTTAAACTGGAACTAAAGAAAAAGTATAATAGATATTGAAAAGATAAATACAAGGTGAATAGTTGAATGTCTTGTCTTCGTTTTAAAGTTTGAATGGTGGCTCTATGTCAACGTATGTGGAAGTAGTAAGAGTTTAAAAATGAGTAAATTGAATGAGAATTTGAAGGGTCTCCCCATTGAAATACATGGGAAATTTTTGTTGAAAAAAGTTAAATAAAATTAAAAATATAAATGTTAAAAATGAGAAAAATAGAAGCACACCATTCCAAAAGAAGAGGAATCTAATGGTGTTTGAATGGTTTTTCTAAGTTGAACGGTTTTGAAGGAGATAGTCGGCGAAAAACGTACGGAATAGGAAAAAATAATAATAAAGATTAGAAGAACAATACTGTGAATGCTTTTCAAGCATTCACACTAATTATGTGTTGACTGTCACATCTATCTTATTTATAGCCTACATCATATTTAAACAACAGAAACTGACCCAAAGGGCTTAGAGACAGGCACATTTACACTCAGGGCTCCAAAAAAACCCCATGTTTCAAAAAACATTACAAATTGAAAGGTATGTTTTGTTGTATTAACTAACGGTTGTGGAACGTAATCATGCCCAGTAAATCACAATAATTCAGTAGTTCAAAATTTGAGAATTAATGATGATTAATCTTATAGATAATGACACACTGCTCTGTGCTATAGAAGCTGCCTCTATAGGTTAAAAGTACTGTTATGGTTATTTGCATGTGCTGGCCTTGTCTTTACAAAATTTGCAGCACTAGCTTGTTGTCTAAATGTTTTGAGTGGTTAGTAAGATTAGAAAGGGTCCATATGACGCTAATTTTGTGCTGTCAACTACTGACACAGTATGTTGTCCCAGATATATATACACTACTACAGTTACAATACTACAGCGACACAACTGACAGGAAATTATGACAGGCAGTGTTGCGCGTCACTATCCCGCGCTACCACGTGAAATCAATAACCAATGAAAGTCGCTGTTGCATGGCCGGATGACGCTTCTGTCCAATCAACTCGCGTGTTCTTCAAATACGTCGAGTTCAGGAAGCGCTAAGAATCCCAAGCAGTGGAGAAAGTGAAGCCATCTATACCTGGCTTGAAGTGAACTGTCCAAAAATAAAAGCAAATTGCACTTTTGTGTTATTACATGTGACACAGATAACTGACATTTGTTAACGAGCTGCCGTTTGACTATGGGAGCAAACAACAGCACCCGCCGCGTGTCATTTGAATCAGACGAGAACGACAATGTAACGGTGGTGAAGGGCATACGGGTAAGTGATATGATGGACCTTAGTTGAACAGGTGTTACATGGCTGCCTTAATCCAATGCTGTGTAATCCGAAAGCGTTCTGGAGTGGAAGTGCAGTCTTATGCTATCAAAAGTGCTACGTGGCTCAAATGACGCAGAGTCCTGGCAGCCTGGAAACTTTCATTTATTTTCATTCATTCGTGAAGCATAGAAGAAGCAAATGTGTGGTTAGTAACCCCTGCAGTTGCTTTGAGATTTAGTCTGAATAAACTTTTTATGGCTTTTTCGGAATGTTGACGTCACTTGCCTCGTGCTCTCATGTCGGCTGCAAACTTATGGCTGCGTTGTGGATAATAATACCACTGATCAGCTGGTGATAAATATAGAGCAGAGCGGATCAGACTGTGGCTCTATCTATTATTACTCAGTTGTTAAGCCAACGTGCCGAGACTAGTGCTATTTTGGTGCTTATCTAAAAATAATAAACACAATGTGTAGATTTCTATACGAGCAGCAACAACATAGTTAAGCATTTAAGGAATGTACTTATTTCTTATCTTACCAAGAGCTGCATGAGAAGATTGATACCATTTATACTTCAGAACTGAAAACTGAATCGCTGAGTATGAAAACTGAAAATCAGGAAAACCCATGCCAGTCTATCCACCCCAACAGTATAAAATATCCCTAAAATTCCCACTAAATACTCTATTAACTTTATATTGTGTTTGCGTGAAATCTATAAATAAAGTGTGGTATTAATGTATACTTTATTGATCCCCATGGGGAAATTCCTCTCTGCATTTAACCCATTCACCCAGTGAAGCAGTGGGCAGCCACTGGGCGCCTGGGGAGCAGTGTGAAGGGACGGTACCTTGCTCAGGGTAGCCCTTCAGTGGATTCAAACCCCTGACTTTCCGATCATGGGGCGACCACTCTACCTACTGAGCTATCCCCCCACTAGCTTTATGCATTTATTGTGATATCATCGTAATTTTTCATCTAAGTGTTCAACTTTTCTTCCACTCTCCTTTGCAGCTTTCTGAAAATGTCATTAAGCGCATGAAGGAACCTGCAGCTCCTCCAACACAACAACCTGCTACCACTCCATCACCCCCAGCAGCTCCAGCTTCTCCTCTTCAGCGGCCAGTGCCTCCCCTCTTTGAGCCCATCACCTCCTTTCCTCCTCCCCCTCCTCCTCTTGTTGAACCTGTTGCACCTCCAGCTCCTCCTCAGTCTGCCACAGAGTCTGTGGCTGCACCTCCACCTCCTGTAGAAAAGGTAACAGCACCCATCATTGCTGACATAGTTCCCCCATCTTCATTTCCCCCAGCTGCTGCTGTTGCTGCCGCTGGCGTTGTTGCTCCTGCTGTTGAGCCTGTAGCAACACCTTCTCCTGTTCCTGCTTCTGTTTTTGCTCCTGCTGATCCCCTGCTTCCTTCCCCCTGCCCTGCTCCAGCTGTAGTGGAAGTAGTCGCCCCGCTTGCTCCTCCTCCTCCCCTCGTAGGTGAACAATCACCTCTTAAAAATGAATCCACTGCTTCCTCCCTTCCACTTGCTCAACCTGTTGCTCCTCCAAATGTGGCTGAACCCTTTACTCCTTCATCTGTAGCTGAGCCTTTATCACCCCCTTTTCCTGTCAAGACTGAGCTGATCACCTCTCCTCCCCTTCTTACTGACTCCGAACCCCTCTCCTCCCCTTCTGTTTTCGAGTCTGTCAACTTCATGCCACCACAGCCTGCCAAGCCATTTGTTGCACCTCCCTTGCCTGAATTTAATGCTCCTTGTGAACCAGTTGCCCCTCCTCCTCCTCCTCCTCAGCCCAAAGTTGAACCAGTGCCCAAGTCCAAACCAGTCCCACCACCTCCTGCTGCATCAGTTGGTGAGTTTTTATTCCAATTTTCTTTAAAAAAATCATTGCTGGTAATACAAAAATAAATATATAAACCATGCTATTATTCTCAATGTCAAGAGTGACCAAAGAATGTGAGGAAGAAGGAAGCTGATGTGGTTTGATTAATAACTTAAACAGCTAGTTAATCCAAAGATCAGACACGTGTTCCAGTTTTTATAGATTTATGCAGTTGTAATCTTTGACCTATGAAGCAGCAACGCAAACTTCATTCTCTTCCCTCTTACAACCGATGGAAGTGTAGTTATAACAAAACAAAAAAATCAATTGTTTTTGGGAGTGACTCGTTTTATTATGAAATGTACGGGACGCTCTTTACTTGTATGCTTAACTGCAAAGCCAAGGCTATGTGAGCCTCAGCTGTCCAGCTATAGTGAATTTTAATGATGTTTATTGTGTGGGTGTTTACTTTAAGCCACCTTAAGCTTTTTGTCTCCCAACTTTTCATGCAGATTGTAATCAGTCTTAATTTAAAAAATGGGCCCCACAGTAGCCTCGGTCATATTGTGATTCATTGCCATCCCCTAACTGTTAATGAAATGATTAATTCTAACTTGTACTAATGTACTAATAAATTGATGCTGTAATTAGTGGGCAATGATTCTGCCTCGTCACTGTAAAGCTCAGGCTGTCATAATAACTCTTTTACCTTCGTGCAGTTTGGAAGTAAAATAGTGAGGCTAAACTCGTGCTTTTTACTCTTGTGGCTTTTATTAATATTTCTATATTAATAATGGATCAATTGACACTTTATTTGAAAGAGTCAACTTTTAAGAAGCCACAGAGAATAATCATGCAGTTTCCCTTTGCTCTACCATTTTTCACGTCTATGTTTTGGTATTCTGGTTCATTCTCACCACTATCATCTGTGACTATTTTTTAGCAGAGAAAACTTTCAAGGCCCTCCGTGTTCAGCAACAGGAGACTGCTGAAAATTGTCACATGTTAGTGAACATATTGTATCATAGCTTCTTAAAACTCACAGTATGAAATTCTCTTTGAATACTAATGTTGCTCTGTGTTTCCTGGACGTTGAAAAGGGTAACCGTTTGTTTTAAATGTCCCAATATGTGGTCAGTATTAGGCTTTCAGCTTGCTTCCAGTGCACAGCACACAGATAATGAAGGGATAATTGAGTGACAGTCAAAATGTGTGTGTACTGCAGAGGTGTGGACTCGAGTCACATGACTTGGACTCGAGTCAGACTCGAGTCATTAATTTTATGACTTTAGACTTGACTTGAAAAAATGTTCTAAGACTTGTGACTTGACTTGGACTTTTACACCAATGACTTTGGGACTTGAATTGGACTTGAACCGGTTTACTTGAAAAGACTTGATATTTTACCCCAAATACAAAATTTAACATGCATATTATATAGAGATTGAAAATGTGACGTCATTCACGGGTAGAACCGCAAAGGATTCTGGGAATTCGTGGCAAGCGGTACTAGCGCACGCAGGCTTTCAATTAAAATCAGTCACACAGCGATAAAAAGAAACACAAGAAGCCGTTGTATTATTAACTGCAATAGCCGGTCGCATGACAGCCACGGGAAGCCGACGGGTAAAGAGATCGGTTGTTATCGGATTACCTCGTTGAAGAGAAATTGTTCAGCCATGTTTCCGAAGTAACAAAGAGGCGACGGGTGGCCTGGATTGCAGCCATTCAAAGACCAAATATAACGTCCCAGAACACTCCAGCTCACAGGTTAGTCTGCTCCAAGCATTTACACAAAGGTCAGTGTTTTTTAGTAGTTAATACGTCATTTTCATAACATAATTGGTGATATAGGTTACAAGCAAGTCTGGCGCTGAACAGAAATTGTCGCGCTATGCTCCTTTGTTTATTGTGCATAAATAGTGAATTGTCCTGACACAATATTGCGTTTCGCCTCTGTTATTATGGTACATTGACAAAAACATATACTTTTATTCACAGGATAAAACAGGTTTTTTGTATCACTAATTGCCCAGTACGATTACAGCATACAGTATTATTGTCACTGCTACATTTCTGTGATGGGTACCAGAAATTATTTCCACTACTAATTAATTACCGTTGAGCTCAAAGGTCCTATTAATAAACGGTTAACGAATGTGTATTTATGACGACGATTTGTGAGACTGGTAAACTTATGATACGTACGATGGTCTTTACTTTCTACACGGTGCATTTCAAGGTCCTGCACCCATCCGTCGGTAAACTGTACCTGGGCTTGTTGCAGTGACCTGAAGTTACTAAACTTCATGAGTGTATGCACTCACTCCAAGAACCGTATGATTATAAATATGCATATAAATATGCTACGATGAGATAGCTGACTTCATCTAACTAGCAAATGTTGTCCAGGCTACGTTGGTGATACAGTTTTTTTTAATGTGTATGATATTTTTGTCATGCGATTTTAAAGCCGGTCCTACAACCGCATCCAAGAATGACATGCAGCTTATCTCAGAACTGTCGGTGAAAATTATTCTTGGAGCTAGGTTTAATTGAGCTGCATTTTAAAGAGGTGCAATTTCACAATTTGTGTATATTTTCTAAGTTAACTATTTTGTCATGTGTTGAGAAAAACACAGATTTTAAAATTACATGGTCTAATATTTACATTTAGCATAACTGCAACATTCTTTTTTCGTTGTTTTTTTTTTTTAAAGACTCGAAAGGACTTGAAATTCAAAGTTTCAGACTTGTGACTTGACTCGGACTTTTACACCAGTGACTTGAGACTCGACTCTGACTTGCCTGACATTACTTGAGACTTGACTTGAGACTTGAGGATAAAGACTTGAGACTTACTTGAGACTTGCAAAACAATGACTTGGTCCCACCTCTGGTGTACTGTCTCACCCACGGAGCTAAAAGCTGACACTCTTTCCACTTTTCTTTTACTCAAAGTAAAGTTTTAGCCTTATTGTCTTGCTAATGTGGGCGCATGGCCCTTATCCCTTGACATTTGTGGCAGAGGACATTTGAATGTTACTTGTTCATTACGCAGAGCAGAACGAGCCGTAGGTGCAGATTCTTTCGAGGTTGGCATCCAGGGTGTGGGCAGGCTTCCCCATCCTTGACTGTGCTCAATCAGTAAGGTAATTAAAAAAGGCCAACTTATGCCACGCCACACTGACTCCAGTGATTAAAACAACACCTCCGCAGTTTCACACAACAAACCTCCAGGCCTCATTAAGGGAAGAAGGTGGTTGGAGAGTGTGTATGTGTGTTACATTTCTTTACTTTGCAACTGGGCTTCCATGGTATGACACAGAATTTTGTTTAGCTACATAAGTAACATAAATGGACAATGTGTAATTGCCACTGTCAGTCTTTTGGGTTTATTGTGGTTTAGTGGCATTTACAGTACCGCGCAAAAGTCTTGAGTCACCCCTCATTTCTTTACATTTTGCTGTTTGGACTTTTTGGAGCCATACATTTTCCAGAATATTTTTTAAGCAACTGACCTATAAATCATTCAAGCATAAGAAATGCACCTAACTCAGTGTTGCGTCTACACATAAAAGACAAATTCCCAGTTTTAAATTGTTTCTTAGACACTTTGTTACTAGCCGCTTGTCACAAAAACACATTTTTCCCCATTTCTTTAGATGATTCGTCAAATGATACCAAATATAACACTGGATTTGGTGTGCATGGTATGGTTTAACCCCACCACCACCAAACAAAATAATAAAAAAACCCAAAGACACTTGTCAATGGAGGATAAAAGAGGCCGGCCTAAAAAAAAGTAGCAGAGGAACAGTATCTGTAACTCAAGAAATAGAAAAAGAAACGGCAAAGACCTGGAACAGAATCTGAGAAATGCACCTGGCACTTACAATAACTGATCTACTGTTCACCATCATCAGAAATGGCCACAGTGGCATGTATTCAAGCGGTCAGGGGAGAGATAAAAAAGTGAGTGTCTATAGCCATCTGTAAAACATGGTGGAGGATCTGTCATAGTTTGGAGCTGGGGATTTTCCATCTGTAAAAGCATTCCTGTTTTGGGGGTTGGCTCAGTGTTGCCCCTCTGGTGGACCTGTTGCTAATTCCACTAACACCAAAACAGCTGATTAATAACCCCTTCTGCTACTTAACAGACCAGATCAGAAGTGTAACTGACTTCATGCAATACACTGACGAAAGATTGTACTTTTAATAATTTGAGCATTGTATATTATCTGTAGTCTCAATCAAAGATCACAGTTGAAAGAAAGGTTTGACAAATCTGTAAACAGTTAGATGATCCCTGGTTAACTAGTATTAGTCTAGATATTGTTTTCATCTATAACTGCGAGCTGTAGATGGTTTTGAAGTAAATAATTGTTAATAATCTTAAACTGCAGTTCAGTGGAGAAAGGTTTTCATCAATAAACTACTTGATTTGCAAACCTGAAACTTTAAAGTTGCCCCTCTAAAGTTGTTGTAGTAATTAAATGATCAATGTAATTTAAAGAAAAAGGCAGTTAGCAAGTCCTGCAGTCCTGAAGTTATTGTTGTCTTCTAATTTTAGAGCCAGTCATGCCCAGACTAACAATTTCCTGCATGTGGATTTTGCCTTTAAAGCATGCAACACTGATGTGCTTTCTACTGTTCTTTTGTAGAGTTGTGCTGCTTTTGTACCATCTCACTCTGTTTCTTCTAGGCTCAGCCTATGATGTTGAAATCGGGGCTCTGTAGGTACAAAACCATCTGTTGCAGAAGATAGGCTGCAGATAGCGTCGTTATTTATGATGCTAGCAGGATGTTTTCGTTCTTTATCGTGGTGCAGAATGAATTTGGAATTGATCAGATGCTTCTCTGATGTTAGCACATAACAAGGACAAAGTTAAACTTCTTTAGTACACTCGAGAGTTCCAGCACAATCCGAAAGTTTCCCGCAGTGCTGCATGTTCCAAGCAGCTTCCACATTGTTAGTCCAGGCTTTGATTCCCGTCAGCCTGAAGTCACATAAATTGCCTTGGAAAAGAGTGGGAATAGTGCATTTTCTTTTATTTTTATTATCAAGATGAATAAAGTTATAACTCCATTGTTTGCTCTAATTAGTTTTTAGATTGAAAGATACATAAAACAATAACTTAACTTGTATGAAGCGTTGCTGTCTACTGTTTTCACAGTGGTCACCTGTCTGTTCTGGGACATTAATTTATCATTTCTGATGTCTTTCCATTTCCTTTCATTGCTCATTAAGTCTATAAATACTAATGTGAAGTCTGATAAGAAGCACAGATCTCTTGGGACCGATAGAATATAGTCCTTATGCACACAGTGCAAAATAGTGTTTGTTTTGGCTGTATTAACATTTTTTTAATCAATGTATGTGGCTGCCTCCTGCAGGGTGTATTAGTCATACAACAGCAATGTGCGTCGACCTCTTTGCAAGGTCACCACGAGGTACCGAGTTTACAGAAGTATTAAAAGAGTCGAGAGGGAAAAAAAAGCTAACTTGGGATGATTGATTAGGCACGCTCTTTTTAAGGAATAAGAAAAAAAAAACAGTATGATGAATGTGAATCTTGTTAAAAATGTTGCAAAGTTCAGCCCAATCCTCAAAGGGTGTGACCTTAATGAGGCGGACATTGATTATGCGCGTCCACGAGAGTTGGGTATCGAGTGAAGCACTCAGCAGGTCGGCTGTCTCTAAATCATGGCCTGAGTCAGTATGTGTGCGCTGATTACACTGTAGTCAAGGTTGAACCTCCTACACCTTCTCCATTGTGCTATAAATATTCATGTGCCAGAGCCCACACACTGCTCTGGACTAATAGCCTGCTTAAAGATATCTCCCAGGTGAGGCAAGGAGAATTTGGTTTGGGGGGGGGGATTACCGTATACGTTTGTGCATAAATGTTATGTTTTTCTTGTTGTCTCTTAAAAACGATCACTTAGATCGTGTCTCATTGCACAAGATTTTGTTAACAGGAGTAAAAGAGAAAATCAGATGATCCGACTTTCACCCGATTGCCGGGGCTGCTTGTTTCCTCTCCACATTTTCTTTTCTCCTCCTCCTTTTTCCCTATTTGTATATAGTGAAAGGTGCACAGTGATTCGACTAAACGCGAGGTAGAAACGTGAGGAAGTGGTAATGTTACAGATTATGCCCTCCACGCGGGTCCTGGGGTTAATGAAACTTCTGATGAGAAACGCAATTTGCCTTCGTCTATTATCTCCACTGCCAATAGCCCCGCGCTCCACCGCCTCGCCTCGTTCTCTTTTGGTTTTTCCACAGGGTTTAGTGATTGGTGGAAATGGGAAGGAGGGGGACACGTCTAAAAAGATGATGAGTTTTTAATCTTTTTAACATTTACATGTCCTACTCAGGATTGACACGGGCTCTGTTGATCTGGAATTGTCTCTGACCCCAGCCAGCCTCCCTCAAGGACCCCAGACAGTGTTTATCATATCAGAACCTGTTCTCCTGCCGACCCCGCTAGCAATCTGAAGCTTCTTTCTGTAGGGCTGGAGAGGATGTGGTGATAAATGAGGAGTTGCTTAAGAATGGCTGAACTTGGAGGACTTTTAAAATCTTCATAGTGCACTACTACAGGGTATATATATTCAGTATAAATGTAAGATATTCTAAAGGGCAGTTGATGCTGAAACAGAAGCCTTACCTTTAAAGTTCATAAAGACAGAGCATGACCTGCGACTTTAGCTGCCAGTTTTGATATCCAGTCAAATCCAGCACAAGGATAGACATGTTTTAAATTAAGTATTAAAATAAAGTATTTTGAATTGTTGACTCGCTGTTTTAATACGCTGTTTTAATACAAGAGGAATTCCCATAGGTGATTTAAGAAGATGATAAAACACTTGCATTTTAGGTATGATGGTGTCCTGTATCCAATCAATATACAGGGAGTGTTTCTTATTTATTTTTATTTGTTTAGATGCTCAGATATTTACAGTACTGTGCAAAAGTCTTCAGCCTGTACTATGGCTGTCAAGCTGTGTTATCGTTGGCATTTTCTGTAGTTCAGCTAAAGGAATGGGAACAGATGTGTTTTTTGTGACAGGCTGCTAAGTGCCTAAAGATACAATTTAAAATGTGTTCTTTGCAAAGTTGTCTGTTACGTGCGGGCACAGCACTGGTTCATTCCTTGAGTTAGATACCTTTCCTATGCTCGAATGATTCATAGGTCAGATTGAAATGGTTTAACAAAACAAAAAAATCATTCCTGTGAAAACGGTCACTTTACCGTGTGGAGTATATTTGTTTTTTTCTTTTGTTCCGTTTCATTAAAATAAATCAGCCCCTGAAAACATTGTCATGTGAAGATTCTCTGTGGGTTCATCATATTTAATCAGTTATTTGGTTTGTTGTTGACAGGAAAATATTGAGCAGGTCATCGAACTTTAAGGTATAAACTGTTGATTTCTATTAGGAGTCAGAGTCACAGAGTAACTGTCTACAGTCTGCAAAGTCAAAGATGACAAACTGTGCGGTCATCTTTGTTGACCACATCACAGCATTAAGGTAATCAGAATGAATGGCTAGCCTGACATTACAGTAAATATGATATTGATGAGAAATATTAATATTGATCGCTGAGTTGCTGGCTCTCGTAGTCAGTAATGTCCCATGTAACTCGAGTGTACATTTCCATTTTCACAGGATTTTTTTTTGTGGGTAATCTGAGTCTATTTCATAATAAATCACAACATCACAGCATATTTCGCACCGTATTTCAATACCTGTCGTAAAACATAATTAATACGTGTTACTTGGCAAGCCTACGGCAGAGCCTCTGTGAGGATTTCAGACCTACAGGTTTGTCTCTCCTCTGCTGGTCTTAACAGAGTTGTAATTAGACTCTCCTCCGCAGTGAGATCAATGGTGCTTCTGAGTGCAGTCAAACATGATGGATATTACTTTCTCACACTGTGGACAGTAGGTGACAGAAGCCTCTGCCTTTAAAGATATGCTATGCAGCACACAAGTTGTCAACTGTCAGTCACCGCCTCTGTTTGTTCTCGTGTTTCTTCTGAAGGCCTGTCAAACTGAAACTCGCTCTATGGGACTTATTCATTCGCTTTACTGTAAGTAAAGAGGAATCCTCTGAAGGTAAAGAGATGGCCCACGTAGTCACAGTTTGAGCTCATGTTATATGTTGTTTTCTGCAGAGAAGACAAGATCGTTCAACTTCTGGTTTGTGTGTTTTTAAAGCGGGTAAATTAGTACGAAGCTGCTGAAGTACTGAAATTAGATTTCAGTATCCATGGCACGAGTTGCACGAACTACAGTAATATCTTTGTACAGTATCAGTATCATGACCTTCTTTTTGTTTTTACGTCGCAGCACGGATAACAACATTGTTTCACACGCACAAGTTTTAACTGGGAAGCAGAGGTTTGGCTGAGCGACATTTAAAACATTTAATTACTCTGTTGTATTTTAATCAGGAATTGTGTCTTTGGCTTTTAAACAGAACAATGTAAGTCGTGACGGGCTTAAATTTAAATCCTAAGCATATGTTATTTAAAAAAAATTCATTAAAATTCACATTGAAGTGAATAAGGCAATTTGAAGAATTGTTGGCATTCTAATGCTTAAGGAAATGATTAAGGAATCCAGTTGCTGCTAAATCCATATGTTGGACAGATGTGAAATAATGATTATAATAATGACCTCAAAACATGGCAGCTTTTTAAAATGTAAGATTTGGTTTAAGACTTTTTTTTCTTGTTTGTTTCACTATCCCGAGATGGCAAATGCAGAACGGCTGGGTATATTTCTGCTCTTATTGTTTTCTCCTAGTGTTAATCTGATTAATCTGGAATTAAGTTTGCGTTTCCTGTTGTTACCGCATGTTTTCAGGTAATAATAGACTCTGACAATAGGGATTATGCTATCTAACTAATGCGTTGTGAGAGTAATCTTGACAGACTCAGACACCCCCCCCGCCCTTCTATCACTGCAGTGGTGCAGCACACTGCATGGTGCTTCTGTCTTCAGAGCACGTTTCGGTCTGGTCGCTGGCTGGCATCTTTACTTTCATGCTTAATTACCTGCCAAGATAAACCGCCGAGGACATGGAGTCATACACGTATGATGTCCATGACATGAATATATGCAGACGGGGTGGCATGGCGCGAGTGTATACACTGCTTTGTATGTGTTTAAGCCGTATGTGTGCTTTCATTTTGTTGGATTAAGTTTGTTTTGTGACTGTTTTTGACACCAACTACACATACAGACTGTAGGGACCAAGCTTTCTGTGCCAAGTCGCTGCACTCGGTAAACACTCTGTAATAGAGCTGAAATTCTGACAAAAATAAAAGTGGCGAGAACTACTTTATTTAAAAATAATAGTTTTAGCCACTTTATCACAGGGTTTCAATGTATTTTTTATTTCTTTTTTGGTCTGTATCCTATCGTTTTGGGCTTTTTGTTTGCAACCACAAGACATTTGTAGACTTAATCTTTACGGTGAGAAATTATAGTCTTTAATTTTTCATTAGCATAACATCTGTCTTCATTTCTAACATTTTGAAACCAGATGATTAATTCATTCATCAAGCAGATTAGTCAGTAATGAAAATAATCATTAGTTGCAGCCCTGCCCGACAACAGTTTTTTGTCTTTAAGCAATTTAGCAACAAACTACTCCGCTTAGACAAAACACAGCGTACATGCACTGAATCATTACTGGTTAAATGTTGAATCTGAACTGCACATTTACTGATTGGTGCAGCTTTTCATGTCCACAAACAGCAGCTGTTTACTTGGATCTCTTATCTTTAACTCGCTTTCTTTGTCTCCTTTTTCTCTTTTTCTGTCAAGCCGATGAGGAGGCCCTGAGGAAGAAGATCGCTGATGAGCTGTATAAAGACTTGAAGCAAGAGAGGGCCAAGGTAGAGCAAGAGCTGCAAGCCTGGTGAGATTAACGAACAGAAATATGGAAAATTAGTCTTTTTTTGTTGCCTTATTTTTGATTGATTGCTCAAATTAAGATTCTTGTTTTTCCTTAAAGTCAGAATTTTGGATGTTCCCTGTTTGTTGGGTATTTTGTCTATTCCCCCACCACCACCACCTTCTTCTCCTTGTGGGCCATGACAGCTGGAGTTAAGCTACTGCAGTAGTGTCAATTTCTCTTCCAGGTTTTTATAAGAAAGCTCAGACATTTCCAGATGTAACCATTTTTCACTTTCATTAATAGTCAAAAAGGTCAGCACCAGTCTTTCCGTTCCCCGCTGTTTCCAATTTACCTCTCTTCCGAAGTGCATCAGCACTTTTTTCCCCTCCCTGTGTTTCGCCCCTTCTCTCATTCTCTTCTGATCAATTAATCATGTCTGAGAAAGGGGGGCGCTATCCTGAGATAATTTCCTGGGTGTTGAGTGGGTGATTCATTAGCCCTTCCTGATGAAGAAACGCACTCTTCATGCGAGGGGCACATTCCAGTCTCCATCTCTCGCACTCCTCTTCTCCACCCTCCTTTTATTCCTTCCCTTCTCATCTATCCTTTTCTTTTCCCCCCTAAAGTAGCAGGTGTACATACCATAATGTTGGATAATCGAGTTGCTCTCTTTCTTTAATGGGCCTGGATGATGTTGAATGAACAACTGTGATGAGGCTCTAAACACGCTCTTGTACGGTATTGGGGGGGTTGGGCAAATCTTTCAGAACACGAGGAGGTAGGTAGTGTTAGCCTGCCGATTAGCCTCATTTTTTTAGGCTGATTCGAGATGAGAGTGAAATTAACAAGTGGTTTTGAGAAATCATTTGTCTATTGATTTTCTTTTTCTTTTTCTGGTCATTTTTATGTAACTGCTTCCTGAAGCTCACTTATTGATGTCTGTTCACAGGAGTAAGTGCCTAAAAATTACGCCCTCCTAGCAATTAACTGAAATCATAGTTGGCTTTCAAGTCCTCAATTCTTGTTTGTGCTTGGCATGGGCTGCATTTTCTTTAGAAGTCTTAACTGAACTGGAATGGTAAACAAACAGTTACCCTCGTGTTAGTTGCATGTGTGCGTGTGTAGATTCATATTCAGATCAGTGTTTAATGTGGCCTTTTTTGCCATTTGCTTTTTCTTGGGTCCGTTCTTTGCTCATTATTTCTGTCCATTTGTATTACTGTCTATTCATGTTCCTAGTTAGCAGCTGGCAGGCAATAATACATGGAACAGCTTTTAAGGGTATTCTGGGCTTTGAAGAGAGCTTTTAAAGGGAGAACTGGCTAAGCAGTTAGTTCAGATTTCATAGGGATTATGTAGCATCTGATTCAAGCCTAGTAAAATCACATCCTGTTACATATTTACTCATGTGTGGCACTGACCGTGCCTTTTTGACTCATCAGACACGGGGACAGGTAGAAGAATAATCAACACACTAAGCACATTTTTAACTGGGTGCTGTAATAAATTGCCTTTAGGTTGTGACAGTTCAGAGACTGAATCTGCAGGGGAAACGGTCTTGAGTCATGGGCTTGGCCCCTCTGTTAAACTGTAACACAGACAGCAGAGGACAGAAGCGGTGCACCTGCGAAAGACACAAGTAAAATACAGTAGAGGCTCTTGCTTTTTATTAAAAGAGTGTTCTGGTGCAAGCATTTTTTAACTGCAGTGTGTTGGGTAACCTTTAGCAGCCTTCAGAGCTGTATTCACCAAATGGAAAATCTATCTTCATTTGGTGCACGGTGGGTGTTAATTTTAGAGCCTTTGACACCAAATGTTTCCTAGTGTAATCGGATTATAAAAGCAGTGTTTAAAAGGCAAGACTAACTGCAGCCAGTGGGGTTTGCAATGGAAAACAAATTTTCTAATTAAAAGGAGCCAGTTGAGGTGGTTCAAACAGCTGGCTAGGTTTACCTCTTGGGCATATCCTAGGTAAGATGTTTTGGGCATGTCTTACCAGGAGGAGGCCCAAGGGCAGATTTGGGATACACAGGAGAGATTATATCTCTTGGGTGGCTTGGGAACGCTTTGGTGTCCTCCTGGAACAGCTGGAAAAAGTTGCTGGGGAGAGGGAGCTCTGGGTGTCTCTGCTTCGACCGTCATCCGTCATTTGCGTTACGATTGTGATGAACTTCCTTTCTTTCCTTTGTTTTGAATTAACATAAAGTCATACTAACAGCACCTTCTCTACTCTAAATACATATACAGTTTTTTCGTTGCTGTTGTATCTCCTGACCTGCCTCAGGGCATTTGTTCTTTATCAGTTCAATGAAATAAGCTACATGAACAGTGGAAGTTAAAAGCATATTTCAGGCCTGCTTATGGGGCAAATGACTGGGTGTGCATCCAAAGTTAGTGAGGGTGGTCTCGACCTGTGCAGATCCCAGTGGAAAAACCTGGAAACTATTATAATAAATGTCAAACCACATCTTTATTGATACATGCTGAGGTGTCAAAACTACTCATTGAAGGTAGAGGGGAAATCGTCAGATGTCATCTTTATGGGCAGACTAGTTAAAATGTTACATTAAAAGAAACAGACAGTACTTTTTTCTTTGTGCTTAACGCCATAGTTAAAGATTAAAAATGGCTTCCTCTTCTTTTTGTTAACATAAATTAACTTTGCTGGACATAAATAGATGAGCGGAACACATAGTCTTTTTCCCCCTCATCTGGGTTGTCAAATCATGACTAATTTGCTGTAATATTTCACCCTCTTACAGTGCAGATGTGCAGATAGTAACTACTTTACAGGTAGTATTATATTGTTAAAAACAAACGAGGCATAGTGAAGGTGGTCACTGCTGGATTGAAAGACACAGTGAGGACTCTGTAATTGTTTTCTTTTTTCCTCCTCTGGAAAATTAGACTAACAGGTAAAGTTGTGTTTTTTTTGGTGTGAAAGTGTATCAAAGCGATGCCAGCAGGACTGCTCGTTATCTCACTGCTCACTAGTTAAAGAATCCTGCAGTGAAACTGCTGCACCGCATGAATGCAGAAAAATGTAAGAATACTTGAGGAGAACGGATTTACACAAGATGCGTGATCCCAAAACGTCGAGGTCATATTCAATGCAAATAGTCGGTCAGGATGCCAGCAGAGTCGGATTTTATTCATATGATCTAATTAATTATAAGTCTTACAGATTCATTCAGGATTGAAAAAAACAAACAGAAACAGTCAAAAGCCTTGATGGATTGTCCTTTTTCCTGTGATAGCTACTTTTTGGTTACTCTCCTATTTCTCTCATTTAATATTGTTTCTTGTTTCCATTCTGCGCGGTATTCTGTTCAGGCAGATAGTTCCTGGGATATTCGAGGATCGGCGGTGTTTAGATTAGGCAGTATTTCTTGTGCTTGGCTCCGGGGCCGTAAATGAACTCCGGAGATCTGGCTTTGCATGTTTTGCTCTGGTAGGAGTGAAGGAAGAGCTCTGAGTTCTGAGTTCATTTAGGTGCAGCCTAAACTGATTTGTTGCAAGGAGCGGGTGCAGGGAGAAGATTTGCCTCTGCCGTTTCTCTGTGAGGCATCAGAGCAGAACGACTCAGAGGAAAGGATGTGAGAAGGAGGGATGAGGGTAAGAGAACTCTTACACCAACCTGACTCTGCTCTGTAACGCTCTGCATCACTGTTTCATCCAGTTCTTCTTCTGTTTCAAGTTTTCCTCCCCGTTGCCATTCTTATACTTGCACTTTAGTCTTCCTCTGTCTTTCTTTCTTTTTTCATTCTCTCCTGTATCCTTTTTATTTATATCAAACTCTCAATACTTTTCCCTCACCCCACCCTCTCACCTCCACCCTCAACCCTCTCACTGCCACCCTCCCCATGCATCAAATGCATGTGTTTGAATCTCCAACTCTAACACTCAGAGGTTAGTTGTTACAAAACTTCTTCGCATTATTTCAACATGTAGTCAAGCAGCCTGTGTTGGCTTGTGCAATATAATTGCATGTCAGACTTAGAGAACACTGACCTTCTCTCCGAGCTTCCGTCTTCCCACCCTGTTAACCATGCTGTCTATTAAATTCTTTATTGCTCCCAGATCAGACGCAGACGGTCTATCCTACAGATTCTAACATTTTGTTTATTTTTATCTTTTATCTTCACATCACAGACATATGCTGAAACACACACACACAAAGCTGGCACAACTTTCAAAAGACTTGTGTTGTGAGGTTATTTAGAAACAAACAAACAAAGGTCCTGAATTTGACGTGATTTGGCCCGCGTTGTTTCTGCACAGTAATTATATCCCAAATTGCATCCGAATCGATGACATTACTAGTCTGAATGCATTATGTACCGTTTCATCTTTATCACATTCTGTGAATACTGTGATGTAGCAACTTTGTAGTACTGTCACACCCACAGTAGTAATAATAACAGTAGAGATGATGAGAATAAAAGTGGTTTTCCTAATATTAGTAATCATGTATTTTGTTTAGCCCTTTTAAACAGAGCTCACAAAGACCTGCAAGCATACAAACAGAATAGAAACCGTACCGATAATGAACGACTGTATGCCCACGCCACATGCATCCAAATAATCAAACAGCTGCTAAGTTGATACTTTGAATCTAGCCAACCCCTTACACTGTAACTATCACCAGAAACTACCTGTATTATGACAAAAATAATATGGCTGGAATACCAATAATAATACCCTAAATGGACCTGTTATGCTCTGTTCCAACTCCATGTTTTAGTTTGTGCACTCTGCTAAAGTAGCTGTTTTACAGTCATGTGGATAAAGCTTTAGTTGTGAAAAACTATTAGTTCAGTTGCTTGTACACTAGAATGACATTTAGTAAGAATAACTTGAAGTAATAGTTTGTCTGTATGATTTTTATCAGGCTCCAACATCACTGTGGAAGTATGATTGGCACAGCATTTCAGTTTTCAGTGCTGAACTTCAGTTCATTGTAACACCTTGATTTTTTTTTTTTTCAGCCATTCTGTTGTAGATTTTCTGATGTCGTTGGGATCATTGTGCTATTGCATGACCTAGTTTGGCCCAAGCTTTAGTTGTCATACAAATGGCCTCACATTTGACTCTTGAATACTTTGGTATACAGAGGAATTCATGCTTGAGTTAATAACTTAAAAGGTGCCCAGGTACTGAGGTTGCAAAATTTTTTTTTTTTCACAGCTTTTCTGCGCATTGAAAGAGAAATTGCACACTTGATGCTCCAGACTAGTAAAATGATAAAAGGTCTGCCTTTATAGAAGTGGTCAAACTTGCTTTATCACTCACTTTATCAAGTGCATAGAAAAGGTGTGCTTAGTTTTTCCCAGAAAAGCATCCAGTCCTTCTGCAGTCCTTGGGTCTTCTTTGCTCACATCCACAGCCCTGTGTCTGAGATGACTTCAAAACTGGCATCATGCGGAGCCAATAGTTGAAAGAAACTGTTTGAAACTGAGTATTTAGAGCAAACCTGAAGTAGCACTTATTGGGAAACGTGCAGGTTAACAAGTGTCTTTAAATCAACCAATCTCGTAACGTACTGATGCTGATTTTTTTTTTTTTTTAGTGAACTTTGATATCATATGTATTTCTTGCATTTTAAAAAGCTGAGAGTATGTATGGCTGCCACTTTGATTAGGCCGCTCTCATAAATTGTAAAGAATTAAGTGTCTGTGGAACTTCTCTGTAAAATAAACTTCCTGTAAAAGTAGAACTCAAAAATAGTACTGCCAATGTAACATGTGTGAAACCTGGAAACACCTTGCAACAGTCCTTCCCTGCCCTGCCAAACAACCACACCAAATCAGCAGCTAGGTGGCAACTACACCTGAGCACTGAACCCTATACTGGAAATTCCTCAATAATTGCAGGGAGCATCTTAGAAACAATCTGTTCGCATCCCTGATAACTACTCTGACACCGAGAGCTTATAGGGCAGCACCAACTGTAAGTAAGCACCCTTACAGTTCTTTTGTTAAATAAATTCAACATGTCTTTCTCAGCATATCTGTATATGTGTGTGTGATGCAGTCATTTCAGTCTTTGATTTTCTGCATGATGAGATCTTTTCTATAGAGCTCTTTCTTTCAAATGATGCCTCTTGTAAAATTAATCATATTATTGCGAAACTACTCCTATCGCCAGTTTATTAGGCCAGTACCAATGCCATTGAACTGTAAAGCAACAACAACAAAAATCAGACATCTGGATTTCTTAGTATGGAAGCATACTGCTGATGTATTTGGTTATTTTTATTGAGTCTGTCCACTCTAGCAGCAAATCTAATATCTGTAGAATCGGTTTTAGGGAGTTTGGTTGTTAAAATGTCATTTCTAATATCATCCCAGTCTTTTAGCTTCATAAGACACTCCTGCACAGAATGATAAGCATCAGACCTCTGAACTTATTCTGCTCAGTTGGGAGTTGGAGCTCCGTTCACTTTGTCTGATAGGAGAAGAAATCAGGTGAAACTGAAAGTGTTAGCTACTGATGAGGCTTGATTGTAGCTCCTAAGACTTTTGCGATTGTGTCTTTATAGTTTTGGGTAAAGTAAGAGTGGGATAAGGCTTTTATGTTCTTTCTGCTGTTTTCTGCATTAAACCTCCCACGAAACTGATTGTCAGGGTAAGCATTTATATGTAACTCTGCTACAGTGTTTGATAGCACCCACTGTCAGGTGCGGTGTATGTGCGCGTTTGTGTGTGTCAGAGCGAGTGCATAGCTCTATAAAATATTCATAGCCAGCGTTCTGCGACATTATTCCTTACATCAATATTGCATCGGGCCTTTAAATGCTTTTGTTTCAAGGCACTTGGGTTGAGCTTGCACTGCTATGCAGGCCTGTCAGTATTCAATACTGTATTTAGACACATCTTGTGCAGATGACAGGTAGACAACAGGAAGGATTAATGGGTGAAGAGCTGAGGAGAGATAAGGATGATGACTAATGTTGAGTTAACAGGAGGCATGGATTTAAACTTTCCTTTGTTTTGATATTTGCATAAAGGTAATGATATTTAGCTGCAAAGTGCATTTTTTGAAATCTTCTTTCTACTCATTGTTTTCGACTTTTTGTTTTTGGAAAGTGTGATGACTACGGATGACTATGCACACAAAGCTTGCCTTTAATTCATTTCCAAAATCAACGTATAATTTTTCCCGTATGAACTGCCACAGATCTGATGTCTGCCAGATTTAAAAATAGTGCCCTAAAGAAGCGAAGTATTCCTTAGTCCATCTGTTCAAGGTCACCTCACGAATGTGGCGAGTTCTTTTCTTGAAAGGTCGACACAGTTCGACCCACTTGTGCTCTGTTCCTCTTCAAAATAGTGATTCCTCAGTGGTTCTGACTTTCCATCTTTCTGTTTTTAAGGCTTGAGCCAGGGAACAATCAAAGCTCTGGTTACTCGGCCAAATGATTCCCTCTTTCTGTCCTGAACCCGGCCAAACATCATCCACTTATCCTCCAAAGACATGATATTCTTCCCTTCTCCTGCACTCTGTACGTGTTGTTTTTTTCTCTCTCTCCCTCTCCGTCTGTGGTTCAACCATTCTCTACCTCAAAGCCCCCTCTCTTCCTCCTAGTGTCAATCTTCTACAGTCGAATGAAAAATGCGTCCAATATCCCAGAGACAGGGCAATAATGACTGGAAAGCAATAGAGGTGAAGCAGACAGATAGCATCCTGCTAGTGATAGCAGTCTTTGCTTGGGTTAGCAGTTGTGAGGAAGTCGGTTAAAAAAAAAGATTTTTTTGCTGGGCTGTCTATTTTCTTGGCCCTCTTTCTTTCTTTTGTTCATATGGTAGCTTTTGATACTTTGTCAGGATCTCTTGTAGGTGATATGAATCGCTTACATTTTTTAGTTCACCTACTCCCATGGAAAAACAATATTTCATAGAACAACACAAACCACGCTATTTTAAAGTTTCTTTATCATCTATTGAAGAACTTATGAACCTTTTTTACATGGCAAATGGCAAACGTCTCATTGGGTACATTTTTACTGAATTCTATTCTCCTAAAAGTGTCGGACTTGTCATGTCCTAAATGTGAAATTTGTAGCTTTTAGTGGCCCACGTGACTGAAACCAAACCCTTTTTCTTGAGAAGAGTGATATTCAGTCAGTCATGTGTAGGGATGGGTACCGGTGTCCGGTGCCATGATGGCACCGGTTCTGACATAAACGGTAGTAACCAGACCGAAAAGCAGCGCACATTTCGGTGCTTTATTTCGGTGCTTTTTTTCCCTGAGCTGTGATACACTTCTAGCCAATCATTTTACGTTTCCGAGGATAGTAGGCGGGCCCAGGTACGTACGTTCTTTTATGCAGAGCTACAGATTAAAAATGCCCAAGGCAAAGCGGTCAAAAGTCTGGCTGTACTTCACAGCAAAATATGCAAACTCAGCAGCAACAAGTGCTTTAAGCTGATACTGTGATACTGTCAAAGGAAGTAACACCTCGAATCCGATGAAACACCTGGCGACGCATAGCGTTTTTTTTTTTTAAAAGCCGAGAAATGCGCTGTATTTGATGGCAGCAGCAGCCGTTCTTCTCTGCGTGAGTAGCTTAATGTTGTTCGTGTGTAATTTACGTTGAGTAGGCTAACCACGTTATTACATTAATGCATGTAAGGTGAACTAGCAAACATCATCATAGCTACATGCGGCTGTCTTCTTGTTTGAAGGCAGATACTCCCTTCACCCTGGCCAAAAAGGCTAAAATGACCAAAGAAAAAGTGGAAAACAGTTAAACATGAGAGGTTTTTGGACAAAGTTTGTATTTTTTCCATTGTTTAAGCACTGCTTCCAGCTAAGAGTGATACCATATATGCCCCATAGCTGCAGAAAAGGCTAACATTGTTATCTTTTTACAAAAAACTAGCTGACCATGAGAGGTTTTTGGACCAATTTTGTGTTCTCCATTCTTTAAGCACCGGTTTGAGCACCGTTTGAGCACCGGCACCGTTTCAAAAGTACCGATTTGGCACCGGTATCGGATAAAACCTAAACGATACCCATCCCTAGTCATGTGTCATAGTTTTAGCAATAGCTTGTTGGATAAAGGTAGCTTAGGTGCATTAGCAGTGCAAGCAGGGAAGCGTGGATCGGAGGGGAAATGGTGAATGTAAAAGGCCATTAGGAGGCACCCTGTGTGTCTGTGTGTGTCTGTGTGTGCGTGAGTCGGAGCCTGATGATGGATGGAGTCTGCTGACGTGTGCAGCCCAGTGGACTGTGAGACTGGACATGGCTGGTCTCTCTCCATCTCTTTCTCTCACTCTGTGCTTCACTTCTTCTTTGCTTCACTTCCTCAGGGCCAAACATGTCATGTCGCCACTGCTCACACACTCTCCTTACTTTTGTCTCTCTTGCAGGCTTTTCATCTGGGTCCCCATGTAACCTGACTTTATTCAACATTTAATGGTATTGCAGCTTTTAGACATCATACATACTTTAATTAGCCCGACCTACCCATCATTTCCTCAAAGCCGAGGTCTTGGAATGGTCAGTCAAATCTGTCCATCGTGGTTGTCGAAATGTTCGGTGTATTCACAAGTGAATGAAGAGATAATGTGATTCTTTTGAAATGGAATAAAAGATGAAATCCTATCAGGTGTTTGTAATGTCAAGAAAGTATAACCATGAGTTGAGGAAGCCACCCATGACTCTCACTATACACTTGCTTTGTAGGATGATCCATTTAAATTATCATAATGAGCCATAATGCACAAACCTGATGAGTCTGTAAATGAGTCATTTAACTTTTCTGTACTTGAATTCTTGTGAAGATATGAAATAAAATGGGAAGAACTACTTATTCTGATGAATCCCAATTTAGAAACACCTGCTGTGATTTTAACAATGTCTCCTCGTTGCTTATCATACAATAAGAGATGAGTGAGACCTCTGCTGAGGTTTGTAGATGGCTGATTCATATGCGGAGGAATTTGTTTTGACTCATTTTCATTCACGTCAAGAGTGTTTTTCAGGGCTTTCTTTGGATTTTTGTGATGCAGATGTTTGTTAACATCCTCACCATCTTCTTTCAGTCTGTCATAATTCAGATTGCCTCTCGCTCTGTCTGTTCTGTTTATTTTACCTTGCTGTGACTGTTTGATTCCGAGCAGAGGAAGACTTTCAGGGTTTCAGGGATGTTCCTCCTTATTCAATCAAGCACACTGTCACTGAATAGGGAGTGCGTTGCTAGGCAACTATGAGAACCCAGGGACAGGGTTCAAATGGTGGTCCTGTGTCTGCGGAGTGCATACTGCCTCAGTCTATGCTACTGCTTCATAAGGTTGATTTTCCTTTTTTGTGGTTAAATGCTAGCGTTTTCTATTTATTTACTGTAAAGTCACTCTTTAGCTTCACTATAAAGAATTGATAAACTCTGATAGACATCTGATAAATGGTTTCAGTTTCACTTGACTGTGAATTTTATAACTTTTTATTTTTGATTTACCCTTACTTTTCAAAGCTGTCCTTTTTGTGGAATAGCAAAAACATGAGTATGGATCAACCTTCAAAGCTGAAAAAAATGAGCCCACATGAAATTGGCAAACAGTGCAGTTCCTTGATTTGCCATGTGAGGCTGGCTCCAAAAGCAAGTTAGTTTATAGGCCGTGTTAAAATGTAAATACACTGTTTACAGCCTGTCACAAAAAATAATTTTGGTCTGTGTAGGAAATTCTTTCTTCCTAGTGTGGAAAATGTAATTATTCAGAGTTATAATTAATTATTATTGTTAGAAATGTACTGGCTAGGAGGTAACCACTTATTCCACTTATTTAATTCTGGTCACTGGATTGGACTCTATTATGGTTTTTGGTGTTCGTGTCTTTTGAGCATGTAATGTTATCATTATGGCCAAAATGCTAAAATCAAGTTTTCAAAATCTGACTTTGCAAACCGGTGGGTGACGTTGCGGTGGCTACTTCTGTCTTTTACATACAGTTTATGGATTTATGGATGTATGTTGGATTAAAATAAAATTCATATACAGAAATATTTGCCAATATCTACTGTTTGCTTCACTAGCACCGTATTTACATTTGAGACCTTTTAATTGTTTTCAGAATTCCTTGTCATGTGAATATAAGTAGTCTTGTAAACACTGAAGAAGCTCATTTGTTGTGGCTTGATCTTAATAAACATAGAAAACTGGATTTTGAAGCGCCACATATACAGACGTGTTGTATCAATGTAACAGATTTTCTCTCCCTAATGTGGAAGCATGTATGAATGTACAGTAAGCTAAATTATGCTAATCATGCTAATTTATACATGAAATTATGGCATTTAAGTGGTTTTAAAGGTGTAGAAATGTTTGACTTTTTTTTTTTTTTGATGATACACAGGGTGGAGGCAGAAAAGGCCCGGGCATCAACACAGGCACATGCTGAGGCTAAGTCCCAAGTGCATGGTGAAGTGTCCAGGCTCCTGTCTGAACAGCGAGCTGCGGTCCAAGAGAGCCTTCAGCAGGCTTTCATACGGGAGAGGATTGCTGCTGAGGATGAGAAGCTCCGTGCTCACTTATTAGTAAGTCCTTGAAAAAAAGTAGTTAATATGTTGCTGTGAATGTGGCAATTTCATTGTATCTTGCTAACAGTTTCATGCATCTTAAAATGCACATGAATCTAAATCTGCACCATGACCAACACTGGCATTAAAACATGGTGGCTAGAGCTTTTCTGTGTTTGAGTTTGCACGTGCTCTCTCTGAGTGCTTAAGGTTCATTCTGACTGTGAAAACACACGTAGGTTAGATTAATTTGCTGTTAGGCAAGTGTGAATGTGACCACTAATGGCTGTGTTAGCTTTATGTCTGATTGCTTAGCTGTACAGGACATGCCCTGCCTTTTGAACAGTGTCAGCTGGAACTGGCACAGGAGTGTTGTGCAGTGTCAGCCCCCCTGGCTAAACTTTGCTAGATCCGCCCCTGCACAGTTACCAACCGTCAGCTACTTAGAAAAAGATCCTGGTGTAGAAAGTAATATTAAATAAATTCTAACAACAGCTTATCAAGCTTAAACGTGCTGCTGTTGTTCAGCCGCTGGTTTCCTCTTTCTGGTGCAAAGTGGGCCAAAAACAAAGAGAGACAGACTCATGACAGAAAAGCCGATCAGCTGATCATTAATCAGTTTCACGATTGAAGTAGCAGCAGGAGAGGGAGGGAGAGAGAAGAGGCAGTCGTTCCATATATCGGTTGTTAAGCTTAACATGGGAATGCTTTACAAACATTACACACTTGCTTTACTTCTCTCTGGGATAATGCTGGTTGAGGCTACAAATACACACAACCGCTCTATCACCTGAGCACACTGCTCCGACATGCTACGGTTATGAGCCGAGTTACGCCATGTCGCAAGTTTTGTGAGGTGCTTTTTTGATATTTAATGGATCGGATTACATTTTTTATTTCTCGTCGATATCCGATCCAGTAATTTAGGTCAGTATCGGACCGATACCGATACGTAATATCGGATCGGTCCATCTCTAAAACAAACTGCTGTTTTGTTAAAGACACCTTGTGCATTCCAGAGATATGCACAAGGTGTCACTTTGGTGTGTTTCCCATGGCAGATTGGGTTATAGCTGTTGTTAGAGGAAGTTTGTTCTTGTCCGAAATAATAGTCATGTTTGATGGATGGATGGGGATGTGTGTGCATGTATCTCATCACTACAGTTCAAAAAGAAGAAATTGTATAGACTTGTATTTTCAGAGGAGAGGATTTTTTTTAAAATCACAGTTCCAAAGATACATACTTAATCTATTACAGCATGGCTTTATAGTAGAAGAATTTAGATGTTGAACTGTCTGCAGTCCAGACCTTTCACCAACCCTCATGAAAAGAATAACAGCTGGAACCCTCTGTTAGACAAGAATGGGACAACAGCCCTCTCCCAAAAGTCCAGCAGCTGTTCTCCTGAGTTCCCAGTTTACTAAGTGTTATTAAAAGAAGAGGGAATGCTTCAGATTGGTAAACTTTGCCTTGTCCCACCTTTTTTGAAATGTGTTGCAAATTCAAAATGACCTTCTGTTTTTTTTTTTTTTTCTCGGTTTAAACATTTGTTACGTTTGCTGCGTTCTACTGCGAATAAAATCTGGGTTCATTTTCATTAATCATTACATCTTCTTTTTATTTACATTTCACACAGCGTCCCAACTATTTTGGAATTGAGGTTGTACATAAAGGGTCCCATTTTATTTTCACACATTGCTGCTCTGTCACACACATTTGCACTCTGAAGTGAACCTTTTGGCGGTTACGCAGAGCATAAGTGGTACAGCGACAAATGTTAGGCTGTGAGCATCACCGTGAGCAGCAATTCATAGAATATATTCCTTTTCTACCCATTCTCAACACTGTATATATCAAAGCTTTTTCTGCATTATAAAAACTCATAGCACGGTGTCACAGCACGGCTTACACTTTAAACATAGTACAGTAAGTAAACAGCTCTTTGCTGTAGATATTGTTGTCCTCTTTTTAAATCTCGGCCTGTTCATCCTGCTGCCGTTATGAAATTTACCTTCATTTTGAGCTGCCTGTGTCTTTATTTCCTGCAAATTGCCCTTGTAAACATTGTCAGATGAGCATCCTTTACCACACACACACACACACACACACACACACACACACACACACACACACACACACACACACACACACACACACACAGGCAGTGTATTATTTTCAAAAAGAAAACACATTTTCCCTGGAGTGTGTCTGCTGTTTACAAACCTATGTTATTGATTATATAGCTCATTTCACACGTTCATCGGCGTAATAGAAAAATGAATCATTTTGTTGAGAGAGAGAGAGAGAGAGAGGACGAGAGAAGCGTTGACGTGATTCCTAGCCGCGGGACAAGTGTATGAGGGATCCTTCATTTGGAACTGCTGAGATCGAAAGTTAAAAAATAAATAAAGGTGATGAGCGAGAGAGATGGTGAGGATGGGAGACTTATGATGCGATGTGCTTTTCCATTCAGCCTCTGTGAAGAAAACGGTTTCAGTCATAAGTTTTCTGTAATTTAATTTCTGTTGTTTTCATGGGGAGGAAGGCAGGACAAATGAGAGGCAGGATGCAGTTAAAGGAAAGGAAGGACAAGAAGTTAACACCTTTTACTGTACATATGGAGCAGCAGCGTAGGGGGTGGTGCGTCTTACTGAACTGTCACAGAGGAAAGTCCTTGTGCGTATCTTTGCCCGTATCTTCCTGAAGTAATAACTCCCTACATTTAAGAGAACTTTTCCTTAAAGCTGTGAAGTTATTGCTTGTAGCCCCAAGGCTAACCTAAGGCCGTTAGGAGCCTTTGAAACTACAGATAGATAACTCTGCAATAGCTTAGCATTCAGCAGCAGCCAGAGCGTACACACAGTCGTTTTCACTCTTTGTTCTGTTCTTTGTAAGCTATATTTTCTGCATAAATTCACTTGATAGTTGCTATTCCCCTTCCAGTTTGTCTCTCCTTCCTTTAAAGCAGACATAATGCAGCTAAAGAATCTTCGTCAGAAGGTTTTACTGTTTTAAAATTGCGTATGTGTGTGTGCGCCTGTGATAATTTTCTTCCGTTCGAGCATTCTTTTGGAGTGCTGGAGTTTTAATAGAATGTGACGGGTTATCAGTGGAGGCGCAGCGCCGTTCGCACCACTCATGTAATTGTCAAGTCAGACGCTTGCACGCAGCCAATGTTCTTTTCAACTGGAAATGGACTTTTGCATTTTAAAAGACAGCCTCTCGCCCAAGACGTCTCCCACCCATTGTCATTTTACTCCGTGTTTGTCAAACTCCGGGATTGTCTACTACCCACAGTGAGCTCACCTTTGATGAAACATTAAACAAGTTGTGTTGCGTTGGGTCCATCCCCTGTCTTTAAGCCCATCGATGTCTTTGTGTGACATATTTTTTTGTTAACAAAAGAAAAATCAAATGCTAAGATGGTCAATTTAAAATGTCAGCAAATAAGTGTATTGAATCGTTTAATTTCTTTCTCAAATGTATTGTTTTTAACTACTCTTCAGATCATCCAGTTGAGCAACTCTGCACAGATTACCCATCGAATTAAATTTGCATTGATGTTAAGAGCATAAGTATCAGTAATTTAAAAGAGAAACTAGTTCCAATGGCAGGACAAAGTCAATAAGTTTATTAAGAAAGAGCTCTCGGGTGAGGTTATGGGTAAGTAGGGCTGTTCGATATAACGATATATATATATCGGATGACGATATAAAAACGGCAATATTTTTTCATCGTTTTGATGGTCACTGTAGTGACTATATTAATTTCTTAAAGTTCTCTCTTTCTCTTATATTTAATATAACCACACTATGGATGGACAAGCGCCTGTTTTTATGCGTTGTGGTTAGCAACAATGACGGTAACAGCATCACGTGTCCGCTTCTTTATGTTCCACATAAACCTTTCACAATAAAGTTCAAGATCCTGTTGAGACTTTTCAAAATAAACTGAATCACGTGAAAGAGTAGATTCTTTACGGATGAGAAGTAAAAAAGAGCCGCCCGGTGCTAAAAAATAAACCTTAGACTCAAACGTTAGAACAGGCTTTTCCCCGCAGCACGCCGTGTAATAAATACTCACAAAGAAAACGGCGGCCGTTACAACTTATGTCTAAAAATGTATCGTTTCATGCATCGGTTAAAACACTCGACTCCAGCTACATGACGCGCAGCTGGAAACACTTCCCGCAAGTCGAGCTGCCCGAGATTCACAGAATTTACAGGAAATGTTAAATTTTTGTGATATGAGATTATGGTCATATCGCACAGCCCTATGGGTAAGCATAGACTGTGGTGGCTGAGGGAACCTTTTCACAGTGATTTTTCAGTCTTTATTGCACTAGTCTTCTTCACACCACATGTATTGCCTTGTAGGGTTCTAAAAAAGTTGACACTTTGACTTGATTTTCAGGAGATCAGTAAAGCTCGTTTAGCTATTTGCAATTATTCAGTTGTCACATTTTCAGAATTTTGCCGTCGAAGATACTGGAAGTATCAGTTTTGTTGACATCGTTAGTGACAACCCTATTAACTTTTAGGATTTATTCATTTGTTTTTAGTGGTTCATGAGTTTTGAATCCCCCTCATATTTGCTTTTATACACTATTTATCTTCTTGATTTATCCTCATTCCACAAAAAGTGCTTTGTTACTGAATTGACTGTTAATTTTGATGTTGTAAGTCATTTGCACAGCCATTTGACATGCACAGTATATATAATACGTGTTTTGGCTTTAAGTCTAGTGTTGACTGGATATGTTCAGAGTGAGTTATAGATACCATTCTGCTGTGTTCCCAGAAAAAAAATTGACTTGTTGTTGAAAATTACCAGTACAAGTAAGAATGTTTTGAAAACTGCTGGATTTATTTTAGCCCACTGGCATATCTGGTGTCAAGAGAAATGAGAGTGTACTTTTTTTCAGCATTGTAGAAAGTGAAATAGTTGAGAGCGTCGGCTACATGAGTAAACATTGCATCTGTCATCAATCAATCTAGCTGTCCGATGGTGGAAGACTTTTTATTCTTTGTTGATTTAATATGGGAGGAAGAAAGAAGAAGAAAACATGACGAAAGAAGATCAGAACTTAAGCAAAAAAGTGACAACAGCATGCGATCTTAAACTTAAAGAATAATCTGACTTAAATATTAAGCCAGAAAAAGGTGTTTATGCTTAAAATGAATTTCAGAATGTTTCATTTAGATGTAAGCTGACCTGAACCCTGCTCCCATGTTCGCTGCCACTGGAAAAACCCTTTGTCTATGGCAGCAGTAGCTCTTTGTCCAGCATAGTATTGATTTGTCCCCCTCATTAAGATACAGGTCACGGTGAGCAGCAGAACACCATACATTCCCTCTTCTACTTCACACACAATGAGAGCGGTGTTGTGAGCAGTTATGCCTCCCCATGCTCACCTATAATAGCCATAACCTTCACAACCATTGCTGCACCAATTACAGAGACACTTCTTCTGGAGATTTGCCCCAAGACATTGGGTTAGACTAAGGTTTGGTTTCATTTTAGGTTTTATTGATTTAGATTTAGCTTTATTTGGTCTGGATCCTGACTTCCAGTAATTGATTTATAATTCACTGTTGTTATTTATATACCAAGGGAAACAAGATTAAGAAATAAATCCCAGTTTGTTTTGGGAATCTTTTAAGGAAGGCATGAACAATTACCATTGTTTTTAGCATTTAATTATTCTTTTCATTTCTATCTGCTGTTTTTGTTCTTCTTTTACTGCTTTTACTTTATTTGAACGTTGCATTTTCAATCCAGCGGAAAAAAAATGTTGTTGAATGACCGCTTATCTGCAAAAAACTATTATGTGTGTCTAAACATGACATTGAATGCAACCAGCTATATTTTATGATAAATAACGAGTGTAACCAGGATACTCTGCAGCACCCTGGTGGGATTGCTTGTCTTTCCCGTCCCCGTCAGGGTGACTGGCAGCAGTCAGGCAGCAAGTCTACCGGTAATTGAAACTTCACAGTAGTGTAGGCAGGGGTGTGCGTTGTCATCGACACTGCTGGGTTTCTGGGGTTCTGTTGTCGGAGGGGAACATGTTCACTGTCAGCGATCACACGTGTTCTGCCACTCTGGGGGGGGGGGGGGGGCACAGCACAGGAAGAGGGAACACTGGAATTGTGTTGATAAAATCTGTTCCTGTGTGGACTGGGTGTTTTCTTTAATAAACAATAAATGAGCAGACGTAATTACTGTTGAGATAATTCAGTATTATGCTTAGTTATATTCTTAATGCTCTTATTCACTCAGTTGACGGTTGCTTGTCCAAAGGAGAACAAATATTTAAGATTGGAGATTAAACTGGCTGTAAGTAAGTGACAAAGCCTCTTGATTCATACTGAAAAGCTAAATCATAACACTTATTGTTTTAACTCGCACTTGCTGGGTAACCTAATGAATGCAGTTTCTTCTCATCATGTGTTCACTTGACATATTAATGTGGAAGAACTGTGATCGGGAGCTTAATGTAGTAGAGATGGCTTAACCATAAACCTGAATTGGATAACAGTTCAATTAGTGCTTAATTGAAAAGGCATTAACAATGAGTAATATGTCCTCCTTTTTAGTGGGTACCAGCTGAAGGAAAAGCAGAAAAGCCCAGTATATAAATCAACATGAATATAATTGTGTCCTTAGTTACTGACAGAGCTGTGCTTTTGGCAGAGATCTACACAGACATGGCCTGAATGAGTCACAGAAGTCTTATTCACAGTGTGCGTCCATCTGTCACTCCACGCATCTGTGTTTTAATACAATCATAGACCTTCGCTGTCCCCTCTTTTGATTTTCAACGACTTTGCTCCCTGCAGAGCTAAACCGGTCTTGTGGTCTATCAATCACTTGGTCATAGCGTCTCACTCAGGCACAGACTCTAACCCTAAGGCAGGCTTTTCAATCAAAGCAAGAGTCATCAATCTTTTCAAGCTTTAAACAGTTGTTTGGGTGGGGTAATGTTTTGTCTGCTGTAATCAAACTGGTCCAAAACACTCAAATTTTTCATTTGTTTAACTTTTTATTCCACCCCGATGACCTGTAGCACAAAGCTGGAAACCCTAACCTTAAATCTACTGCAGGATTGCATTAGCTTTAGCTGAAGGATAACAAATGAACAAACAAGCAAAAATGAAGACTCTTATTGAGTTGCATGCTTATCAACTATATCACTGATGATTTTACTGGCTCTTACCGAAAAAGAAACATATCAGTCAATATTTCATAATATTGTATTTTTAGATTCCCATTATAGGTTTTAAAAATCCTATATCGGTAATAGTATTTAAAAATGGGTATATCATGTGTATAATTGAAGAGACTCGCATGCAATTCACATTTTTAAAGTTCTTAAATCACAAATGATTATATACATTGTTAACAAACATTCAGTATTATCAGTAAGATTTAATAAATGAACCGTAGTATTAATGATAGTTTCTAGACATCCATTTCTAGGCATGCCTTATCCCATATAGGCATTTAAAGCTGCTTTACTTTGCCCATAGTAGTTGCTCATCTGCAAGAAGCTTTACAACCCACCACTACAGCTTATTTTTTGATTCTATTACTGCCTTAATAAATGCTGTTTTCTGCTGTTCTGGGGTCTTGCTGGGGCTCTCTCCCTCTGACTCTGGCTTTGTGTGTACCGGTATACAGGCCAGGAGGTGTGCTCTCAATGCCTTGATATTTCCTTGTACTGTGTGAACGTGGAAGGGTGGGAGACAAAATGGAGCGATGCTGCCAGATATAAATTTACCACAGATGAAAATAATCTGGTGTTAACTAGTGTTCCTGACTGAACTTAGACGTAGGTACAGCCTGGTTGTATTTCATGCCAGTTTTTGTCACCTTTGCTTAAAGCTGTATGTGCAGTAAAAGAAAACAACAGATATGGAGATGAGAGAGAAATTGCAACATGTGCAGATATTCTGTTCAGAGCCTCATCCCACCCATCAGCCCTGTAGCTGTTTATCAGTCTTTTGTCACTCCTTCTGTTTCCATCTTTATCTCTGTCTTTCGTACACGCACACAAACACTCAGATATACACATTCCAGCCGGTAATGCGATGTTCCATGATTTCTTTCCACTACCTCTGCTTTCACAGCAAGGGATAATGCAGCATACTAAGAATATTTGTTTGCTCACTACACACATACAGACACACACCATGTCCAAGCTGTCAGACCTCAGAGAAAATCAGTACCTACTCTTTCCTTAAACTGTGTTCCATTTGATGCTTGGCTGGCTTGAAAATGACTTTGGGTAAAGCTTAACATTTTTAATGCAACTAGCCCCCACCACCAATCTGTGTTCGCTCTGGTAGTCCTCTCTTTTCCACTCCTCGCAAAACTGCAGTCTCCAGTAAATGTCCTGCTCTTTTTGGAGAATCTTGTGTACTTCAGTTGCGTGCTGTTGCATTTTAGATACAGACGACTGGACCCTGCTGATAATGGGCTGACAATTTAATTTCCCAGGTATTAAAGGAGACTTGCTGGGTTTTGAATTGGTGCCTGTTGGTGGTATTTAAAGAAATAGTTTAAAAAAAACCATTTATTTTCTCTAAACTTCCACATCACAGAGTATGAAGAATATTGGGTGGGGGCGGGGGGGTTCCTTGTGTCTTTTTCTTTTGAATGAGATAAACAGGTAGTGGCACACTGTTTTGAATTTGCTCAGGACACCAAGGACAAATTCCACCCAATCTTTGATTATACTCCTGAGATTTTATAAAGAATAACACCTGTCAGCCTTGACATAGCTGGATTTAAGAGAATTATCAGTTGAATTATTCTAAAGTTTGGAAATTTGAAGTTGTCAATTTAATGAAGTAGTTAGCTTGTTGTGCCAAGTGATCACCAGAAGATTGAAGTCCAAACAAGACTGCTTACAAAAGGTTGCAAGTCCATGATATATGGGGTACTTATTGGCATCATAATGACATTAAACCACCTCTATTCATGTATCTTAATTGTTTTTGGATATTTAAGTTTGTCGATATTTATGCAGCAATCTAATGTGGTATTATTTTTACTTTACTGCAGAGTATTTTGTCAGAACACAGTGTACTTTTCTCAATGGAGTTTGACAGAAGGAATAAGATGGTTGGGTAGAGACACAAGTTACATTTTCTCTAATTCTTAAAAAGTAAATCTCGAAAATGGCAGATACTGCTTAGCACAGTGGTCATAATGGTTATGTACCTATTGCACTACTGTGTTAATTTGTACAAACCTCATGTTAAAGAAGTGAATTATTTCTCTTATTGGCCCAGAGGGGGGAGCTACCATTACAGCTTCATTAACCAAACCCAAAGATTCAAGAGCCTAGTGGAGACATCTATCAGTCACTGTGGATACAAAGAAGCAAGTTACACCCCTGTACTCGTACATAATATCACTTTAATGTCAATGATTCTAAATTGTATCACCTCTGAATATCTCCTTATATTTTTAAGTTGACAAGAAAAATATTTCCTGTTTTGCACAATTGACAAAAAAGAGAAAAGTTTGAAAATACGCTCCTCACCATAAAAGGAAAATTGCCACCTTTTGAGAGGACAAAACCTTTATTCATCAAATTTACGAAAATTTCAGTGTCTGAGGTTGAGAATATTTTATGTTTGCATCAGTGTTAGTTGTTTTTCTCAGCCTTTGTGTACTGTAATAATTGTGTTAACACTGTTAGTGTATTTTTAATACTTTTTTATTGACATTGCACAGCACATTGCCCTTTCTTCTTTTCTTTTTCTGTCTCAACGTTTTACAGTCCCGTCTTTGTTATGCTTTCTCCATATCATCTTTAGAGGATGTCCACGTAGCTGTCCTTTACATATTGGCTGCAGTACTTCACCCTTGCCCAGGGTGGGGTGCCAACACACTGTGCTAGTATTAGGGTTAGACGGGAGGTTAGACTTTAATTGGCAGGGCTTCTGGCTGGCACTCCGCACCAGGCACTCACCCTGTCGGCTAATTGGCACCGCAAGTGTCCAGCACTTCGATTGATGGATGGGTACTAGTGTCAGGAAAGTCTATTTCTGACTTCAGAGCTTGTAGAGTCAATCTAGTGTCTCAGATTCACTGGTCAGTGTATATATTTAAGCATACATCCTCATTTGTTTTAAGCAGTTTTTCATAGTGGTGGGTGTTCTCATACCACAAGCTTTCCTCATATATCATCATTAAATAACAGCACTGCCCTAAACATTTCAAACCAAGGGGTTAATCATATCATTGATAGGCGCAAGGCACATGTGTTTTTTCACGCTTCTGTGCTTAGGGAGGATATGAAAGGTGGCAGGTTACCCTTCTTAGACTGTGAGATTTCCATCAGTAATGGGGGACATCTAAAAGCTGACGTGTACCGTAAACCTACACATACGGATCAGTATTTAAGGTTTGACTCTGGAGCACAAACTGGGTGTCATTAGGATGCTACAACACAGAGCGAACATCATCCCCACAGACACAGCGGCCAGGGAGGCAGAAGAACATCACATCAAGAAGGCCCTGAGTAAATGTGGTCATCCCAGCTGGACTTTTGTCAAAGCTGGAAAGGCACCTAAAGAAAGCTCCAGCCGATCCAGGAGAGAAGGACAACCGCTGCCCAAGCGAAAACCTGTAGTGATCCCGTACGTGTCAGGAGTATCGGAGCAGTTGAGACACATTTTTTCTTAACACCGGGTCTCTGTGGCTTTTAAACCCCAAAACACGCAGCGCCAAAAATTGGTCCACCCCAAGGATCGGGTCCCCCGACACAAACAGAGTAACATAGTATACGCTGTTAAGTGCCAGGAGGATTGCCAGGATTTATACATCGGGGAAACCAAACAACCTCCGGCGAAGCGGATGGCACAACACAGAAGAACTACCTCGTCAGGCCAGGATTCTGCAGTCTATTTACACCTACAGGCCAGTGGACACTCTTTCAAGGATGAGGATGTACACATCCTGGACAGGGAGGAACGCTGGTTTGAGTGCGGAGTCAAGGAGGCCATCCATCCATCCATCCATCCATTCGCTTCCGCTTATCCTTTTCAGGGTCGCGGGGGGCGCTGGAGCCTATCCCAGCTGTCATAGGGCGAGAGGCAGGGTACACCCTGGACAGGTCGCCAGTCTGTCGCAGGGCTAGGAGGCCATTTACGTGAAAAGGGAAAGACCATCTTTGAATCGAGGAGGGGGCCTAAGGGTACAACTCTCTGTGAATGGTACTCATGACCATTGATCAGTGGGTTTTGGTCAGTGGTTGTTGATAAATGGTCATGAGAATTTGCATAATTAAGATTAAGGAACTGACCTCCCATCCCATTGTTCCTTCAGTGGGCTGGTTTCAGTCATCATGCATATGTCCTGTTTATAAGATTGGGGAAACCTGCAGTCAGCTGAGACTGAAGAAGTCAATTGGATGAGTGACTAAACGTTTCTCCCACAAAACGCTACGTCCAGATGAACAGAATCAACTTTTGGAGATTTACTTACCTGGATGATTGAGAATGCATCAAGACGCTTCTGTGCTTAATTTTATCTACGGCATTATGATCTCATAATAGCAGTTAAGCTGTAGTCGCTTTACATTACACACACAATAGTGGATAGGAAAGAGGCAGCGGAGACCATGAACCCAGGTGAAGTGAATGAAAACAGTTTTCTAGAGTTGTTACTGTGCTGCTGACAGAGTAAGTGTAGTCATTGCTTTAGCAAAAAACGATATATTAAGAGTAATTTATCAAACCACCTGTTCAGCACATGTAAATCTGTTTAAGTAGATATTTTCAGCTTTACACACAGTATGTTTTACATAAACACAGCACCTGTCAAGGTGATATTGTTTTAATTACACTGAAATAGCTGAAACTAAATTGTGCATATGCAAAAAACTTGCTTAAGTCTTGTAAACAGAGCTTTTACCTAAAACAGAAACCATTCCCTGTATAACTGTTACTTGCAAGGAGTTAATTCACATCGGCAGCAGAGGGATGAAAACTGAGACCATGTGTGGTGTGAAGATACTTTATTTTATTAACATTTTACACTTGTATCCTTATTGTGCTTTGTACAGAAACTACTACTAATCAAACTAAAATCACAGGCTCCGTATATAGGCCATCATATATACATATTACTGATGGGAGTGTTGGTAGCCTAAAATCATACCTGCTCTTGAACCACTTGACTGGTCACAGAATAAAAAATCCTTACAACCTGTATGTCTCTGCATTAACTGAATTGGCCTGTGTGCATGCTTGCTCAGCCCTTATTTGCTCAAAGTAATTATGAATATTGTATTTATAAACAAACACTGACAAGCACTATGCATCTTGTAATATTATTGATTTTTGCAATAGTTTCTTTATGTTTCTTGTTTTGTTTCACAAGGCCTAGCTGTTAATTAACAGGCCAGATATCGATGCAAGTTCAATTGGATAAAGTGTTCGTGTGTATGTCTGAGACCACTAGATATATTGGATGTGTAATATGACAGGTATTATCTTTGCAGCCTGTCCCTTTCGTTTTCTTTGTCTTTCTTTGTGTTTTCCCTCTAGACTCTGACAGGAGAGTGGTATTAATAAGGTTCTATGGAAGTGAACAGTCAGCTCAGCTAATGGTGCTAGAGGGAGTGATTTTGAGTGAACGAGGAAAAGAAGCTAAACAGATGGATGAAACTAAAATCAGAGGGGAGTCACGGAGGCAGCGCACAGCAAAAAAATCTGGATGAGATGTAGAAGCAGGGAGAGAATGGTGGATGAGTGGAATAAACAGAAGTGCATGAAAAGAGCAGACAATAGAGCAACAGATATTGATTTACAAAGAAGCTTTTGAAATAAGGTTACAAAAGCCAATTAGGATACAAACCAATCCAAAGCAGCACTTAAAACTATATAAAGTTTAAACTTTGCACCGAAGTCTAGTAGAAACAGCGTAGAAATATATATCAGGAAGCATGGATTACTTTGCCAGTCTTGGTAGCCGGGGATCAGTCCGCCAGGGCCTTTGCTCTTGGCCGCCACCCAACACACAATACACCCGACCCCTACGGCGCCTCCTGCGGGTAGTGGGCCTGCGGGAGGATGGGCCCACGTCCCCTTTTTGGGCTGTGCCCAGCCGGGCCCCATGGACTTCGGTGGCCTCAGAATCTCATCTCTGCTTTTTGTGGATGATGTGGTTCTGTTGGCTTTATCAGGTGATGGCCTCCAGCTCGCACTGGAATGGTTCGCAGCCGAGTGTGAAGCAGCGGGAATGAGGATCGGCACCTCCAAATCTGAGGCCATGGTTCTCAGACGAAAAAGGGTGGAGCGCCCACTCCGGGTCGGGGATGAGTTCCTGCCCCAAGTGGAGGAGTTCAAGTATCTCGGGGTCTTGTTCGCAAGTGATGGGAGAAGGGAGCTAGAGATCGACAGATGGATTGGTGATGCGGACGCTGCACCGGTCCGTCGTGGTGAAGAGGGAGCTGAGTGTAAAAGCGAAGCTCTCAATTTACCGGTCGATCTACTTCCCTACCCTCACCTATGGCCACGAGCTGTGGGTAGTGACCGAAAGAATGAGATCGCGGATACAAGCGACGGAAATGAGCTTCTTCCGAAGGGTGGCTAACCTCTCCCTTAGAGATAGGGTGAGAAGTTCAGCCATCTGGGAGGGGCTCAAGTAGAGCCGCTGCTCCTCAACATCGAAAGGAGCCAGCTGAGGTAGTTCGGGTATCTGACAAGGATGCCTCCTGGGCGCCTCCTGGGTGAGGTGTTCCGGGCATGTCCCACTAGGAGGAGGCCCCGGGGCAGACCCAGGACACGCTAGAGAAATTATATCTCTCGGCTGGCCTGGGCACGCCTTGGTGTTCCCCCGGATAAGCTGGAGGAGGTGGCTGGGGAGAGGGAGGTCTGGACTTCTCTGCTTAGGCTGCTGCGCCCGCAACCCGGCCCTGGATAAAGCAGAAGAAAATGGATGGATGGATTACTTTGGGAGAATAGGATAAAAGAGTGTTGATGAAGGACCCGGCTAACCTGCCATTTAAGTAACATCATTGTCAAAATTTAATTTCCATGTCAATCACTTTTTTTTTGCGATACCTAACAGTTATTAAGTAGGACATCAAAGAAAGTGGAAAAGACTTGTGTAAAGAGGTTATTGGTTTCGAGGTGACCCTGAATCTGCTGACAAGGCTTTGATAGGCATAAGCTCAAGGTGGACTGTGGCCCCCTCCCAGCTTCGTTGGGCCTGGAAAGACCACCTGCGGCTGCGTGAAATAAATATGCATTTATGCAAAGCCTGGCACACACTCCACTATACGCAGTATGCCCACTGTCATGCAAGTCTTAAGGCACTTCACACTGCGATGCTGTCAAATATGAACACTGATCCAGGTGAGGATTCACATGCTGCAGGCGTATGCACACAGACACACTAGATGCATGCTGCTCGAGTTGTCCATAAGGTCTAATGTCAGCAACACAACCTGAGGCTGTCTTTTTTTCCTTCTCCCCTGCATGCCTTCCCCTATCGTCTTCTCTTCTACATTCCTCTCACCTCCTTTTGCTAGGTTGTTCTGCCTCTTGTCTCTCCACCACCACCTCTCTCTCTCTCATTAACTTTGGTTCCCTCGGGACATCTGTTGTCCAAAGGCAATGTGGCTCTTTCCACTTTCAGGTCATTCGGTGTGTCCTCTGTCGACAAGTAAAGACATTTTCTGGTGAATATGTCTGACACATACTAGCATTCTGACAAACAGTTAGCAGATGCAGGTTCACACCAATTATAGAACTATAATCTAATTCCAGTGTCTTTTTTCTCAGTATAGGACTTAAATGATCATTCATTGATTAGCTGGGTTATCTTTTATGTCCATGTTGTAATGTTTTTGTTCTTATCCCGCCCACACTCCTTTCCCTTTTGCCTTTGTGTATCTTTATTTATCATCTTTGTGAAAGCTACAGAGCTTTTTCTCCCTCCCTTTCATCCTCGCTCTGTCCCCATGTCTGATTGTTCTCTAGGCATGCCCCCTTTTCCCATGTAGGCCGAGACTTACTCCATACATGCCCCCCATGTCTTGGTAATGAACTCACAACTCTTCATCTTTTCCTCATCTTCCCCTCTGTGTTGGACATGACAGATGACTGGGGACCTCCAGAGGTTCTATCCCCAGGGCTGTAGATAAAGGCAACTCCAACCCCAAGATGATCAATCAATCACTTTACACCCCAGGTGCCTGATCAGCCAATTAATCAATCTTGGGCTAGCAGATGTTGTTGCTGTCCCTTAGTGGAAGTGCTGGCAGTGAAGTGGAGGAGGTGGTGTCTCCAACAAAGGCTGAGGGGCTTAAAGTGTCTGGAAGTGTAGTTTCACAGTTGTACCAGAATTTCAATCTTTGGAGGCCTAAAACTCCAATTTTTTCTAAGCTGTTTACCTTAAAACCCTTTTTAAACATATAAATGTGCAAGGATTGTAAAAAGGGATGTAAATGTTTAACTGGGTTAGCCAGCTGCATAAGATCAAGCCCTTTGGTGACCCTTGCCAGTAAACATCAGACTCTGAGGACAGTTCATTGTAATGTGTCCTTAGTCAACAGTTTAGACACTTGCACAAACATTGAGACACCCACGCTCACCACCTACACATCTTGGCCTTTGGTTCCTGTCTGAGCCCCTCAGTCCCTGTCCTGAGCAGGTCAGTCCTTTGACCCTTGGTGTCATTACTCACTGTGCTAAGAGATCCCCAGGGAGAGGAATTCTTTCTGTAGCCTGTGGCACTTGTCTTCCATGAAGATGGTATCCATGAAGACAAATTGAATTACCAAGTTTCTAAAGCTGGACAATAGTATCAGCATAATGAAGTACCCGAATACAACTCATTGCCAGTAGTTTAGTTTATTGTTGTGTAGTTTAGTCTACTTGAGTGATTTAATTTATTTATTTTTTCTCTGTTAGAAAACATTGCCAGTCCTTCTTTCATTTTGAACTGTTGCTTATTGTTGTTTATTTGATGGCCGGGTTGCTTTCGCTGTGCTCCTTCCTGAGCTCACTTGTCTCATAGTCAGATGTGCTCCGGCGGCATCATCTTGGACTGCAGCTGGTGGTGATAGTCCCTGTCTTGCTCTGGAGATCTGCTGTGAACTGATCAGTCACTTTAGCTTAAACTTGTAGGATGTAGAGAACTGCTTGCAAAGCAGATCTTCTGTCCGCAACTGTTTGCAGTCCAAGATGAGGCACTTGATTTATTGTTCAGTTAAAGTACCCAGGAAATAAAATCTTTGCAAGGGAAAAACTTTAGCAGTTGTCTTATTATTGTTATTTTGCTATTGAAATCTGAACATTCAATTTAATAACTCTTAATAATTTAGGAAAACGTGCCTCCTTTCATGGTGCACCCAAATGGACATTCCCACAAGAATCTAAATCTAACACTGCTCATGCTATGAACAATACCATACTAGACTTTCTTAGACTTTCATTTGATTCTAATAACTGACCATTATGCAGTACCATGGAATAGAGATCTACAATATTGGTGATTCTCTTACTATGTTACTAATACTTTCAAACAAGGGATTATGTAGCATTGCTGCTAAACTCAGCAGAACACAGACAAAGCATGCAAAAGGTACTTTTTTTTTAAATGTTGAAGAGATTGGAGAGGTGCCTTCCTATGAAATTATAATGAATAATTTTAACAATATTTTAATTGCAGTTATCCAGATAATTTACAAAACGGTGATCTGTCACAAACATGTTGCGTCACATACGTTTGCACATTTTCATGTGGTTTTGTAGAACTTTCTTAGTTGGATTACAGTATAGAACACATCTGCTTCTCATATTAACTACACCATTGGTTATACGTAGTCACAAAAGCATAGCGCAAACAACTAATACCCCAAAACACAGTGTCACGGCCTACTAGTAATTATTTATTGTTGAGTCTGCCATGCTGCCACAGTGACATTCTAGAGAGCAGGATGTGCTGTCACTGTTGGCATGCTGAGTACCTTTTAGAATTTCCACAATATTAAGCATTCCTCACTCGTCATATCTAGGAAGAAGGGAAAAACTATGTGAAAAGTAAATAACACTGCCACTTCTTTTGACCCTAGCTTCGTGAAAACAAATTCCCAAGAATAGGTGACTAGAGTGCAACCTTATTGGCTTGACAGGACAGCCATGCTGTCAAGTTTATTTTTGGGTGTCCTTGTGTCCCAGCATGTAAGTGATTCAAAATCAGTGGGCCCACTTTGTTGCAGACCATACTGCAGCTCTTTCTCTCCATATGGTCTAAGTCTTGTTATTGAGCTTACAGGTTGTATTTATTGTCTTTGGTGACGTTGCCATTAGAGACCCAATAACACAGATAATTTGGCAGTGGATGTCATTGCCAAAGTATTTTATTATCATTATTATTACCCATGCTTTCTTACTACAAGCACATTTAAGTGTTAATATCCTTCAGAATAAGTCTTTTTTGGCTTGTCCAACAGGACCTAATGTGTTTGTTCTTTGGTGTGACCAGGGAGTGTTATGCCCATTAATTGACCACACTGTATCTGACGCACTTATATCGCCATAACCCTACTATTTCCCCTGGAGACTAATAGCTAGCCGTGAATGTAACTGTTAGTGGTGCACAGTAAATCCCCATGATGCTAATTAAACAGCAAAGGTGAATGGTTTCCAATGGAGTTTTTACAGCCTCTTCTACCAGGACTTGTGTTTTATTAGTGATACTAAGGGTGAATGGAATACTGCCAGTAGGGTTGGTGTTAGGTGATATCATTTTGCACTCCATCTCATAGATTTGATCTGCCAGTGATAGCTTTTAAAGCTAGAGTTGCAAAGGTTTTAGAGGCACTTAAAAGAACGACCAAGATTTGTGGGATGGTATGTGTGTCTAAAAAAGTGTGTGTGTGAACTGTAGCTGAAAAAAGTATGAAAAACTGATTTTCTTCAAATCCTTTTCTCTTTCATCTTTCATGATTTCTTCTTTGAGCAGCTGTCAACAAGAATGGCAACAGCAAAATTCACCTTCCAGCTATGTTGTCATCAATATTCCATTCACACATTGACCCATCTCTCTCTCGGTGTAGCCTTCATTTCATCATCTCTACACCATGAACTTACCCTTCCCTTGCTGCATCCATCTCAAACCTTCCACATGCCACCTGCACCTCCACCGTGCTAATTAACACCGGCGCGCGGTCACATTGCGCTACCCTTTGACCCACTCCCTGCCTGTCAGAGCAAACAGGACTTGAGGCTTGCGGCTTCAGTATTAGTTTGTCACAGAGCCCTGTCGCACAAGTCTTTGATAGATGGGCCCTGGTAAGCGGCTCTGACCCACTGTGCTGCAGCGCTCACTTGGATAGTGTGAGGGAGCATTGATTATGATGCTACTCGTGACAGGGGTGAATCAGGGCTGAGCTAATGGTGGCAGGGGTAAGACAAAAGAGACCAAGGTTATGGATGAGGTGCTGTTAGTTAATGTGATGAGATTTGATTTGTGCTCCATCGATCATGGCATCTCGCAAGATTATTTTTATCTTGCATGATTTATAAGCATGTAGCGAGACTACAGTGAAACAGTCACCTTATTATATTACAATACAGAGGTCTCCATCATTGAGGTGTGAAATGAAAAATGTAATATGTGCATTTTCTTAAGCACTGAGAACTTTTAGTTGTTTGTCTGAATTATATTTTTTGCTAGTGGCAACTATTATTATTGTGGTATCCCGTCTTTAGAGTATAGATCCTGAGGATCAAGATAATAGTTCTCAAACTTTCTACCTAAAGGGTTTGTACTATATCAAGTGGTGTATATTTTAGTAGATAAAAGATGGATTTACCCCTTTTAGGCTAAAATAAAGCATTTTGTTCAAGCGAAAGTTTTTGTTTCTCATAATTTATATTCAGTGTCCCATTAGAAAGCAAAAACTTTACCTACATGTGACTTTAATCCACTTTAAGTTGGTCTTTTTGTCTTCTCAGTTCTGGAATGAATACTGAATACCCCCCAGCGTTTTTAAAAGGTGACTGTTTAACTAAGGTTTTGGGGACGAAATGAGCGCTGAGCAAGAGTGTGTTGCTGTGACAGGAACTTGCAGGATTTACATTAAATCATTCATTTCACTTTATAAAATTCTTCTAACTACTCAAACTTCTTTACACTGCATACCACGGTTATATCCTTTACACAATTTTGCAGTATATTTTCATAACACTAGTGGGACATGTTACAATTATAAGCATGCAAGCATATGATTATGATATTCCCTATACCTGTCTTGTGCAGTAAGCCTGCTCAGTGCTGCAGATAATAGTTTTATTTCAGCATCTTGGAATCTTTAAAAAAAAAAAAAAGGAAGTGACAAAGATTACTTTAAATAAAAAGGCAGGTGTGAAAGAAAATAGTGTATATGGGAGCAATTTAGTGAGGGAACAGGCGGCGGGTGGGTGGGGAGAAGGGGGGCTGACGCAGCAAAACCCACCTGTTCTCATCCCTCTTCCATCCTCCTCTCTTCTGCTCCTCCTCCTCCTTCCCTCTCATGCGCCCGGCTCAAACTGCGGCAGTCAGCTAATTAAAAAACATGGTTGTCCTTAATTATTCAGCGGTTGGCTAATTGATATTCACAGAGGCGATCACCTCCCCTAAACGATTCGTTTAATCTGACCACCGCAGTCTCACTTTCAACCGCCTGTCACCATCAGCCACTGTGCTACTGTATTTAATAAGGGGAGATGGATGCAAGAAGGCTAATATAAAAGTTTGCCGCTAATGTTAATGTTACTTCCCGGGCTACAAATTGTAGTGTGTGGTCTCGATGGCTAGTGGGAGGGTCCTGTTGTGAGCCTTCATATTTTACCTAGGTTTTTTAAATTTTTTTAGATCTATGTTAAGGGCTGTTGCACAGTAAAAATGTGGAATTCAATAACGTTGGTTGAATCATCCGCTGGAGTGTTACAGAATATGACAGTGAGTTACTGTCAGGGGGAAATCTAGATATCACATGTGGAAACGTTCCCCACCATTGCCATTGTTTTTTTTTTTTTATTTACTTGGTTATTAAAATATAAAGACACACTTGGCTGAGGCTCCATGTCCCATCAAACAGCCTCGTCTCCCTTCTTGACGCCTCCATTGATAAATCACCTTTTATTGTCCTCTTTCTCTCTCTTATCTCGCTCTTTTCTTTTCACTTTCAAGTTTACTTTCTTTCTTTCTTTTTTTTTTTTTTACTTTTTTTTGCCCTTCTCATTCTTTTCCTCCCCCAACTCTTACCCGTGCTCTCCTCCTTTACCCGTGACCGCCTCTTCATTAGGGGAACAAAAGGTGTATGGGCAGTGGTGAAGTCTGTCCTATTGTTTGGCCTTTAGTATGATTAGATTATCTTTAAAGTCTGCTGAATGGGATTAATCAGTCAGAAGTAATCCTGACAGAGTGTGTGTGTGTGTCGGTGTGTCTGGGCCTGTGTGTGTATAATAAAAAATGAGAGGCAACCAGCTCGCATGAAAATTGAACACATGCATCGGCCAATGTGCGCAAGAGACGTTCACAAACACATACACATTAAAAAAAGAAAGAAAGAAAGAAAATCCCTGGGTACACATTTCTGTCACATCCTCTCCTCTTTTAATGACCCCTTTAGTCTCGCCCTCAGCACACATTTATCTCTCTGTGGGTACAGCTGCTCGGGCTGGTGTGTGTGTGTGTGTGATGATTTGTGCGTTACAGATCAGTGTCTGAGCCATTGTTTGCGTCTTGGCGTCTGCATGTTTTGTCTTTTCTCTGCAAAGCTAAAGTCTTTAGTCACCACCTACCAGCGTAACATTGAGTTTGGACACACTCGTGACAGTACACAGCCCCCCTGCCAATCCTCTCTTCTCTGTTTCCCTCTATCCCACCATCCCTTGTTTCTTCTTCATTCTAAATTGAGCTGTTGGCAGTAGACAGTTTTTTGGCACCTCAATGAACCTAATCTGGTCTCTCAATATCTTTGACAATCAATCCTAGAGGCCACGATTGCAGGCTTGGAATCAATAACACGTTTAAAGGTCATTATAGTTATACTAGTAGTGTGCTTATGGCACGCTTTTAACTGTCTACTTCAGGGTACATTCACCCAGCGATATGATTTAGGTTCAAGTTCAACTCGATTCCATCATGAAGTGCAGGCAGCTTTACAATAGCCCTTCAGACTTCTAAGGGGCACACAATAGAGACAATTGCCCGACCACAGCACTAAGGCTAGCTAATGTTAGGTTGTGCTTTGGACAGAAGAGACAGTGGCAGCTAGGGCATGATGTTGCTGTGCTGAGTATTGCCAGGAATGTGATTACGTGGTGCTGTGGCTTTTGTTTTTTTCCTGTATATGTCTGTAGAGATATCTTAATGGTTATGTGTATGCAGGTGTTTGGCTGTGTGGGAAGGTTTCTATCTTGTGTGTAGCAGGGAAGCTCGGAGCATCCGCTTGACTTTGAAACTTCCCCCCACTCGTCTCATTTGAGGACAGCCCCACTCTGAGACTCCTCGCTGCTCCTCATCACAATGCATAGAGCATGCAGCTTCGCCTGCAGTGTGTTGAGCAGAACACAGATGGTTATCAGCGTAGCAGAGACTCGATGGGGAAAGGCAATTTTTTTTTTCTCCATACGTTATATTTTCTTCCTACTTGTTTCCTTCAACTTTCTATATTGTTTAAAGGAAATGCTTCTAGGCTCCATCTGTGCTGTGGCTTTTTCAATAGTCCTCAGCAGTGAATGTATGCAGCCATGCATATGTTCATACTTGAATGGCTTATTCTTATGTGCTACAGTCATGTGAAAAAGAAGGTTTCACAGAACTCCATACAGGCTTTTGAAAAACTAAGTACACCTTATTACTAACGAGGTTGAAGTAATACATTTTCTGCATAAATTTGTCTGTCTCTCACATCATTGTGACTTCTCTCTTCAACATTGCTTTAGTTCATTGAAGTTTCCATGCTTCCGTTTATGCATAGGGCTCTTAAGGGCCTGCCAGGTCTGGACTTTGTCTGGACCATTGCAATATCTGGATTATTTTCTTTTTCAGCCATTCTGTTATAGGTTTACTGCTGTGTTTGGAATCATTGTCCTGTTGCATGACCCTATTTTGGCCAAGCTTAGCTATCATTAAGTCGGCCTTTGGTTATACAGAGCAGGTCATGATTGTTTTGCAGCTACCAATCATGTAACTGTTAGCATGAGGTGTTTGTGTTCATATGCTGTGTTTGGTTTTCGCCAAACGTGGTGCTGTGCATTATGTCCAAACATCTGTCCAGAGAACATTGTTCCAGAGGTCTTGTGGTTTCTTCAAATGCAATTTTGCATTGCGTGGCCTGACTTTGGGTGAATTTGCTAAGATGTTTTCCTACTTGTAGATTGATGGACTTCAGATTATTTGGCCTTAGAACTCTTCCCAAAATGATGGGCAGCAGGAATTGCTTCCCTCAGATCATTGCTGAAGTCTTTCCTTCTTGGCATTATGTTAAAACACACCTGAATGGTCGAGGCCAACAAATTGGAAAACAACCTCAAAACTTGTGCTTTTATACAGGTGCTTACACTTACTGATGATCAATTAATCATCAGTGCATTTGATTAGCAGCACCTGGCTGCTACTTACCTTCATAATTTCTGAATAAAATTATGCTGAATAAAGAAGCTGAATAAAGTCCTGTGAAATCTTTCTTTTTCACATGACTCTATATATGCACAAGTCTGTGTCTATGCTAGTGAGAAAGAAGATTGAGAGGACAGAGTGTGAGTATTCAGGCAGAACAGTGTGGCAGCCAGTCACTCCTAGTCTCTGAATACTAAAACTCCCCAAATGTCACTTTGAAGAAGTTCATGAATGAATCAGTATGTTTTTCTTTTGCTCAGTCTTTCACTTTTTCTTTCTCTTGTTTCTTTTCAATGCTTCTTTTATTCAGGAGATTGGAAGGAAGGTAAGTCTAGAAGTCTTTACCCTCACCCTAAAGTGACACTTCTCTCTCACATGATCATGTGGAGAATTTCTTTTCCTGTGTAGCTTATACGACATGTTTGATTTGTCTTTCCACCAACAATTATTGATGCAGATCTCTTACTCCCAAAAAAACTCTAGATGACTACTTCCTAGCGAAGTTATTTGTTCTAAAAGCATGTTATACATCTTAAAAATGGTATCTTATTTACTAGATATAACATCCACTTGGAACTGGTCTATTAATTTTAATTCATCACAGTTTATAGCCTTGGCTGTTAACATATCTATCAGTTTTGGCAAGTTAATGATGATAAGTAATTCCATTAATCAAAATAGGTGGTCCAGATAGTTGTGTTGTACTTTCTTTTATGGTTAATAAAAATGCCATCAGTATTTATCATTTTGCTTGAGTCACCGGTTCAAATTCTTTTTCTTTTTTCCTCTCTCTAAAAACTGATATATCAGGTCTTATCTTTTTCTATATATAACATAGAACTTGAGCCAACTGTTTAATGAAGGTCACAGTAGAAAGGAGGACAGTGAAGATAGGTCGGCTTTGTAAATATATATGCCAGATCGTGATGCCTGTTTGCAGTGAAAACGGATTTTATCTTCTTGGTGTGATAGTATTTTAGCCAGAGACTTAACACAAGAGGACAAAGAAACACCTACAGTACCTGGCAAGGCATTATAAGTCGTATTCATATGTGCACACGGGTGTGTTTCTTTTAGACATTAAGCATATATGCACAAATCACCATTACCTCTATTGGTGCACACGTAACGAAATCAGATGAATCCATATTCAACACTGATAATAACAAAGGGAAAATATGTTTTTAGATGTTCTTTGCAAATCTATGCAAAACATGAAATCTCTCACAAAAGTATCCGGCCATTAGTTTAGTGCATTTTATTAGGCCCTTTGTAAAAATGACTGAGCTTATTCTTGGTTAAGTGTCTGCAGGCTTTACACGCCTGAATTTGGCCAACAAATTTAGTTGTGTAATTCATTAACACTTCTTGGGAGTTCCTCTTAATTCTGCCAGGTTGTGTATTACATGTCTGTGAATTGCCATCTTCTGGTTTCTTTGAAAATATTCACTAGGGTTTAAATTAAAATATTCACTAGGGTTTAAATGTAACTGTAACTTCGGTCGTTGCTGTGCTTTTTGGAAGTCGAATTTCCCAGAGGAACCCACCCGAGGGATTAATAAAGTTCTATCTTATCTTATCTATCTTATCTTATCTTATCTTAAATTAGGTATTTTGCCCATAGCGTGGTGCTGCCACCTCCATGCTTCACTGAAAAGGTGGTAGTAAGTTGGCAGGCTCATGTTGTTTCCCGTTTCTGACCAAAAAGACCTTTTGTCTCATCAAACCACAGAATCCTTTTCCTTATGCTCTAAGAGTTTTTTTTTTCAGTTAACACTTTTTCCAAACTCAAAGTAGGGAGTATTTTACTCAAAAATGGCTTTTATGTAGCCGCTCAACCATAATGTGGTAGATGAACTGGTTGTCCTTCTGGCAGGTTACATGTCTTTGAAGTTCTATTGGAATAATGAAACACTATTCTTCCAAAAAACAGTCTCAGATTTGGTATTTTGAATAAGGTGGTGAAATGTACTGTCAAAGAAACCAATCAAGCCAGTCAAAATCTCCCATGGGTATTCAGTTGTGTTGAGATCTGATGACTGTGAAGCCAATGCATTTGACTCACCAGGAAGTGACTGCTCCTATCAGGATAGAAATATTTTATCATAGGATGAAGTTGATCTGTTGGAACAATTTTGAAAAGTTTTATAGTGAACTGAAGTAATGTCACTGCAGGGATTTTAGTTTTTGTTTTGTTTTTTTACTTTAAATTTCCACATATTTCTGTGTCCAGTTTGCAGTAATTATTATGGTAAGTAGGATGCACTCAACTGTAATTGGTCTTGAATCCATTTTCAATTTTTTAATCATCTATGTTTGTGAGTACAGTGCACAAAATGTGTAGAGCAGGGGTGTCAAACATAAGGCCCGAGGGCTAGAATCAGCCTGGCGGTGACTCCATTCTGACTCACTAAATGGCTTTGGAAGTATGAAGGCGGGCATAAAGTTTTGGACTTCTAATTGCATTTCTGTTTAAGGTTTTACAGCTTTTCCTCCTAAAGACCTCCTCAACAGTCATTCATACTACACCAAACTAGTTAAGTAATAGATAAACAATTAAATGGCAGAAAAGTCCCCCTTTCCCCTTTTTCTGCTATAGAAATTTAGGTTTTTAGAAAAAGGAAAGTTTTCATCAATTAACAAAAACTATGTTTTATAAATCCAGGACAGTCTAGGCCAGGGGTCGGCAACCTGCGGCTCTTTAGACCTTATAGTGCGGCTCCGCGTGGTTTGGGAAAAGTATTTAGCTGAAGTGTATTTTATTCATGTTAGTACTTTTTTAACTTGTAGTTCTAAATTGGAAGATTATTGTGATATTGAAATATAAAAATAAAATTCGATTCTATTATTTTTTTCATCGCTCAAAATAAGCGTCACACTCGCGGAAGCCGGTATACCCGCCGAAACGCCGTGCATTTATCGAGACTTTCAACCCCAGGTAGGCCAATTATGGATCTTCGAAACCAAATTATGTCAGCAGCTGTTCTCCACCATGAACTATGTTATAAACAAGCACCGCTCACGCCTCACAGATGACAGCTTCCAGTCCTGCGTAAAGATGAAAGTGATGTCGTACAGCCCCGATTTGCAGACGCTATGCGCAGAGGTTCAGGAGCAAAAGTCCCATTGTACTGTGGCAGAGCCGACGATGTTTGCATGAACACGCTTTTCACACACGGTTGCTGTACGCACACAGCCGGCTGTAGCTTTGCAGCTCACAGCCTGACACATACCAACACAACAGCATAGATAGCACAGACGTTAAGGCCGCGCGGCGTGATTGTGTGTCCCGCTCAGGTGCGTCCACCTCCCCTGCAGCGACGCTGCAGACCACGCCCCGCCACACACATTAACCAGGTAAAATACATATTTAGGCAGAATTTTTCATCTTTTAGCAGCATAGTGCTTTTTTTCCAATTATTTTTTAAAAGTCAGGTCAAGGCTCCAAAAGCCCAAAGGCGATATAAGGGTGGCGGCTCACAACAGTTTTTGTTTGCTACTTGGATCATTTTAGTTCAGCTAGGTGTCTTTCCTTTTGTTATATTTCTTTAAGAGTTCAAAATGTGTTAATTACATAAATAAAATGTAATTTTCTCTGTAGCACTTCATGGATTTAAGCAACACACCTTAGTTGTTTACACAAAGCATAAAGGTAAAAAACAATATATACAGTGTTATCTTCATTTTAGATGTCAAAAAGCATTTGCGGCTCCCAGTGTTTTCTTTTGCGTGGAAACCGGGTCCAAATGGCTCATTGGGTGTTAAAGGTTGCTGACCCCTGGTCTAGGTGGTGATCTATCAGAACAGTTTCTGTTATTTTACACATTTATCATGTAGAAATGCATCTCTTAATCTTATAATGAGATATCTCTTGGATTATATGTACAACAAAAACAAGAGTTTGTGTTGTCCTTATATTCACATATAAACACTAAACTCTCTTTATGGGTGCCTTTAATGTGTATTTATGCTTGCTTGTCTCATGTGTGTTATGCTTTTTTGAACTGGCCATGCTCAGTACCTAATTTTTGTCCTTCTCTTTAGGCCAAGCAGGTGGAGGCCAAGGAAGCAGACCTAAAGAAGCAGGATGCTTTTTACAGAGAGCAAGTGGCCCGGCTGGAGGAGAGGGTAAGAAGTAATTCGCAGTTTACACCAACTTGAAAAATGGGCGTAGTTGGCATGTACGATCGCTCACAAAACTAGATGTACGATTGATCTTACGGTAATTATTTATTTTTAAATTATCACTTTTAATGAGTTTGACTTTTACAGCCTTTCCCTGAGCTTAATTTTCAGTTGAAATTGGAGAAACATACTTATTTATCCAGCTTGTTTTTCTGTCAAGGTTTCCTAAGTTTAAATTTAAAAAAGTTTACAATATGACGGGGCAATTTTTCTTTTGAAAATGGTAAGTAAATCCAAAACTCAAGAACATTCACATAACTCTAAGAATAATTTAAGAATGTGAATAAAGTAAAAAATAAGGAGGTGGATAGTAGAGTAATAGATAGTAATGGATAATAGAGTAGCATGAAAGCTAACAGAAAATACAACTTTCTATTTCACAACACAAAGCAAAGTCATAATGAAATATTGCATTGCATGCTCACCAGGTGAGCTGGTGTTATTGCTGTTTTCAAGAACCTGCACCATAATGTGCTGCAATAGTTTCTCCTGGGTAAAAGTTTATATACTTACATCATTGAGCGAAACAGTCAGTCACTAGCACACTGCAGTGCATACAGAAGCACACATACCCAGTGTACGCACAAATAAGGGCACACATGTTCGAACTCTGAATTCGACCATTATACACAGTGGGCCTGTTCCCTACTGGGCTCAGCCAAAGCGGTCACATTTATTTTTTCCTCTTCATCCCACTGCCCCACTGTTTTTGTCATCATCCTTGAACTTAAACTCTGCATGCGTTCCCCAGTGTGGTGTGTATAGCTGTCCTTCGCTCTGGCTGCCTTGCTGTAATTGTCTTGCTGCCCCTTTTTGGCTGTCACTTTAAATTTCAACCTCCGTGCCTGGGCCAAACAGATAAAGGGTTAAATCTAATTCATCCCGGCATGTGTCCTCCCGTTTCTCGAAAATGACACTACCCTGATGTTCCTTGTAAACTAGTGTCCTATGGATTGGGACGTGAGTCAGCTGCCGTGCTTGGCGCACTTCAAATGGCAGCTCCATGCTGGTCCCAGTGAGAGATGCCTGCAAGGCAGGGGACCAGGGTCAAATGCCCTGTTAAAGTGTGCTAAAAAGAATACCTTCATGTGGCTCTCAAATCATAAGTATATCTCAAGAAGGGTATAATGCCCTATTTAGTGTGCTTAAATTGACACCTTCATGCTGGGAAGGAGTTTTCTCCCCTTTGAAGGGTTAAAAAGTCAAATGGCCTCTACGGTGGAAGCCAAATGGAAATTTTACACAACTGTGAAGGCGCTAAGGTGATGTTGTTCTTAAAGCCAGACATGATAAGAGAAATATAACATGAGATAGTTTTTTTTTCTTGGTTAAAGGGCACAAATGTCTTTGCAGACAGCAGAGCAGTTGTTATAATTCATTGCTATGATGCATTATAATTGAAGAAAGGTTGCTAATGTTTATGCAGTTTGTAAATTTATTGATCAGTTGTCAAGAAACCAGTAAGATTACAATGTTAGTTATATAATTCTGAACGCTATTTAGCTCCTTGTGCATTATTGTATCAATGCACAGGGAGACAGCAGTGCATCACATAGAAAGGGGGCAAATGTGAGTTCAAGTGTAAGAAGTGATGCGTCCCAACTAACACAGCTGTTATCAACTCTCGACACTGGTCATCCATCAACCATGTTGGCCTCTGGTCAATATTCCTTAGATCAACGTGTCAACAAATGACTTTTGCAGCCCCAAGAGAAACAGAGGAATCAAAAGGAGGCAGAAGACGGAGTGGAAAGACACCAAGGAAACACATAATGCATGGAAGCCAGAAAGAGAAAAACTGAAATGAAAGTGATTCTTAGTTTTCTTAAGAATCTTAATTAGTGTATAATAATGAGTATTTCCTCTAAATGTTAAAGGACAAGTATGATAAAGGTAAGCTGTGAGTGGAGCATAAAAATGGAAGCTGAGTGGGAGAAATGGGAAACCTGGGTAGCAGGAAGGGTCAATGAAAACTAAGAAAGTGATATATTTACAAAATTAAAAAATGATTTTCCCTTATTACATATGGAGGCAATTTACAACATAAGTAGATATTATGTGTGTATTTTGTGTCTGGTTGTGTGATCTTGTACTCCTTTGTGTAACTGGTTGGCATATCACGTTGTCTTACTGTGTATCAAGCGGCTTGGAGCTCCATAGGGGTTGTAGTTTGTTTGGACTGTGTTAACAATGCTCTTTTTTTTTTTTCTCGTTCTGGCCTCAGTGCCCCATTTGGCACTGAATCTAGCCGCCCTTCATTCCCTGTGCTCTTCAACCAGTGTGAGCCAAAATCACTTTTGGCATGTTCTTTTCCTGTGCTCTCATTGTATTTTGTGCTTGCTTAATAGTGTCCACTCCAGATGAAGGCTTATAATATGTATGCACAGTACAAAGAGTAAATTTGAGGAAAGAAACAGAACAGTGTCACAAAGAAATAGCAACCAGGAATATTTAGCTTAGAAACAAGCAAAGAGATATTTAATTCAATTAAGTGTAAAACTGCTAAACAACCAAAGCATTGTATTCATAAATAGTTCATATTGTTGCCGTTTATTATATATAATTGGTTTGAGTTTTTCTTGTGCCATACACAGAGCAACAAGGATGTATTGTAGGCAGGGGACACTAGAGTCAGTATTGCTAGACAAAGGCTGCATTTGCCTTGTGATATGTCTGCTTAGATTTGCAGTTAAATTCCCAAGTTTCAACTGGTTACATTTGGGAATTTTCTGCTTTTATCATTATAAATTATTAAAAATTGATCTTTGAATTGGAGGTTGTTGGTAGGATAAAATAAGATATTTAAAATTGCTACCATGGGATTTAAGTTCATTGCCATTTTTCTATATTTACTTAAAACAACAGAACATGCATACAATCAAAATTGAAAAATATGTTTAAAGAAAACAGTTTACTATTGCGTTAGGAGATAGAATTATCACTCTTTTTCATTTCTAACAATTTTAATGGTTTTTGACCAAGTTTTGTATAGATTTATAGAGAAAGTTCAAGAAGTTGAACTATTCATGGTGAAAAATATTGTTAATCAACGTGTTATGTGAAAGAAGAAACACTATTTAAAAATATGTAACAATGTAGATAATATATTTTTCTTGATTATTATTTATTACACCTCATCCGTAAAAGGCTGAAGGGGTATTGACGTCACCCCACCTGGTGGCGTAGACAAGCAAGTCTGCGCATGTGATAACTCGAGGAGACATAGGATTTTCAAATTGATACCGAAGGTGTGTCTACTAAAAATCTGGGATGAGTTTGAATCCCAGTGACCTTGACTTCAAGGTCAGAGGTCAAGTTTTCTGAAAACCTTGTGAATGCGATAACTCAAGAGCGAGATGAGAAAAATTGTGTAATTTGTGTATAAAAAGGTTAATGTCCGATGTGCTTTGAATCTTCTACCACAAGTATGGACATTCAGAAAGGCTGTGTATGCAAAGTTTGGAGTTTTCAATCTGCAAACACCGTAGCTGTGAAAGCACAATGCTTTTTTTTTTTTTTTTTAACCACTTTTCTACCGAGAGTGCATAAAAATTAGTTTTCACTTGGAATATATTGCTTGCTCACCATTATCTTCCATCACATTTTTCACGCCCCCTTCTGTCTCCTCTCAATTCCTTGCTTACCTCTGGATTCCCCCAGAATCTCGAACACCAGGAGAAAGAGGCAGAGGAACCGAGAGAGAGAATATAAGTCTGATATATATTACATGTCTGTTCCAATCTAACATAGCCATTCATCAGAGAGGCTTCCAGTGACAGGCCATCACCAGGCTCCCAGACAGCTCAGCCTGCTGCCTCCGATGCTGCCGCTCATTGGGGCCAGAGCTACCAAATAGCCCCTGAAAACAATATCTATATATTTATTACATTTTCACTCAATACCTGCCTCGCTGTAAAACAATCTCATATTTAACAATCAACTTGCCAATGTTTCTTTTTCTCTTTTATCCCTACCATATCCCCCCCCCCCCCCATCACATCTGTCTCTATATCTCTCAATTTTAAGTCTTTTTTTCCCCCCCTTTCGAGTGGTGCTTTTTTTCCCCTCCATGCTTCAATTTCATCTTTTTCCGAAAAGATTTTTTTTTGTTCTCTTCTTTTTTTTCTTTTTTCTTTTTTTTCTTTTCGCCTTGTATATCAATGAAATTGGATTTTTCTACTCTCCCATGGAGGACAATCACAGCAGCAATTGCCATCTCATAGCAAAGTTCTACCGCACTGTGACAGGAAGAAATACAGGAGAAAGAGCATTAAAAAATGTAATGGCTTCTATCTCTATATCTGTGTCTCTGCCTCTGACTTGCTAGCTTCATCTCTCCCTCTGCCTGTCATTTCCTGCTCTTTCTTTGTACTCTTTCTGCAGGCTGCAGCAAAAACTACTTTTTTCCTGCTGATTGTCAGCAATAGAAATATTAAAATAAAGGTAGTGTTTTTGTTATTATTATAGTTTTGTAGTAAAAAAATGTTTTAAATTTTGGGTGTTTCCGCCCTCCCTCTTCTTCACTATGAAGCCATCTGTGGCTCTGTTATAAAACTGAAAATGGATTGATCTGGAGGCATGACGGTGCATTTCAGTGTTGTTTATCACCATTTGCTCCTTCAGCTGCGTGACAGGAGTCTTAGGAATTTTACCAGAAGTTTCTTCAAAGAATGAATGAATAGATAAGAATTTACAATAACAAAGTGGTGCATCCTTTTTATGTAGAAAAACAAAACAAAAAACAAAAATAGAGCCATCCATCTGTTGCTTTTCACAGGATGAAACAATTTATGGGTACAGGCTTTGAATTTTTAGCTTCCATTTTGCAGTTTTATTTATTTGTTTTGTTTTATTCATTTATTTTAACTTTTTAATTGGAGACGTTTCTATTTTTCTGTCCTAATCGGGTGTTAAAATTAAAGGTCAACTCTCTAGATGCATTTAGTTTAGTCATAAGAGACGCTAGCTTGGAGCTAGCCTGTAGTCTTTTGCAGCATAACTAATTTAAAGAATTAAAACCTTTTAAATAGCTGACAGGAACTTAATAAATAGTTTGATGGAGTATTTTTTCCCAAAGTGAAAGTATTTTGAAAGTTGAATTTTAAAGTTAAAACACTTTTATGTGAACTTTTGTAAAGGGTTAGCTCAGGAGAAAGGATAACATTTAGCTGAAACAGGAAAGCTAGCTCTTTGAGTTTTCAAACCTGTAACCAGCAGATTCAAGAAATATGGAACTCAGTCAAAAACAAATGTTCTTGTTACAAAAAAAGTCAAATTTTCTTTCAGACAAAAGTGCATTACAACTTCATGGTGCGTTTAGAAAGGAGGAAAACTAAATATTTCTATCAAATTTTACCAATTTGTTTGTGAGAGAACAGGGATAGCTCTTGTTGTAATTGTCTCCTTGAGTATTACCAACCAGTATCGCTGTTGAGCCCCATCCAAACGTTAATGTAGGCCACCCAGATGTAGTCAGATGTTAAAGAAAAATCACTACAGGGAAAGTTGTGACACTGGGAGCTAGTGATGTGCGATACCACTGATTTTCTTTCCGATACGATACCAAGTAATATTCAGGATTGTATCGACCATACTGGTCCGATACCGATACTTTGTACAAAAACTTATTTTATTTATTGTATCTCAAATTATAGCATCATAATGATTACAGGACATCAGATTACTTGTTCTTATCACTTAATAATGCAGGGTTCATCATATAGAAATAAAAAAACTGAAGTTGTGCACTATTTGAACACCTTGCCTACCTGCAGCACTAAAGGACTCCGTGAGAGACGTCTGTCTCGCCCTAGCAGCACCTGTCCCTGTCCTTCTCTTCAGTTCATCTCAACATACCCTCGTCATATTCTGTGATATGATTTACTCTGAGGTGTTTGACAAGGTTAGTGATGTTGCCACAACCATACATGCCAACCCTGCCAGTTTTTCCGGGAAAATACCGAATTTCAGTGCCCCTCCAGAAAATCTCCCGGAGCCACCATTCTCCCGATTTTCCACCCGGACAACAAAATTGAAAAACCATATCGCAGAATTCATAGCGCGGCCCAGCCAATTCCAGTTTCCAACAATGGCGGCAGCGACTTAGTTTTATTATCACTCTTATTTCTCTTTCTGGGTCGCAAATTTTTTTTTAACATATTTTCAGGTGAGAATGTAGCTGTGTAAACTTCAAATATCTGAGCCGATCGACACATCGTTTTCAAACCCCCGCGGTCTTTCGCTACTCGGGTTAAACATGATATACAAGTCACTTTGATAACTTAAAAATGTTATTGTTTGGCTTTTTCAGTGTTTTATTTGTTTGTGAGTAAATCGGTTTGGCTGAGATTAAAGTTATTAGATTAGATTAAATTTAATTAAACTTTATTAATCCCTCGGGAGGGTTCCTCGGGCTTTTCACACAGCTGAATAAACGTCAAACAGAAAATGATTAAAGAGAAGTGTGAGACGATCAAGTGTTTACGTCAGTGCCCGATTATATTTTAGATAGCAAGGAACAGAAGGCAGAGTTTCACTCCACTGAGAGAGCTCATGACGTACTACCCGGCTTTCTTTAGACCGTGAAGGCCGGGTCCTCAGAAGCAGCCTCTGAATTTGGACACCCCCGCTGTTTCCGGGCCGGCCAATAATAACGGTGACATTTAACATATTTTATCCGATAAATAAACCCTGTAAAATGTATTTAACACCCCCCCACAGCCCTTTTGAATGTCTCCCTAGTGTGGCCACAACACCTCACTCTTGGAGCACTTTTTTGCCACATGTATGCAAACCACGTCTCAGCTGTTTGTGGAGGTAAAATAAGTCCGCACATGACTCCAATTACGCTCAGCCATTGTTGTGAGTGCGGGCGCCAGCTGCTGCGAGACATTTATACAGCCGTATTTCGCACATGACTATGAAAGGCGGAAGAGGAAGTAGTTCCTTTGAATGTAGACAATCTGAATGTTATAGTTTCTTTCCAGTGTGTCCCTGTTAATGATAAACTACAAATTTACTCTAAATTACTAAAATATTGATATTGTAATGTGAGAATCGATTCTAGAACATAAATGACTGGTATCGGAAGAATCGATATTTCAGGATCGATCCGCACATCACTACTGGGAGCACAAACAAATATGCAGGCCTCCCAAAAACAGATTGATTCTGCTGTGGCAAAGGCCTCTGACAAAAAACAAAATTGTACTTTATGTGCGGTTTAGCATGTTGATGAAGTAGATGGAAAAAAACCCCACTGGATATGCACACATTCCTGCTGTTTTAATTGCACTGCCCAGTTTAGTGGATATGTTGTGTAGATTTTGTTACCTCTTACCAAACATAGAAGTTAAGAGTTTATTGCGTTTATAACAAAGAGGAACATTTGTGTTTATCTGTGCATCCATATCCTATTATATTGCTGTAGCCCTTGAAAGATAATAGTAAAATGCTTAGTCATTTCTATGTAAAAAAAAAAAAAAAATCATTTACCAGCCTGCTTGCTCTACTTATGAGTCACACAGCAGAAGTCTAAATTTCTTTAGCTCTGCAGAATCATAATGTTAGCCATGGTGGGGTTTCTTCCCATTTTGTCCCTCCTGCTCAGCAACAGATAAGAGAAAGAAGCCATCAGTACAAGGAGTTATTTGTTTTATTCATTAAGAACTGGAAGCCTTTTCTCTAAATTGACCTAGAGCCTGTGTTGGGGGTGCCGCTTCTATCTTCTCCATATTGTTGCAGTGCATTAGCAGTAATGACTTAATTTGTCTTCGACATCCCCCCCCACCAGCATTTTGTTTTGCTCCAGATGAGCTAAAAACCTTTTGGAACGCAAATAGAGTAAATGGGATGAAAACAAACAGAAACACTATTTTATTCAAGAGGTTTTAGATATTTGATTTCATGGCGAGGCGATGCACTGCGTCAGGTCTGTGTAGCTATTCTGTTGAGCCAGTGACGAAGCATGCTAAACAGCAGACAGCAATTTTAAAAAAAAAAAAAGAAAAAGAAAGATTGTGCTTTGCAGCCCCTAAAATGTTGATCAAGGGAGGAATGTTTTCATCCAAACTGAGCAGGGCCTCACTTTTGTGGGCTAATGAAAGGTCAGGGCTATTCTCTGAATCAGTTGGGACAACAGCAGGACATCATAATTTGAGACCACTCAGTAATCACACAAATTACACTCCTCTCTACCTGGTTGTGAGCGAGTGACTGAGGTTATTTTTTCTTTTTTTCTTTTTTTTTTGGATATGTCTGTCAGTGTTTACTAGCTGCCAGGGTACATTTAGACACTTAAGGCAGTGCGTCCACATGTTCCCATGGTGTGTGTTAGTATCTTGTTTGTGTAGGTGTGCGCAGGAGAGCATTCACATTGTTTGTGTGTGTACATGTTTTGAAAGTGTTCCTGCAATCATTGACACACATGGCCTTTTGTACTCTCAGGTGGATTAGTGTGCTGATTAGAACCAGCTCTGCCATTTAGGCAGGTATTATTACCTTATACTTAGTATTCTAGACAGAACCCCAAATCTGGCTCGTTCTGTCTCTCTCTTTTCTCTTCCAGTGGCTCAGTCTCAGCACCCAGGAGAAGTCTTATTTCTGCCTCTTTAGCAGCCCCCAAAATCTCTTTTTAGGCTTTTTATCTGTGAATAAGTTTCTGTTTTAAATCCTTTTCCGTAGCTCTTGACAGTTCCTTTGTCTAAACCGAAAACCACTTGATTCGAGGCCAAGAGGGCGCCGATACAGCATGAGCTTACAAGTTAACTCTTGGCAATTTGGCCATACTCTTTGCTGTGCTTTACATACAAAGTAATGTCTGCCTGAGGGACAGCTAGTGTGGGTCGTTTATGTTGTTTTGCATTTTGATCTCAATCAGAAGTATGAGAAAGCATGCATACACGGAGCAGTTTGCAGTGTAAAAGAAAATAAATGTGATGTGCTTTTAATTGATGTGTGTAACTGTACTGAATGTGAAAAGGAAAGTGCTCTAAATCTACTGCAGTTCATCTAAATGAAGAGAACTTAAATTGGTATCAGACCTTTTGTCAGTGTTGTCATGTCTCATCTTCTTTTAGCTCTACAACACATGACTATTGATCTTTTCAGCACCACAGTTCATTCCTATTGATCTCTTCTGAAATATGATGAATGTCTTCCCTGCTTGGGGATGAAGTTAGAGCAGATGGCACCAAGAGGCTTAAATTTGTCACATTTATGTTTATGCAAGATGATTGAAGGGTTTGGTAAATGTAATGGTGATTGGTTAGCTGTTCACTTAGTCGCTTTTGCACAAATCTGCAGCACGCATACGATTTTTTTTCCTCTGAAGGATTATTTTTGCACGCCATTTGCTAAGGATGATAGGTTATCACAGTTTGAGAGACTTTTATGGCAGTGCTGCATCTTAGAGCATGTGTGTAGATTGTTCAGCTAAACATGAACCCAATAGTTAATGGCAAAAAATGTCAAATCTGTGGAAGGTAATCATTTTGTGAATGACAGTTTTATAATGAAAGTATTCGTGCAAGTATTACTATTTTTGTCCACATGGAGTCCTTCACAGAAAGACATTTATATCGGTTGACATTACCCTCAATCAAGCCTCACACAACACAAGCTATCTGTCACACTTTACAGCCTCTCACAATTTGATTATAAATGTGCATAGCAGCCGCTGAGGGCTGACAAGACAGATCTTCCTGGGTTGTATAAATGGTCTAGTAGCTAGGTTATATGGCTGTGTTTGAGGAGGTAATTTAGGTTGAGTGGTCCTGCTATGGGTTCATTTGCTATGGGTCACCGGGGGATTACGACCACTGGTCTGTTCATTGTTGACAAGCGACCCCGTGGCCTTACAGGATTGCTTTCTGTTATTACAGCACTCTTAACTGTCAGGATAAGCACAAACATACATTCACTGAAGCACTCATATTTTGCGTGTGCAGGAAAAGCGCACCTCAAAATAAAAATGTTTGTCTTTGCAGGCTTCAATACTGCAAATGTGTACTGGTTACTAAATGTTACTGATTGCAAAGTTAGCATTTATGTTGTGGACACTAAAACCAAACGGTGATCTTAAAATGAATCTCCATTAGGGTTTAATGAAGTCTGAGACATGAGGCCAGAGCTGTGTGGACCAGATCTGTAAAGAAAAATTACTCGATTCATATGTTTCCTTTTGCCTAATTACCCTTATCCAATTATTTTAATAAAGTGCTAAGAATCACATTTTAATGTATTCCTCCTGCTCACTGACTTTCTCCTCTGTCTCTGCAGAGTTCTCAGTTCTACAAGGTCACCACGGAGAATTTCCACAAAGCTGCAGACCAAGTGAATGCCAAATTCAGGTAAGTGCAGACACGGACAGTCTAAGGTAGATAAATAACTTAAAACAAAACACAACTAATAATTGTGAAAAGATTCTCTATAAAAAATTTGATATGATAACACTACAAGCAGAGCCTTCTTTTTGCAGTTGTCTAAGGGAATGAAAAGCTAACAGCAAAACAAGGTGTCAGAGAAGTCATTAACAACTGCCTGTCTTTGTCATGTCTTCCTCCCCTAACCCCAACCAATCGCGACAGATGGCACCCCTCCCTAAGCCTAGTTCTGCTGGAGGTTTCTTCTTGTTAAAAGGGAGTTTTTTTTCTTTCCACTGTTGCCAAAGTGCTTGCTCATAGTGGGTAATATGTTTATTGGGGTTTTCTCTTTATTATTGTAGGGTTTTTACCTTACAATATAAAGTACCTAGAGGCAACTGTTGTTGTGATTTAGGTCTATAAAAGTAAAATAAAATTGAATTGAACTAAATTGAACTAAAAGTTATGGGGAACTGTGGAAGTGAAGACAGGAAGGGAAGGAGTGAGAAAACCTGCTGAGTAGAAAGGCAAAGGAAAACTCTCCTGTAACTGCAGAGGGAGCTTTAACTACATGAGTGGTGCTGCGCGTTTTCACTTTTCCCCAAACGAGTCTATATGAGGAACAGTCTGGAAAAATGATCAACATCCTTATCAGAAAACTGTCTGAAATATGCAAAGCAACACCTGGATAAGTCAGATTCAGTTGGATAGATGATAGTTCAGTTTAAGTCACTAGTCTGTTTGAAAATAAAGGAAATGTATTTGTTTCTAAGAAGCTTGAAGTATTTGCACAGGTAAAAGTAAAATAACAGAAAGAAGCAGTGCAGTGCATTCAATTTTAAGGAAAGGTTGTTTTTTTTATTATCTCTTTGCTGAAGGTGTTGTGTTTATTTATTTCCATGCAAAATATGTTATTTGCCTAAAATTGCCCACAACTCTTGCACGTAACTATAAATCTCATACCAGCGGAGGGTTTTTTCCCCACATTTTAATGATGCCTTTTAATAAATTCTGTTGTTGTATGTGATAGGTATTTATTCGATGGTCTTTGTAGACTTTGTGCTATCAAAACTGATATATTCAGTGACGATTAGAGGTCCACGTGGACCAGTGAATATGCAATTGAATTATTCTACCCATTTCCTAACCCACATCTTTCAATCAGAACAATATTAGCTTGCCCTATTAGCTGAGGCCGATGTAGTTCACTGATACGCCTGATCATGTGCTGGTGATAGTCAGTAGGATTTGATCTCTCAACATTCCAGTGTCCCCATTTATTTCATGTCTTCTTTTACAAAATACTTTGGACTAGCTTAGTTTATTGCACGTCTTTTTATCCTAAATACAATGGAGAGTGCAAACAATACAGAGTGCAAACAAGGAGCATGTGTGTGATCCTTATGCTTAACCTTAATAAGCGATAGAACAGCCACACCTAAAGTGACTGAGGAGGAAATATTAAACATCCAAGCTGTCATGGATGAACAAATTCAGCACGTATATGTAACTCAAGAAGATGCAGAATCCTTCCCGTCCGTGATCCATCTGTCTTCTTAATAACAGGCTATTATCCTCCATAGTAATGTTGTGAAAGTGGATGAGGAGCCTGTAGGAGGTGGGGCAAGAATGGGCCCTGGCTCTAGGCTCACCTCTAGGGAGGCTTGGCTGATTGTGTTAGCTTGTCATTAGCCTGCGCTAACACTGGGATCATTGTCTCCCTCTGAAATGCTGGAAACTGATTAGCCTAGCCCACCAGGGGTTTAGCGCTAGACTCGTGGAAGCTGGAGCTGAGACTTCCCAAATCACATTAAAGAAAAAAAAATACAGTGGAATAACATTAGTGCAAAATGGCAGTGCTAACTGCAAGCGAATGCTGGGCTAATGTGTGGGTAGTCATGTGGCACGGGTCTTTGCACGGAAGACACTGATTGGTGGATTTGATTATAGGAGGTGCATTAGCAGGGTTGTGACTGGATTTCAATAGTGGATAGTCAGAGTGTGTGTGTGTGTGTGTGTGTGTGTGTGTGTGTGTTAATGAAATGGCGGGAAGGTCTGGTGTTACAAGACAGGAGCAGGGATGCATTGAGGAGATCGGAGCAGAGGTTTAATTGGATTTAACAGGGAGTGTTTGGCCCATCCTTGTTTATGTGTGTAAGTTCATGCATCACTGTGTATGTTTGTATGGTCTCATATGATGAACAGCTTCTGTGAGCACAATGTGTGTCTTTCCTCAAAGCTTATGACAGACCCTGCAGAGATAAGATGCTATCTATAGCCTCTATTGAGTAATAAAAGAAAATATTTTTTGTCTCACTGAGGCTTTTGATTTCCTCGGAGCTGAAAATGCCCCCTTGAGATAAAGAAAAAAAAATAGAGCCAGTGCCTTATCCATACTTGGTAGAATTATCATTTGATATGTTAATATGGGGTTGTATGAAGTGTGGGAGATGACATCTTTCTTAGAATGTCTTTATTTCCCCACTTTAGCTCATGTCAGTGCCACTGAGTATTAGGTCTTTTATTAGACTGCAATTTATATTAATAGAAGAGACTTGTGAAACCAGATGTTGATGACTGCCAAGGGTTATAACAGCTTAATGCATGTCTTTGGAAGAATTAATTATGACCTTGTCTGGTTGGAGTTTACTTATTGCTTTGTGACACTGGGATTGGAACAAGACAGCTAAATCAGGTTTCAATCGTGGATGGGATTTGAGGGAGGGTGGGTGTTTCAGGCCACAGCTAGCAGCATCTGTCCATATGCAGATTATTTGGGTTTACTTTAATAGGTGGGAAATAATTACTTTGGTTTGAGGCTAGATTGGTAGTACAGGTGATTTCCATTTGTCCATGATCAGATATTCTTGGCAGCAACAAAAAAAGAAAAAAAGATTGAATTCAATTACACTGAGATGAAAATTTCATTCCCGTGCTTCCTTTTTAAATGTGCGCCAGAGTACAGATGTTCCATTCATTGCAGTGGTACACCGTGGTCATTTTCCTTGGCGAGGTTGAAAGAAATAAATTAAAGTGTGAGAGGTAGGCATTCGGGGTAGGGAATGGTGTATGTGCGTGCAAATATGAAGCAGTGTATATCTGTGCTTGTTTTTGTGTATGTGTACGGTACAGCTGTTCCCCGCCGTTCTCCTGCAGAATTCCCGCCAGAGAATTCTCTGAATGATGGAGCTCTCCCAACCGGAACGCTACTGCATCACTCTGACCTCATTACATCCACACACATACAATCACACACGCACATATCTGTATATAGAACGATATGGGTATATCTGCAGTTGGCAAAAAAGGGCTTTGGAATTAAACTAAAGTTTTTACTCGTAAATGTGAACTCATAACAAATATTCTTACATAAAAAGGAAGTTTACTCCCAACTTGGAGTCAGAAGTTCCGGTCAAGGAGCACACTAAAGAGGTGCCACTCCCTATAAATAAAGACAATTAAGACGAGGAGCCTTATTACTGACAAACTCACCTCTTCTTAAAAATGATTGGTTTTAGAATCTGCACAGGATCCTAGAGGAAACCTTATGAAGATGCACACAGCTAGAAAGGCTGCAGAAGCATCTGTGAGTGTTCACCAATCCACAATAGACCAATTTGGAGTGGATGTCACGGTTATGTCACTGCAGTCTCGTAGGCAGCTACAGGAAACATCTGATTGATGATATTGCTGCTAGAGATTCTACGCGTTATTAATTTCGAGAATTAAATTGGTTTCCTCAAAGAAACAGTAACTTGAGTTTTATGTGTTTTTTTTTTTTTGGTTTTTTTTTTTTGTCAGATTGCATTTGTTAAGAATATTTGTGTCTTATAAAAGGATCAGACCATATCTCCTTTTAATAAATCAGATCAGACATCCTGGTAATTCCAAAGGGTATGCCAGCTTTTCTTTTTTCCTTTTTTTTTTTTTTACAGTTGTATTTTCTGTCAGACTTTGTCACATTATTTTGCACATTAAAGCAGAGCAATACTCATGCACTTCTACATCACTTAAGATTTTTTTTCCCCCAAACATGAAAAATATTGTCTGAGGCGAGTATGATCAAATACAGCTAAAACAGCAAATTGGCCCCTGCAGTGTCTGAAATCATACATGAATCATAAGCTGCAGGGGATCAACACCTCTTCTGAATGAATGCAAAAGTGCATAACACACAACAAGACAAATAATGTAATCACACAGCATTTTAGAGACAAACATGTACGCGTAGGATCGAAGCTTTTATTCGCTTTCTCCTTGACACTGACTCCAGATAAGAGTTCCCAGTTGCCTGTAAAAAAGGAGGCTATCTTTCTGTGCTTCTGATTTATATGCTGCCACATTCGCCACCAGTTGTTTATCAAAGACCGATGCATTATCTGACTGTCCAGCTCTGAATGTGTGACCTTTACTGTGCTACATGTATGTGAGGGTTTCTGTATGTGAGGATTAATGCGTCTGAAACTGCTCACATTACATACGCGTGCATGGGGGACATCTGACCGGTAGTGGGTGAGCACGTGCGTGCTCTGTGTTTGTTGGCTAAAGCAATCCAGCGGAGGCTTTAGTTTGAAATGTAAGATGACAGGCATTGAGAAAAATGTTAGATGTGTGATGAAAGAACGATGGCGTGGCCCTAAGCCTCCTGTCAGAGCTAACCTTTGGCGGGGCTTTGAACTGCTTTGTTGAAGCTGGTCACTCTGTGTTTGTCCAGGGTCCCTGCGGAATTGAGATGGGACCGGGGTATCTCCGAATGGTGAATAGTTGATCTGACATAGCTGTGTGTACTATAAGGAACTGAGACCGCTGTTACTAATCTTCTCCATCCCCTGCCTGAAATCTCTCTCCAAGTCAGCAACGTATTACAAATGAGGACTGTTTCTCATCAGTGAAAAACGGTCCTCATTTAATTTGTGTTTTGCCTAGATTTAAAAATTATATGATTTTCTCTTGTAACAGTAGTTGCGGACACAAAACCGAGAAGTTCCATGCAACCTAATGCAATCCAATAAAACAGTCCTGCAACAAGCCATTGCAGGACTATTGCGTTGTGCCTTTTCTTTATCTAACCAAACAGAAGAAATCCAGGGGGTTCCCTAAAAATTCACCCTGCTGCTTCAAAATGTAAATAAGGCGCAGAGCCAGGTAGAGGCTTTCCATTTTCTCTGCAGTTCTTTTTTTTTGTTTAAGGAAATAATACTGATGTCCCAGAATTAATTAAGCAATAATTTATGGATATTTAATTGTGCCAAGCAGCACATTTAATTACTGAAAATGACAGGAATTAATTTAGCTGACAAATAATTTCAAAGTGCTTTGGCTGTAGTCATAGATGTGGTTTTTTTTTTTTCTCCTGTAAAGTAGTCTGTGAGGTAAGGGAGTTTTGACCCCTCTGTCAGGTAAGGGTGAACCACCATTCTGTAGCTAGGCAACCCGGGCGCAAGGACAAGATGGTGGTCAGCTGAGTAGACAGATGTCAATAACTGCTTTAAAAGCTCTTCTTTGGGCCTTAAGAGCTTCGCTTTGCTAGCTGTAAAAAGCACATGCAATTTAAAAGACCTGTGTGGGCGCAGGAATGGAGAGACGATGCACATACACACTTTTTAGTAGCTTATTTAGTGACTGTGCTGTACTGAAAGTGGTTGGCAAACCCACTCAATACTTTCATTGCCTTTCAGTGTATTTTCATGTATTTTAAGACATATAGACTTTAATGAAGGAAAAGAAATGAACTGATGTACAGCATTTATATTATGTAATTTATTTTATTTAATCTTGTTTCTTTTTAACATTTTAATATATGTATGTGTGTGTGACACGCATTTTTCTGCTAGTCTCCTTCTAAAAGTGTGTCTTAAGAAGGTCAGAAAGGTTACACATGCCCTGTCTTCTTTCTCTGACCCACTCATCCTTCTCTGCCTCCCACTTAATGTAGGAACAGTGTTTTCTGTCTTCATTTAAATCTGTTTTACTTTCACCCTCTTCGTTATTGTCTGCCTCCCTCACTCTCCAGTCTGTTATCCCTCACAGTTTTCTTGAATCTGCCTCAGTCTGTGTCCTTTCCTCTCTCTACTCATTCAATCTCTCATCCATGCTGATGGATTTCACTGCAGGGGGTCACTCAGGTCCGCTTTTAAAAAGCAGCAAGAGTGAAATGCGTGTCATTTTTCTCCTTAACTGGATCATTTGTATTTATTTACTCCTCTTATTACTGACGCCTGCCTTAACTAGAGAGAACATGAGGGCTTTTTAAGGGGGAACCGGCGTCCACCCTTTAACCCTATTAACCCCTGAGCGGATCCAAATGATGATAAATAGACAATGTGGTGATTGGGATTTCAGTCTGGTGGCAGCTGAGAGTAATCCATACTGTCGATGTTTATAACAAAAAAAAATGGGTTAGACACGACGTAAGATGATTTCTGGCAACATGTAAAACTTAACGAAATTAGGCCATCAAAGACTTCTTCCTATTTATGGTCAAGGACTTTTTAATGATAACAGATTGTGTTTCAGGAGTTAAATGGAGGAAAAAAATCCTTTACACTTGAAGGATATGGATTCCTCAGAATCAACAGTAGCAACTTGTTTGCAAAAGTGTTTTTTAGTCATTAACATTATTATTATTATTATTGAAACTCGACTAAATGTCTTTCAGCATTACTGTATGTCTTTGTGGAAAAAGTCTCAGGTAATCATCAGTCCCAAAGCGTCAGAACTGTAATTTGTAGAAAATGGGAGACTCAACAAAGGTCTTCAGTCACACTTGAACTGTGGCTGTTACAGTTCACGGTATTTTAACCCCCAAATCAGTGGAGTGCGCTGAGTTGTTATCTTTTTTTTAAAAATACACATTTATTGTTCATAAACTAACCGATTTTAAACAGATATTGCCAGTTTCACAGTGTTTTTTTTAATTCAGGCTAAGATGTTGGAAGCTACTGTTTGATAATAAAGAGCAGTGATTCAAAGCCAGAGGTACAAATATCCTAAGGGGTGAGTGAAAAGATTATCACAACGAATCTAAAAATTGACAGTTTAATTAGAAAAAAAAGTTGGCGCGAACAGGTTTGGGCTGAAAAGTTAATGAAAAGCAGTAGTTGATAAGTAAGACATGAATGATAAAAAAGTAGAGCCTGACAGATATAGGATTTTTAAGTCTGATAATGATGATAAAAAAAAAATTTGATATATCAACCGATAGGTTGACACACATGAAATGTAAATGGATTTCCCTAACATTTGTTATATGTGGTTGTTTATTTATTCATTTATGCTGTCAAGCGGAGGGTAAGTGTTGCGTTCCAACCATGTGTTTTGAACGGGGAAGAGTGCCCCCTGGTGGAAAATACTGCAACATCAACACTCATAACATGGTTGAAGGGTGTTTTTCCCCATTTCTTCTTTGCTTTTTTTTTTTTTTTTTTTTTTTTTAAAGAAATTGCAACAGCTGCGGTAAATGCTGATACCAATGTATCGGCAAATAGCTAATATTGGCCAACATGTCAGTCAGGCTCCATAAAAAATGAATAAATAAAACATAACATCAAAATAAAACGTATTGCTTACAGTGGTGAATTATTAGCTCATTCCAAGCTGACCAAGCAGTTTAATTTGATGAAGTATTATAAGAGTATCCGTGTTTGTATAATTGAGTATTGAATAATTTGAACACAAGAGGTTATGCTGATGACTTGAGTCCACCTGACATCTTTGGGGGAGGGGGAGGGGGAGGGGGGGGGGGGTGCCACTTGACAAACCTCTTCTGTACTCTGAGAAAGAGATTCTGCAATTACTTTTTTCTGCCACTGACTGATTAGTACAAGTGTGCTTCACTACTTTCTGTTCCTTTCTGCCCGGTTTCAGCTATTATCATTACTCAGCTAGTGGTGCATTGCCTTTTGTCCACTGTCAGTCTAAATTTAGCATGTTATAGGGAGAAAGTAGTGCTCTTATTGCTGTTAAAGAGAAAACTTCCACAGCAGTCTTCTCTTGTGATTTCGTGCAAGCAGTATTTTCTATTAGCAAACGACCACTGCTATCAACAGGAGTTAAAAGGGATCTCTTTCAGCCCTGCCTTCACCGTCCATCTGCATCCACGCATATCCCTTTGAGCTGCTTTTCTAGTTTTTCTTCAAACTTGTAATGTTTCTGAAATTATGACAGATGACTGTACCTGTTTGCACATGTATCACACACCTTGTTCGGCTATTGAAGCATGCTGCGTTGGTAACTGAGATCTATGAATGTCATTTTGTTGCATGGCTCTGCGACGTTACAACAGATGGTAGTCATGGTCAATATATGTTAGTTTGAAAAATGGACCGATTCTGTTCCTCGTACTCTCTATTGGCTTTACACATGCATATTGTATGAAAATCCAGACATCGATCTCCATACATCCCCCAGCTTCCAGTCAGTATGTTCTTTGCAGAATGTAGACTCAGCCGTAAATCCATCAGAATATGCCCCCTCCATGCAAATGTGCTGACTTGGGTAGTGCGAGGCGTGAAAGAGGGGATTATAATAAAATGATACACACCTTAAAGAGGGAGACGGACAGTGAGAGTGGGCATGTGATGTGTTCTGCTTTGTTACATGTTAAGTGGAACACATCGAGTCTCTCATATTATTTCAGCATTTCAGTATTTTTTCTTCTCTCCTAAGGTGTTACTTTACATATGTGTATGAGGAGATGGCTCTTCTTTCCTTGAACTACCATTATTTCTCTGTAAATACTATTTGCGTTTTGTTTCTGTCCAGTGTCACACAGCTAGGAAATTGTAATATAACAACCCAAGCTGGCTTCATTCTTTGTTTCACTCTTGCTTCTATCACTGGATCAAGGCAATAGGGACTTGGATTATGTGTGTGTGTGTATGTATGTTGGGGGCAGGGCTGAATAAGGAGTTGTTATAGAGACCTTTAGTGCTACTGATGCCTTGAGTCAAGACCCCTATATGATTGTTTAGATTTACTGTCTCTGGAGCACAGGAGTGCAGACTTACAATCACAAACAGAGTGCAAATAATAGCCATCTGCATTTGGCTACATATCCCATAGAGACCTGGAGACTGAGGAGGAGAATAAAGGAGAGAGTCATAAAAGGAAGATATAGATGAAGATATAGTGAAAACGGAAGAACGAGGGAGAGTAAAAGACTTTGGGACATTTATTGGCAGTCTAGTTTTGTATCTGTTGATATTTAAGCATGCATTAAGCATAGTTATTCATGGTGAGAGATGACCAAATGGTAGTACACTAGGTTAACTATGAAGGCTAATAAACCTTGATCAGTGGATACCAAATGGTACATGTCCCTGTATACCCTGAGAATTTATGTTACTATAGGGTATTTTTGCTAAACACGCGCTAAAAAATTATGAGTTAATTTACGGTGTCATTTCTTCTCCATACAAATTATATTACCTAAAAAAAAAAACCTTTAAAAAAAACTTACCAATGAAATTGCTGTCTGTTTGGCCAGTTGTCTGATTGATAGCAAAGGTATTAATAGAATTTATGAAAAATAAATAATAATAATGGATTGCATTTATATAGCGCTTTTGGAAACCCTCAAAGCGCTTTTACAATTCCACTATTCATTCACTCTCACATTCACACACTGGTGGAGGCAAGCTACAGTTGTAGCCACAGCTGCCCTGGGGCAGACTGACAGAAGCGAGGCTTCCATATCGCGCCATCGGCCCCTCTGACCATCACCAGTAGGCGGCAGGTGAAGTGTCTTGGCCAAGGACACAACGACCAAAACTGTCCGAGCCGGGGCTCGAACCGGCAACCTTCTGATTACAAGACAAACTGCTAACTCTTGAGCCACAATCGCCCTCACCACAACTAAACATAAGCGCAGACAATCCCCCATCTAAAGAGAAAAAACTGCCAGTACACAACATTGCAAGTTACCGGTCTTTTGGTTTCAGATGGACTAGGAAGCATCAACAGCTCTCAAACTGAGTGAGTCAGTATGAAGAAGCTGGCTTATGCTAACACTGTGCTGAGCTAAAGATGCTCTAAGGATGAAACTGAACATCCAATCTGAGGGAAACTTGGTTGACCTTAAAAAGGCACTGGATCTTAAGTAGCAGCAGGTATTTTGGTTTGAAAAGTTTGAAAACCAGATAGGCTCACAAGATTAATCTAGAGGGTATGTGTGCCTGAACATTACTGTTGGCTGCCCCTCCCCAGGATCTAGACACACATAGAAATCAAACATTCAGATCCTTGCTTTCTATCTCTTTGCTTCAATTGCTTTTCGTTGGCTGCTTTTCTTCTGATGTGTATCTGGCTGCAGCTACATGTGGCACTGACATAGAAAAGTTGCTATCAGCACTATGCACTTGTTGCTGAAAATTTGTTCCAGCTATATGAAAGAAACAATAAATATATGTGATAAAATGTCTCACGTAGAGTAAAGTTAATACAGATGGATCTTTTCTAAAGGATAATAACCAAAGCAGAAATTGCTTTTTTAATATACCTTAAACAAGAAAGAAAAGTTTTGATACTCGATCAGACAGTGAGCTTTAACATTTTTTGCCCATTAGGTTTGAAACTTTAGCACCAACATTTTCTCTAAGTTTTGCTTTTCTTCTGTGAAATTCTTTTCATGTTTCACAAATATAAGGGGTCAGAGGTAGAAATAAGAAAAGTTGGGAAATTACTGGCCAAAATAACCAACACCGAGTCCTCTGAAGTGATCAAAATGATTCACAGCATGTTAACCAAAACAGAAATGATACATTCAGAGCAAACCAGCAATGAAAAAAATACCCACATGCCTCTGGCCTTCAGCCCTTTTTTCATTTCCATTCTACCATTTTAAAACAATTAAAAAATGGTTTGCTTTGGGTATTTGATACAGTGTCCTTGTTTACAAATGCCTTGCTCCTCAGGTTACACGGGAACTGAATGATTCATAGTTGTTTTTCGCTATTTTTTTTTTAATAATACCCTGAGATTTCCACAGTGGAGGAATTTACTTCACAGCATTTGACTCCTGATACTTTGAACTATCTGCTCATGACTTCAACATGCCGAACCTAATGTTTGGCTTGATTTGTAGGGTATTTGATGCGGTTATTTAGTGAGGGATTTTGTTGCCAGTTGTATTTAAATACAAGCTGCAAATCAGCTCGCCTGTGACTGTGTATGAAAACTTGTGTATTTCCATAACAAGGCAGAAAATAACTTGATAATGTGAGGACATTAACTGAGAAATAGAAGGCTTCTGTTTTCTGTTAGGTTCTCAAAATCTTATAGTGAGAGAGAGAGAGTAGTTCTACACGACTACTGTGAAAAATACAGGAATTACTTGGGGTCTTGATTTTATACAATTTTAAAACCTATATTCATTTTTTCCTCATAAACACAAACCAAAAAATTATAAAGCCCTTTTCTTCAAATTCATTAGAATGAACCCCCCACACAATATAAGCATTCACACACTTTACTCAGTATTTAAGCACCTTTGATAGTGATCACAGCTTTGAGTCTACCTGGAAATGATACAAAAAGCGTTGCATGCCTGGATTTGGAGATAATCTTCCATTCTTCTCTGCACATCCTCTCAAGCTTTGCGATGCTGGATGTAGACTGTGGATGGACAGCCAAGTTCGGTGCTCTCCGGGGATATTGAATGGGTTCAAGTCAGGGATCTAATTGGGCCAAGTGGATTTGTGCACAGGGTCATTGTCCTGTTAGAAGGTGAACCTTTGACCCAGTCTGAGGTCCTAGGCACTCCTAAGCTGATTCTTATTAGGTTTATTTTTATACTTTCCCTTCTTCAGCTTTTCTTCAAGCCTGATCGGTCTCTAATTCTGAAAAACACCCCCACACCATGACACAAGTGCATTTATGGTTTGATTTGGGATTGTATCATTTAGGTGATTAGCAGTGCCGCTTTTCCACCAGATTTGACACTTTGATTTGAGACTACCAGTTCTCTTGCTGTTTAATCAAATCATGACTCTGAGATTTTTTTTTTAGGCGCTTTTCCTACAATCCAGCAGGCCTACATCTGTCTTTCATTGAGCAGAGGCTTCTGACTTGCTACTCTGCCATAAAGCCCAGATTGGCTTAGTTCTCCAGTGATGGTTATGCTCTTGGAAGTTCCTTGTAGAGTCCCATCTTCCCAGCTAATCACTGGAGTTCAGCCAGAGTGACACTTCTTGATAGGTTCTTAATGATCTCTCTTAAGAAGGACCTAACTCAAGACATTCCTTTGAGGGATTAAGGAGTAGGACTGCTCTTGGGAACCTTTTCTAGGATCTGTTTTTTTAGGCAAATCTGTCTTTGAGAGCTGCAGGCATTTCCTTCAATCCTGTAGCTTAGATCACGCCTTTCAATTATAACCACTTTCTACAAGATGTAGAAATATCTTGAAGATGATCACAGAAAATGGGAGGAACCTAAGCTATAGTTCAAGTCTCATAATAAATAGTCTGAGTGCTTTCAAAGTGATATTTTATCTTATCAGTTTTGGTTAAATTTCCTCATTAAGAATACTGAATGCATATTTATGAGGGGAAAAATGAATTTAATGGTTATTAGTGTAAGACTGACCCCGTATGAAAAATACAAAGTGGTCTGAATATTTTCTTGTTGCACTCTTTCATACATGGGTCTCACACATACAAAGAAAGAGTGGCCTTATAATGGTTCTGGCTGTTTTTGCATCTGCTCACCTTGCTGCATAGCACTACAGCAGTTATATATTACCAAATGACATGAGGGCATTTAATGTAAAATTGAAGAGGAGGGAGGAACGGCTTTAGTGTCCCCTTATAGGCTCTGTGTGGTTAGCAGCAGGAACTTAATGTTAATCTTAATGATAGATGATAGAGGATGCAGCGTGCCGCCACAGAGTGTGTGTGACAGTGTTATTGTCTCTATGATTAACTCAACCACTGTCTCAGTCCCTTCCTCTCAGAGAGAATCAGAGAGCAAGCAAAATAGACGTACCACTGTTTAGTTTCTCATCAAGCTCTTCTGCTATATCCTCCCTCCTTTCCTCTGCTGTCCTTTCTCTCTCTCTCTCAGAGGCCATTACTGGTGATAAACACTGTGGTTTGTATCAGCAGGATGCACCTGGCATTAAAGCGAATGCTTAAGAAAGTAATTAGTGGGTGTATGTGGCTGCTCTAGTCCCTGTAGATGCCCATAGGCGGTGTAATAAATGAGCACCAGGATCCATAGGAATAGGATGGCAGCGATTTCTGCTAGCATTGCTGTCATCGTTCAATACCCTGACACAGAGCAATGGCCTTGTCATGCCTGCTAGCAAATGACTGAATTTCTCCCTGATGGATCCACAAATGCAGAAGCTTCTCTACACCCGACGGTTTAATGTTCCAGTCTGCACTGAAAGTAGTAAATGTCATGTATCTTTGAGTGTATGGGCCTATAGTATGCTTGTATAAAGCAAAATGTAAAAAGTTCTTCTACCTTTTGGGAAAGATCAGTGCCACCTATGTGACTACATTCTTGATATATTAAGTATATCTAGCAGAAAGTGATGTTGGCTCTCAAAGGCTGAAAATGGGTTGAGCCACACCATGAAAAGCCACGGTCAGTCAAGATGCTCTGTCTCTCAGTGAGTTATTTCCAATTACTTCTTTAAACTGTTTATCTTAGCAAGTAGGCACAGTACTGGACAATAAATAAAGTGTATTGATTATTCACACTCACGTTGACATTGTTGAATGTGTGGAGACCACTTCTCATCTCGTCACAAATTGTCATTGACCTGAACTGACAAGGACTAAAGATTTTCTTGGCACTCCTAATGAATATGACCATGCGGAGGTGCACATATGTAGACATCGGTACTTCAACAGCATTCCTGCTGCATTGAATGCTGGGTAATGACCCATGCGTCCAATCCTCTGCTCTGTATCCAACAGTAGGGAAATTTCTCTCTCTAGGGGGCAAATCGTACATCTGATTCTGACTACAGGGGCTCGGATTCACCCCTCCCAATATTCCTCTGAGATCTCCAGAGTTGCTGACGGGCAAAATCTCTTTGTATTTCACACCCATGCAAGGCATGTTTAGTGAGGCAGATGGAGTGTCCTGGGCACTGATGTGACCAAAACGATGACACCACCATTAGCATAATAGCCCTAGCTTGTGCTTGTGTCGTCATTATGGATTTTTACGAGGTGTGCGAAGAGACAGACAAAAGCAGTTAACACTGGGCAAGGCACCAGCACTGATAGGATGTCCCACTGCTTAGATTGGCTGAATGCTCCGACTCTTGCATACATCTATCGAAAAAAGTCCCATTTAAATGCACTGAAGTTAGGTGTAGCATCAATCACAACAAGGTAAGACGGCAGCACTAAAACTCTCATAGACCTCAAGGACAAATTTGTACTTGCTAATTTGAAATGATGTGTAGCTTACAAGTGACAACAAACTCTTTGTGGATACCAAAAGATAGAATTTTCCATTGGAAGCAGTTAGCTTCCCAATTTTTTTTAAGGATTAACTCATTATGAATCCATAGATAGATCCAGCAGATTCATAAAATATGGCAGAGTCATCAATAGATTCCTCTGTGGACCTTTTATTTTGTCTTATTATTAAAAAACACAATGGTGAGAAGTGAGACTAATTTTGCCCTGGTTTGCTGTGTGGCAGGCCGGTAGTGGACCTAAACACAAAACCCGGAAAACAGCGTTATTGCTGGCAGTAAAGAAAATAAACATAGTTTTAAACCTACCCCAGAACAAGGCCTGGAAAACTATATAATAAAACTAATCAATAAAGGAACATAGAAAAGAGTGGGATGACACAACAAAGGGCAAAGAGAGACCTGAAAAGTAAAGGCAATAAATACACAAGGTAATGAGGCTAGAGGAAAATAGGTAGGAAACACAGCAGGAACAAATCAGAGATAATGGGACAGGGGAAGATGAGGCACATGAAACAAGCGATTATCAAAATAAAACAGGAAGTAACTAACAAGGAAACACCTACCAGAGACTAAAACTAAAACTCCAGGACTCAAAATATACAAAACTACAAAACCTGAGTGCAAGAACTAAAATTAGGCTTAACGACATACTAAGAAAAGAAGAGACTCAAAACTGAGATTATAAACAAAGCAGAGAATAATTAATTAATAATAAACCAAAATTAGAGTCCAATGACAAACTCTGGGTCAGAGACCCACACCACAACCAATATACCACATGTAATTGCTCATGAATGTTTAAATTAACCTGAAGCTCACTGACTTGTGGAGTCTCTCCAGACAGTAACAGATCCCCCCATTCAGGGGATTAAACTGTCACTCGATTGCCCGATTTAAAAAAACAAACAAAAAAACCCCTCTGGCCTCTCTGTTGGTACTTATGTTATACAAATTGTTGTACACATTGGCATGGTCTTCACACCATGCTCTGAGGGCTGAACTGCACTTTGACCTTTTCTCCCAGCAGATACAGTAATTTTGATTCTTGCTTCAGGTGTTTTGGACTGGAACAATGGTAATAATAGAAAAGGCAAGGGTTTATTCGGCACTGCAGATTGTAGTATAGCTCAGTGTGCTCTAATAACAGTATGAACTCTCTGGAGGTAAAAAGTCTGTTTCCTCACTCGTAATATATATTTAATACTCTTCTTTTGTTCTGAAGTTTTCTATGTCGCGTCACACAGTTCGTGAACTCCTCTGGATTGCCCGTGTTAATGCTTTATATATTTATTCATTTTTTTCTTTTCACCTTTATCTTTTTCAACTGTTCTTGCAAGTTGATCCTTTCCTATAACTCTCATCACTTGGACTGTTCCTTCCTCCCATCCTGTCTAACACCGTATTTTCCCCTATTTACACACTATTCTGTTCCCCTTTTCTCCCCTGCAGGAGGTATGAGGCGTATCCGGTGTGTGCAGACCTGCAGGAACAAATCCTCACATGCTACAAAGAGAATGTGGGGAAAACCCTTCACTGCTCCAACATAGCAGCCCGTTATCTGCAGTGTGTCAACGATGCCAAACAGGTGGGTATTTGTCCTAGCTGTTTTCATTCAAACATGACTTGTTATACTTGTTAATTCTGAATTTACTTATGAAATTAATTAGGCCACTCATGTTATACAATTGTAATTAGGGGAAAAAAGCTGTACGCTTCAACCTTTATGTACTCAGTAGGGTTGAATACTAATTATTGTTATTGTAAGTATTTTAATTGCAACTGTGTTTATTTCATGCTTGATTTTAAAAAAAAAGAAGAAATTTCTTTGTTTGCAGCTGGATTGTTGTATAAAACATATACTTGAATGCCGACAAACCTTCCACAATAACTTTTCTTATTCTTTGAAAAGAATGACAAGTTTGTGCATGCACCCTCACGGGCAGATAATAAGTAAGTTGTTGAGCTTCCTAGCCTGATAGCGTAGAGGAAGTGGAAGCTTTGTGTGGATTACAAATGAGCCTACAGCTTACGTCATTTAGCTCGTAGATGTGTATAGTAGCTACACCCCAGTGGTCATTCCCTTTTTCTAAATTAAATCATATGATGAAACACACTGGCATCCATTTACATATGCTGGCTCCTTGCTTTTAGACAGTAGAATATGATTTCCACCAGGCTACTGGCGCCTGAATAAAGCTCAGTCCAGATAGCCAGTTTAAACCTCACGGCCTATTTCCATAATACCTGCTGACACAGGCATTCCCCCCAACTGTGTATGTGTGCGTTTTAATGCAATAAGACCAAGGGAGTAGCTTCTGCTTAGTTGAATACCCTTGTCCTCTCCGTGCTCTCTTTTCTTTCATTGAGAAGTGTAAATGTTTTTTTGCCCTCTGTCTTGTGCAGTCAAACTCTGTATGCTAATAGTAATGTCACTCAGGTTGGTATTAACTTGATTCCCCGCTCTCACTTTGCAATATGTAACATCCATTGCCCCCCAAAAAAGACTCAATTTGCATTCATAGAGCTTTTCTATTAGATTTTTTTGCAATTGCATTGTTTTCCCAGAAATGGGGAAAAGTGAGTTTTGTGTCTCTCGCTCACTCTCGTGGGTATTAATATTAGATCTAAAAGTCAGATGCAGGCAGATTTTTAAGCTATATGTCATGTAAATTGACGAATGTTTTATTCATCGCACAAACATGGATGCGTACGTGTGTTTAAGTCGAGGCTACATGTAGCCTCGTCAAGATTCAGCGAGGGTATGCTCACATTGCGAATGCTGTTATGATCTTGTAAATTGTTTGCAAGCGAACACGATATGGTAATCCGCTTGTGTTTATCACCTTGCAGCAATCACAGCGCACTCCTGTTCGTCTTTGCTTATCGGGCTAAGACTTACTTTTAAAGTCATTAGGTGCAAAAGAAACAGTTCTGTGATAAGGCTTTAAAGGAAATAATATGCGGAATTACACAGCCAACAAAATCGAGGGGAGGGAGGAACGAAGTGGGATTGATATGAGCTGATGCAGCTTCATGATTAGGATGTTTACACAGCTTTATCAGAACCGAGCAGGAAGCTCTTCTACAAACAAATGTCAAAGGACATGACTTTGACCTCTGGAGGTCACAAGATCCAAGCGTGCCCTCTAACAGACGTCTCTCATCCTCTTGCCCTCTCTGCGTCAAAGACACTCGATAGCATAGCTCAGACGGTTTTCACATGACAAAATCCCTCTCCCCTTCCTCGTCCTTTCCCTTCAGATCCGAAATTCCACCTTAAACTGCAGCGCCATGGGTGTAGATAGTGATGTAGCAGATGCCATCTTAGCAAGGATAAAAACAAAATCTGTCAAATTTTTGTTTTTGCAATATTGACCCCTCGTCTGGAGCCAGCCGAGACGGAGGCGTTGTCAGCTGCCCAGCCTTTGTCACTGATAATTAGCATTCTTATCGCCACAGTCAGTGATAACATTTAGACCCACTTTCGTTGTCTTTTGTGCCCTCTGCGCCCCGCCACCATCTCTCCTCCACTTCCTCCATCCACTATCCCTTCATCCCTAGTCACATTTCTAATGCATTCAGCACTTAACAGGTCTGATAGCAACCAGTGAGAAAGAGGCAGTCGAAGGACAGATAAAGTCTCCTTCCTTCTCCCTCTCTCTATGAACAGGAGTTTATCATCGAGTCCGATCTCTCCATCCGCTGCCTTCCTTCTCATTCCATATTCTCGCTGCATGACTGCCTTTTGCTCCCTATCTTTTCGTTCTGCACTTCATTTTTTAGACTGACCCTTCCATCTCCTTTTTGCTCTCAATGGGTAAGCTCAGCTGCTGTTTGTGGTTTCCAAATGTGCTGTGTTTTCTTATCCTTATATTAAAGGGAATGAAATGAAAAGTGGCTTCCTTATTATACAAAACATTTCAGTCAAATGCTCTTAAGTACTCTTATAATTTAATTTGTCAACACTTCGCTGTTACCTCTTGACATAGCACATGTTTTTGCTCCTAATTTAAAAGATTCTTAAGAATAAAGGCTAATGCCTGCCCCGCTGTCTCATTGTTTGTAATTCCAGTGCTAAAATGTAGTGGACGAGCAGGGATCTGTGGCAGAATTCACGTTTTGACCTCCCTCACATGCGCACTTTAATTTCACCATATACCTCAAATGTGTGCAGAAAGCATGCATCAATTGATGTGTGATGAAAGGGAAAGGGATCTCCATCTACACTTTAGAGTCCAAACAGCCTGCCGTGTCTAAGCGTGACCGTCAGGTTGTGACCAACATTCACAGCGTTGTGTTGAATTTGAATTCATCCCCCAGGGTGAGACTATCGACACTGAGTTTTACTGTAACACTCTGGGGCATCTGAGGGAGAACATTTGGTGCAAATAACTGAACTGTGACCATGTCATTATGCACTGAAAACGCAGGAGCTTTTTGGCAACACCAACACAGTCATCACACCCTATTCGCCAAACTTGCCAGATTTGGCTCCTGCGAGCTTGTCCCTCTTTCCCAAAATCAAGCTGAAGTGGTTCCAGTGGATGAGGGCCAGTACGCATAACAAATGTGCATGTGCAGCTCATCAGAATCGGACTTCCTAAAGAGTAATCTAAAAATAAGAGCGGCGTAGAGTTGCAAAAGGATGACGTTGATGGGGCTGGCGACAGATTTAAATCAGATGATTGGGATTTCTGTGACTGTTAACACAGCAGGAAGCACTTGTTGTGAGTCAATGAATGTAACTGAGGCTGAATAAATAGTACAGAATAAATAGCACTGAATGTATCTGATTTTAATTTATGTAGATCTATTCTTTCATGGTTGATAAATAATCAATTGAAAGCTACACTGTATAGTGTTCCTGTATAAAAGTATCCTTTTCACTCTCTGTTTAAACATCACTTACACCTAGAAACAAAGTAATGTAAGGCGTTACTGTAATAAATGTATTAATTACATCTCTCTTCACTTATCCCAAAACTGTAATGGCAGATAGCTTCCTCCCTGAGTCTGGTTCTGCCAGAAGTTTCTTCCTGTTAAAAGGAAGTCCTTGCTCATAGGGGGGATCGTCTGATTGTTTGGGTCTTGTCTTTATTATTGTAGGGTCTTTACCGTACAATATAAAGCACCTTGAGGTGACCGTTGTTGTGATTTTGTGCTATATTTATAGAACAGAATTGAATTGAAAAGTACTGGGTCCCTACATCTCACATTACAGGAGCTGCTCAGCCATAGAAACCAATGGCCTGAAGCTCCCAGCACACAGTTTTCGTGCTGATGTTAATACATGGTCTGGCTGTGGCTCTAAACACTTCCACTTTTCACTTACAGTTGACCGTGAAATATCTAGAAGCGGAAGAAATTTCACACACTCAACTTCAGTGAGCTCTTTAGAACGTCCTTTTTTTTTTTTTTTAAACAAATGCTTGTATAGGCAGACTGCAGGGCTAGGTGCTTGATTTTACACATCTGTGACAACGGCACTGCAAAGATTAAGGCCATGTCCACACTAATAGGTTTTTGTTTCTTTTTCTCTCCATTTTGGCCTTCCGTCCACACTGAGACTGCGTTTTCGGTCAAGGAAAACAGCGTTTTGAAAACGCTCTCCAAAGTGGATACATTTAAAAACGCAGTTTTGGCGTCGCAGTATGGCCAGCGAACCCTTTTCAAAAACAATGACACATTTTAGTCATGTGATGCAGTCATGTGACCAATTAACCTAAGATAGCGGAGGGCATTACACAGCAGTTGTTTTGTTTGCTCTCAATTTTGACAGCCCTGTTAAAGATCATTTGCTTTGTTTCAGAACGTAAGTTGTAATAAACTGGAACCATCGTGTGGTTGTTTTCTGCTTTTTGTCGTAACATGGATGATGCAGCCAAGCAGGCGTGCTAGAAGCAGCTTCTTTTATCGGTAATCATTTTATGGTTAGATCGATAGTGTGGAAAATAAACTGGGATTCTTTTGGGACACACAACCATGGATCCACAACAGTTATTAAGTTAGTCAGTGAGGAAGAAAATATATTTTCTTTGTTTTGTTCTGTCTACTTGATTCCCCTCTTAAGTCCCTTGTTTCTTCTTCCTCCCCCCTCCTTACTCGTCTTCTCTTGGGCAGATTTCATCCAGTGGCATCTGCAGCAATAGGCCGGTTCAAATGGTTATTGACAGGGAGTACTGGGGATTTGTGGTTGCACTTATCACTAACATGGAATCCAGTGCCCTTGGGTCCTTTCTCTGCTTCTCAACCTCACTTCATCCTCTTGTCCTTTATTGTACTCTCAGGCCCTCCTCCCGTTGTCTCATCTCTCGTGTGCGAAATAATATTTTCTTCTGTTGTTTTTTTTTCTCTTTTTGATACTTTTGTTTGACTTTTCCATCTCTCTAATGCTCTTTTCTTTTCTGTTTTCGTCTCCAGAACAAGTTGAAGACTGGGGGATAAAGAAGAGAGGGCGAGAGAGAAGGAGCAATGAAGAGTTTATTGTGGGGGGATTTCTGATTATTGAGCGACTGACAGACTAAACCAGAGTGGAGGAAGAGGGGGATGAGTCAGCACCGAGAAACACACCCTCAAAAACCCAATAGAGAACCAACCCAGAAAGGAACCAGATTAGAGGCACCGAGCACAGCACCTTCAGAGAAAAACACCTTTTCCCTTCAATACTTACCTCTTCAGCACCTCTTTTACCCTGTGTCTTTCTCTCCTGTGGGTGTGTAACAGAGGAGCAGTGACACTGTCCTACATTTTGGAGAAACATCAGGTACCAGCAGGGATCAGACGGCCTGAGCTTGGCCCTCTAAAAAGGGATAATGGTTAACCAGCACTGCCTCAAGAAACCAGTCACCTCTGTCCCTTGGACCCTTCTCCACACTCTCCCACTTGGAAAAATAGAAGTCTATTTTATTGATAAGTCAAATCTATTTTGTTGTTGTTGTTGTTTTCTTGCTCCTAATGCATCGTTGTGTACACAAATGCATGTCTATTTGCATCTGTTTACTTTGTGTGATTATTAATAATGAAACCATCTGTGTGTTGAGTATTCATCTAGACCAATACTTGTGACAATGTCTGAGCAGGAAATAAAAAGACAAAGCAGAAGCTGTCGCTGAACTTTTCTCCATAAATATTCAGTTTCCACCATCTCTCTTGTGTGTGTGTGTGTGTGTATGTGTGTTTTATGATAATTACTGTAAGCATTACCCATTTTTGATGGATCCGTGGCCCTTGTGTTGCCACAGCATTTTTGCCAAATGGAGTGAATGAGCCCAGGAGAGACAGACTGAAGCACAGGGGAAGTATTTGTCCCAGATGTTGTGCTTCATCATCGATCTTTCTCTTTTTTCTTCTTTTTCTGTCTTTTTTTTTTAATATAGCTCGTTGTGTGAATCCTCTGTGCTCTAGCTATTTGGGGGGAAAAAAACAAAAAAAGGGCATTCTTTCTTGTCTGCTTATTAATCTGCTTCTGTCTTTCTTTCTTTCTGGAGTGTCTCTTCTCCGCTCAGTCTCCCATGTTACTGCTGCCTTGAAGGAGACTTCTCGTCCACGCTGTCTGCATCCTGCCAGACTCTCTGAGTTAGATTTACCTGCAGACAGACACCTTATGTATATGTATGAGTACGGATGGGGCTGTGCATCTTTTTATTGGCCCGTTTATTGCTGCAGTAACATTATTTTAGTGTGTGGATGTCAAAAGGACATTTTCTGGACTTGATGTGGACGCAGGGGATCGCAGAAGAGACATTATCTTAATTCTCCATCAGAAGAAGGAACTGTGTGTCAGGCAGGGTGAGACAGGCGTGGTGGGTTTGTGTGCGCGGTGTGTATGTGTGTCCGCGCAAGCATGTGATTCGTTGTGACTAATCCCCCTCTGTCAGTCAGCTGTCCTTTTGCTTTTTGACTTTTGGAGTCTCAAAGGGGTTAGGGGTTGATTTCTATTATACAGCGGCTATGTGTGTTGGAGGGGTTTTCTAAAGGTTGGGGATAATGGGTATTGGAGTTTGTGGCAGATGTTCCTTCACAGAAACAGACTAAGCCCATTCCCCCACCCTCCATCACCCCCAACCCACTTGTTTTTCACTGACACAGGCTGCATGACTCCCTGTTGGACCAAGTAGAGCCAAGGGTAAGTGATTTAAGAGTGAATTCCATCTGTAATAAGATTATACGCACTCTACGATAATTAGAAAATGATTAGAATCATTAGGGCTAAACACCGGGCTTTTCTTTTTCTATTTCAACAACCTGTTTAAGGTGTAAAGTGACTAAAATTGCCCCGTATAGTTTGTTGCTGTTCTTTATAGTACCAAATGGTGTATATTAAGAACATTTAGCTTCTTTAGTGTGACTCATTAGAACCGCAAGCCATTCAAAATTAATGTACTGATATATTAGATGGGATTTATATACATCCCTTCTGATTCTCTATTACCAGAGGAATGCTTAGATGTTAGCAAGTATTTTCAAAGGTTAAATATAGAAATGAATAATAGGGGAGTGAGCTGAAAAGGTTTTACTGCAATTTCAACAAGTGTGACTGAGATGTCCTTGAGAACCAAGCTGGTCTTTAATAGTGAAGGGAGGCTGTGTGGTGGCAGGAGACGGTGTTGAATCTGGGGTCAGAGTTCAGGATGAGTGCTGGAGGTAGCGACAAAGGCATTATAGCCAAAGGTACATTTAAACTGCCAATCATTCTGTTCTCTTTTTGCACAAAAAAAACCCATCATGTTACAAAATAAACCGACACACAGCACACGTCTCTTTTCAGGAGATCTGTTAAATTTGTGGCGCCGGAGCTGTCACGTTGATGTTTTCATTTGATCTGCTCTTGGTTGATTTTGGCAGCGGGGGATTGATTTTTTTTAAAGACAAATTTCTCTCTGATCAAGATGGAAAAACAAGTTACAAATCATATTTACAAAAAAAGGAAGTCTGCTACTAGTTTGGTAGTTTGCCGCAAACAATTTATAGCTGAATCGTGGATCATTAAACAAATCGAAAATATTTCCAAACTTGATTCCAAAACTTCGTTTCATATCACTCGTTAAAGAAACCGAATTGAATCCATTTCCATTTTAGTCATGTTATATCTCTTTGATGTCACCAGTACTTCGGGGGGGGGGGGCAACCCAGCTGCCATATGGCGACAGGCAGGGTGCACTCTGGACAGGTCGCCAGTTTGGCACTGATTCATAATTAAGTCCTCTGCCAGCCTCTGATAACATCATCAGTGTTTACAGATGAGTGTTTTTTCTGTTTTCATTTTGTAGATAAAACATTTGTTGGGAGACCTCTTGAGGGTCACCATGCATGCTGCCACACACACACACACACACACACACACACACACACACACACACACACACACACACACACACACACACAGGGCTTGTCTGTTTTGTTATTAGCCGCTGATTTGACACAAAGGGAAGATGGTAGGAGAGTGTCCTTTGCTCGTAAGTGCTGTAATGGTTCTCAAGCTGAGACTGAGCCTGCATACAAACATCCAAAGGCATGTTTTAGCCATCCTGTGTAACATAGCATTCCAAAAAGGAGTGAACTGCCGTTTATTTTTAACTAATGATCCACGTCAGGTCACTTTTATAGGTAGCACATCAAAATTTATCTTTGCAGTGAAATTATTATTATCAGCAGCTAACCTAACAAGTATGGGTACCTGGGGATAACTCTCACAGGCACAGGAACAACAGAAAGACCCCAGCCAGCTGGTGGAATCAAACCCAGGACAGTGCTAGCGATGGTACCACTGCGCCGCCCTTTAGGAAAGCATGCCCCCCCCCCTCCCTCCACCACCACCACCACCACCACCAATTTCAAGAGAAAATCCGTTTGTGATGAAGCAATTTTTGCTTGAGAGAAGGTGGTACATAATTTAAAATCCAGCTATTTATTCTCAATCTTAGGGTGGGACCAGTGTCAGTCACTGGCTACCAAGAACTCAAAAAAGTTGGCCTTACCTTTAATAACTGTAAACTGTATGTCTGTAGCCATCATAATGGAAGCTATGGCTGAAAGAAATGGATTCATACTTAAAACATGCCACATACCAATACTAATATACAAAAAATGAATGTTTTCATGATTTGAAACATAGAAAAAATACAGCTTTTTCAGCCAAATATGAGCTTCAGACTAGTAGGTCCATTTAGAGATCTTCACTTTTTATTTGGATACTTTTGATTTTTTTTTCTTTATCACAAAGATATTTAAACTACATCAAAAATGCTGATACTTCGGCCATAGTTTGTCATCGGTCTAGTTTCCTCTACATGGCTCTCCATTCCATATCCGTAAGAGATTTAGCCCAAGTGCACAACCAGGTCCTTCACTTCTTTTTTTCTCTGGATAACAGAGTTTGGTGATGTCGCGGCCTCCAGCGCTGACAGTTTCTGTGTAGTTTTCCAGCACTTCTGTCACAATTTTGTGCAGGAAGATGTTGAAAAGTGTCAGGGATAGAAGGCAACCCTGATGCACTCCAAATGAGGTCCAGAATCATTATGCGGAGGAGATGTTGACAAGTACTGTCCTATTAGTGTTGCTGTGCTGCTGCTTGATGTTTCTAAAGCTTTTTGACTCTTGTTATACTTCTGCGTGGTGGACCAAAGAGCTACACAACACACCCTGTCAAATGCCTTAAAAAACTACACAGAAAAACATGATCAAGGTGTTCTTCATGTTCCCGCTACTTTTTCTTCTCTCAGGCCCACTTATTCTTCAGTAAAGCCAAATAAGTGACACATCCTTTTCTTCTTCTTCTTTCAGACGCTTCCTTTAGGGGTGTCCACAGTGTATCAAATGCTGCCATCTCACCCTATCCTTTAGATCCTCTTCTGTAAAACCATCATTATCACTCACTAATGATCCTATTTTTTTAATAAAGTCTCTTAAAACGTATTACAGGTATTTCACTCTTTACATGCTGTTTTTACTATACCAGCCGCTATCAGTATAGCTTTTAGCGTATCTTTAGTGGAATCCATCTCGGTTTGAACACAGAATGTTTGTCACTGCCACCAGCACCACTTCCTGCATTGGTTGGCATGAAGTGATTAGGATAAAGCTAAAATTGAATTTCAGTGCTTTTATGATATTTCAGTCCTAGATTGCCTCTGTCCTCTAAAGAAACAGTCTTGGGGGGAAAAAAGCAACAGAAAGCATTCAGCTCTGCCATACAAAAACATCCTCTACCATGTTGACTAATCGCATTTGATTTAATGACCTTCACTGAAGAAAAATGCATCTCACTTTAAAGTTTCCCCCACACTTGCTCTCCAGCTCATATCCTCTTGTGCGTCTGTGCGCTGTGCAGCAACTCCCCCATCCCAGTGTTTGTATTCACTCCACTTTTTTTTGTTCTTTTCCTCGTCTCACCCTGCTCTTTTCCTTACTTTTCTCTCCCTCGCTTCTTTCTTTCTCTCTCTTCTAACTCATCAAGGATATTGAAGAATAGGCTGGCAGCCTGAGGGGCGGATCTGTTGGCAGTGATTGGCTCTCCTCGCTTGCCAATGAGGTGTGAAGCGTCTGCCATACTGCTTTAACTCTTCTCTGAGGGCCGCCCTCGCCTTCTTTTGCGTTCCACACACACAGTTGAACACAATATGCTTTAAATAGATACAAGCGCTTGACAAATTCATTCATCCAGACAAATTAAAAACCCAACAGAAGACACCGCGGAAATGTGTTTATGGTTACATCTACACGGGGTACCTCATTCTGTTTGGACTTCAGGAAAAGTAAAGACACACATACACACACAAACAAAGAAATGTTCTTGGTTGCCAGCGATGCCAGTGGGGCCTGCAGATGAGAGCAGACCATCATATACTCCATTCTAGTAATGGGCAGGCAGATGGCAGGCTGCTCTGTAGCCTCTGCTTAGGCTGATGGCTCTATTCATCAGGCAGCTACGCCCTCCCTGCAGCCCTGCGCTGGGCTACAATTTATGGAGCATTCCCTCCTCAAACTCCTCTCTGCTATTCTCTCTTGCTCTTATTTATTTGTTCTTTTTTGTTTTAGTCCGTACCTCTGCTGTTTCCCACAAGTCTGTGCTGTCTGTCTGCTTGGCGCCATAAAAGACTTTTTCATTCCAGCTAGAACTTCTACTGCTTGGGGAATGAGTTATTGGCTCATTGTTGGAAAATGATGCTACCTTCTTGTCTTTTTTTTTTTTTTTTTGTCAGTCTAAAGTTTTGGTCATGTAAACACTTTTTGGAGACAGAGCTGCTTGATGGCAGATAGTCTCTTTGGAGTTAGTCAAACTTTTTGAGCCAAAGCCTGTTTACTGCAGGGCAAATAATCCAACTTGGGGGGGGTAAACAGGAAATCCCAAAGCAGTGTACTTGCATTTTAGCTAACTTACTGAAACTTGAATTCATACCACTATCTGCAGCTCTGGACATTAAAGATTGAGGCTGCCAACACCTCTAAAGCTATATGAATTTTAAGATTATCAGCAGAAAAATGTAAATCCATCTTTTAATGTGATCAACATGTATCAAGAGACGCTCCTCTTGTCTTGCCAGTTTGGCTCTGCTTATTTTCTAAATTGGTAACCGTTTAGTTACCAATTTAGTTACCAACAAGTGCATAATGTTAGTTAAAGTAACTTTAATTATGTATAAATCTCAGGCTTGTTGTTCTGGTGTGGAGATAAAGAATTATCTGTTGAATAAGTGTGATGGTGTGATGGATGGCTGTGAATGTATGAAGGCTACGTCCACACTAATGCGTTTTCTCTCCGTTTTGACCTCCCGTCCACACTGAGACGGCGCTTTCCTCAAGGAAAAACGCAGCGTTTTGAGAGCGCTCTCGAAAACGAATACATTTCAAAAAGGAGCTGTCCCGTCGCAGTGTGGACACTCGGAAACGCAGACTTTCTAAAACGATGACGCATTTTAGTCATGTGATGCAGTCATGCGACCAATTAAACAAAGATGCAGTTGTTTTGATTGCTCTCAATTTTGACAGCCCTAAAAAAATATTAATATCAGTTTATACATGCTCCAGATAGCTTTTCTTCAAATTCTTTAATTCTCACTCGCTTTTGCGCATTCGCAGGACTGGAATGCACAACTCTGTGAAAACGACTGAAAACGCTAGTGTAGACGCGGAGCGTTTTCAGATGAAAACACCGTTTTCAAATCTACCCAGGCGTCAAGGCCAGTCCCCTGCACAAGAGACAAAGAAAGTGCTAATGAGACACTGAGTAGGACCACCAAGGGATGAGGATGACCTTAAAGGCACACACTGGAATGTACACTGTAACAGAATAATAAATCAATCAAACTACTTGAAAATATATAAATTGGCATTGGAAATTGAATTCTTTCCTACATGCATATTGTGCAGCCCTCTGTCACTCTCTCTCTCTATGAGAGGCTACGAATCAGGTTTTATGTTTGAAACTTTCTGTAGCAGAAGTGTGAAATATTATGCTTTTATAGTGCTACGCAAAAGTCTTGAACCACCCTTCATTTCTTTGTATTTGGCTTTGAAAAGGGAAATAGATGCAGCAATCTATTGAAACCTGTGCAAACATGAATAGAAATGTATATATTTAAGGCAAAAACAGTTTATACAATTCCTCAAAATTTTTAAGCATAAACACTGCACACAATGGCGAGATATGCCACTTTTTTTGCTAATAGCTCTTTGGGAATCACCTTGTTAGTTCAAAAATACTGTTTGTCAAACTGTAAACTTCGACTTTTTGGGTTTTTTTTTTCTAGATTGAGCTAAAGAACACAGTATAATAATCCAATTTGAAATTTGTAGAACAACACTTGAGTTAAGTGCCTTTTTATGCTTAAATGATTCATAGGGTAAACAACAAACAAACAAAATATGAAAATTATCAGGTACAAGGACTGGTCTGAAAATGAATCCAAAAGTGGCCAAAGACCAAAGCAGAACTTATGCCTTTGATAGAACTTTGATAGACTATTGCTTGACCACTTTGGACGAAGTCTGGCTCATTCTAAACAAATATAAAGAAATTAGAAGTGATTTCAACAACCTGTTATTTGACAAGTATTTCGTCTTGATGCATTCTCAATCATCCAGGTAAGTAAAGCTCCAAAAGTTGATTCTGTTCATCTGGACTGAAAACGCTACGTCCAGATGAACAGAATCTACTTTTGGAGTTTGACAAGTATTATTTAATGACTGTTCATCCTAGTATAACTGCATATAATTGTTGTATTACATTCAAAAAGTCATCAAACTTTATGGAGACGCTGTTTCGGTGACTGAAATTGGCTAACAGTGATCAATTACACCTGCCTTTGTCGGCCCACCCGGTCTGTCATTTTAAGCCTTAACCTTAAACCCTTAAAGCCTCAAGTAGCCATTTGAGGAACTGCAGGAACTGAAGCACAGGAAGTTGGTCACTTTTGTTTGGCAGCATTACAATAGCAGGTCCTACACAGTTATTTGCAGCACTGCCGATGGTAAAGCTTCTACACCTGGGAAGATTAAAAGACTATAACTGGGGAAAAAAATTAAGACCTTAGCAATAAAAAATAAAAAATACTAGCTGACTTGCTGAAATCTATTGCTACATTGTGTGCATTATGATAATATACCACAACATCATATGTTAATGACCAAATTGTAATGCCATAAAAACCGCCTAAGTATATAAGAGCTGTAGGATAAGTAATTGCCATGAATTCATTAATTAATACAAACTGAACAGAGAAAAGGCCTAAAAAACATTTCCAGAAGCAATAAGTTAGTCTCATGTGAATGGTAGAGAGTCACTACATGTTAGAGAATGCCATAAGCCAGTGGCCACTAAACCTGTTACATGGCCCCGCATAAGCCTATCCATCCGTGACCTGCAAGAAGCCAGTTTAGACTAATCCCCACAACTGTAAAAAATGTTTTCTCACCCTTCAGAAGAGGATTTAAATTACTTTACACTTACAACTTGTGCTGCGCCTTGGCTGCAATGTGGTGTGCAGCTGGTGCCTGGAGCGTTAATTTTGTCCTGAGGCCCAAGTCACTGGGGTTACTGGGGCCCGTTTATATACAGTGTGCCCACATTGTCCCTCCTGATGAGAACTACACATGCACAGACGGAAATGTACTCTGCAGTTGTCCTCCTTTTGCCACGTGAAGTGCTTCAACACATGAACGCATGCAGTTAAGGTTAAACACACACACACTTGTTCACACAAATACAAGTGCGCACACACAAACATGCCGAGCACACAGACACACACAGTCATTTATTATTGACAATGACCATAGCTCTTGCACATGCACACTCTCATATTGTGAGCAGAGGGCTGGAGGGCAAACAGAGATATTGCACATTTATACACATTCATACACTCAGATACACTAAAGCATGCTTTGTGTTTTATACCTCATTGTCCCAGCTGTGGAAAGTGCCTCGAGGCATTCACAACGCAGACGCACGCTCTGACATGATTATCTCCTTTTAATGTTGGTGATTGGGTCATACTGGGATTGGTGGCACTGTGGAGTCATTATCACAAACACACACCATGTGTACAATCCAGAGGACAATATTGCATAATCAGCACTATGCATGAATCCATCTGGGTGTAGTTGCAGTTTGCCACTAAAACGAGATGCTGTATTGGCTGATGTGTGCTGATATATATACATGCATGTCTGTCGATAAGTGCTGATGGCATACAACTTCTTACCGGACAATTTACTCAGCAAATTGATCAAGTTTAAGGCAAAATAAATGCTCACATTTTGAAATATAAATTTAAAATGTTTTACTTCGAAAGTTATTAGAAAATTCAGCATTACCTGACAGGTAGTGGAAGAAATGTTATATTCCTTTAGTAAAGTAGCAAAGCAACAGAACAACATCATGTAAATACTTAACTACACATAACATTGAATTATTGGCAAACTGAACATAAGGTAATCAAAAGCAAAAGCATTTATTCTGCAGAAAAATGTTCCCTACCTGTGCTGTATGGATCAATATCACTGCGGTGTTGGCAACACAGCTGTTTCAATTTCATTCAACAAAGTGATTTGTCAGAGATGCTAATCTGCAAGTGCTGGTACGATCTGCACCTGTTCAACTTTCCTGTTTCGTTAAAGTGAACATGACAGGAGTAATCTCCTCTCCGTTATCAAGGTTTTCACTGCTAACATGCTAAAGGTGTTTAAAAAACACATCTCCACACTGCACTATAACTTTACATATGTTGGACACATATGGTGCTTACTAAGAGAAAATGCATTGGTTACAGAGATAATGCACAATGTGCTTTAGAAAAAAAAAATTGCTAATACCTATTCTGTACTCACAATGCACAGATACTACCTGATCTCAGAGCAGTCAAGGCAGAGTCCATGGCAGAATGTTAATCTCTCATCAAGCTCCCGTTAAAGACAAGAGGTTCATCCACAATGTGCATGTGCAAACAATCACAGAAATCTGCTTGCCTCTCAGCAAACTCGCGCTATTATTAAAGGGGTACAACCACACCCATCAAAACTTTGCTCCCTATGGATTCCAGTGGAAATTAACTCAAGCAGAGTCAAACCTGTTTCTACGGACAATTTCAGAATCCATCCACAAGATAGACAAATGTTAAAAAGCATTTGTCTCCTTCCTGATTTCTTATAAAAAGTTATCCAAACCTACTTAGCCCTATTTATCTGGTGGTGGTGTGATGATCTGGGGCTGCTCTGCTGCTTCAGGATCTGAATGACTTTCTGTGTTTGGTGGAAACATAAATTCTGCTCTCTAACCGAAAATCCTAAAAGAAAATATCTAGCCATTAGTCCATGCTCAAGTACACTTGGGTTATGCAGTAGGACAATCATCCGAATCAAGCCCACCTCTGATTGACTATAAAAATATAGAAGGAGAAGAAAAAGAAGGTTTTATAGAGGGCTAGTCAATCTGAATCTGATTAAGGTGCTTTGGAATTACCTTAAACAGGCAATTGATCCTCAAAAACCCTCCAATATGGCTGAATTAAGACAATTTTGCAAAGAAAAGTGGGCCAAAATTCTTTTACAGCAATGTGAAAGTCAGCTCATTGCTCATTGTCAGTTTTTGGAAACGCTTGACAGCAGTTCTTCCTGTTAAGTGTGGCACAACAAGCTATTAGATCTAGTAGGCAATTATTTTTTTCATATAGAGCCATGTAGATCTGATAGCTTTTTCCCCCTTAATAAATGAAATAATTCAATTAAAAACTGCATTTTGTAATTAATCACGTTATTTGTTATTGGCAAATACTTTGTATGGGTGCAAACAGGCAAAAAACTTTATGCCAGAACATGTTTGAAATAAAAGGAGAGAAATTCATTTCACTTTGGTATGTTTTAGTTAAGATCTATTTTTAGATTTCAGTGGGCAATCACTGTTTGCCTTGCTTGCCCTGAGAAAGTTGTCAAATGTGTTGTTTAATCTTTTTTAGTACTCATGCTGGTCTTCGACCTCCTGTGCATTTACGTAATTAAACATTAGATTACCACTTTTGAGGTAAATTCATATTTTTTTGCTCATGTTTAGGGAAATGAAAAATATTTTAAAAATTGCTTTAGTGCATTCAGTACAACAGAGTTTTTTATGCTGAAGAAAATATTTATGTTTGATTTTCTGGTTATATTGCATTAAAACCACTTAAAGCAATTCCATAATATTGGTTAAATTTATAATCTACATTTTGGTTGAAAGTCTTTACAACAAATAATACAAATAAAAGGACAAAAATGCCCCACCGTCACACCCTTTTCTCAGCAGCTCCCGCATCCCACCTTGCAGAGTCAATGGAGTGAGGCGTCCTGTTTGTCGACTAATCAAAGGCCCTTTCATGGCAAAGACTGATGGCTTAATTAGGCCTGCTAATGTTAATCACACTTAAATATTTATAAGGAGGAATTCTTTTGTTGAGCCTTGACCTTTCTGTGGAGTTCATTGACATGGTTATTACTGCTGGTGGTGCTACTATGTTTCTCTTAAATATAACCATAGCACTTGCCCTTGGGCCATTATTGATTTTGATGGAGCAGACATGGTGCTGTGTTAACGCTTTGTCTGAATGACTTTGGTTTATCAAGCTGAGTTTTACCCTGGAGGTGTGTGTGTTTGTATGTGTGATGTGTGTTTGTGTGAGTGTGTGTGCATGCGTGCATGTGTGTTAGAGCAGCCCGAGGGGGCCATGGACAATATCTTATCAACGAAGGGTGCTCATTGTGTTTAAGTGGAAGTGAAGATAACAGAAATGGGTTCATAAACACTAAAGGATGTTTCTCAGCTTGCCTTAGCTCAGCACTTTGACTGAACATAACGATTAAAACGAAACTGTTATTTGTAACACAGTCACACAAAGCGCTGACCATCATTTCATGACCCCAGGGCCGAATTTATTCAGATTAGTTTGAGGCCACCACAACTGCGGAGAAAATGCTGATGGAAATTGAAAATTCTGTGGGTCATCTATTAACAATGAGTAAAATTTATAAACACAGAGATGCCATTTGTATTGTGTGCTATGTTTGTTTGGTGTGTGTCCATGTGTTGGTGTGCAATGATGTAAAGCCTTATGACACTTATATGAAAGTAAGAACTTAATTAAAGGCCTGCTTGACTCCTTGAAAAGAACCAGAGGCCAAAAAAATGAAGGGTGACAGGTCAGCCTCGATTTCCTCCAGCAAATTAAGAATAGTGTACCTTGGCAATCGAAATGTTCTGCTAAATCCTTTCCTTGGCATTCTTAAAATATAAAAAAAGATCTCCTTTGTACTACACTCTCTCTGTTCTTAGAAGCACCTCCATCTTGCAGAACTTCCTGCAGCTATTAGTTAAGAAACATGTTGAATATGTATATGAATATGTTAAATAACGGTGTAATTAACAGTGTAATTAACAGTAAAGCAAAGCTTATAAAATCACATTTTATGATTCAATGAAATACTCTTGCCCAATTTTGTGGTTATGAAAGTAAATGCAAGCCAAAATAATTTCAACACCTATCGATTGTTAATTACAACATGAAAACAGTCAGGTGTCAAAAGAGGGTTTGTGCTGGCCTTAAATATGTCCCCAAACTTTTCCCCCCATCATTTGCAAATAGCCAGAGGCATAAGGTTCCATTAACTCTGAGCAAACCCAACACAGATGATAGCAGCCTTCTTTCCTGATGCACACCTAAACTATCTGTAGCATCAGTTGCAATACAGATGCATCTCTTTATTATTTGTATTCTGCATCACCCAGTTAATTTGGTTCTTCAAGATACCCACTATTAGATGTATACTAATAATATGGGGTTATAAACATCTTAGGCTCCAAGGGAATTTATTGTGGTTTGGAATATTTAATGAAAACCATTAATCATTCATTGTTATTTTCTCAATTGAATATGTTCGCAGAGTGAGTGCCTGCATGAACTTTTTGTATTCTGCTTAAGTACCTCTTAGCCTCCTTGAGTTCAGTTTTTACCAGCGTTGGTACACTGCCCGAGGTGCTCAGCTCATTTCATCAGGTCTATTGTTTTGTTTGTGGACAAAACAGCCTGTTCCGCACCATAGATATGGATGAAGTCCAAAATATTGTGCTGAAAAATACAGCAAGATTTTTTTTTGCCTGATGACAAAATTCTGATTGCTTGGAGTATATTATAAGTTCCATGTTATCCATACACCTTTCCTCAGTGGTCTTGAAATAACACACATATCAAAGTTGTGTTATTTACAAAAAAGAATGGCCTTGGACAGCAAGACTGGCTTAGTAATGACTTAAAATTTAGATTTCATCATAAACCTGTTATTATTCATCATTTTCTTCAGACTGGGCAACTCCATCTGTTTCTTTTTTTTGTATCATTTTAATTCACTGACATTTACATAAGCTATCTGTCATATCTATCTTCCCCTGAATTTAAATATGGCATGCAAATTAGGTTTTGACTTTTTCTAGATTACCTTACATGAAAACATTAGTAACTTCAGCTTAAATTTTGTTTGCATTTGAAGTATCTGAAGACTGGTGACGTAGACTTAATAAGATGTTGTGATGGAACTCGTTTGACCTTCTCTGTATTCTGTTATTCTGCTCTTATGGCTCGAGGAAAAGGCTTCCTAGTACTGTGTTTTGTCTTTGTATAATCCTCCATTTTAAGGTACACTTGTGTGTGTAAGTTATCCTTTGGGTGGAACGTTCTGTTGTCTTCTATGACTACGGTAAGTAGATAACTTTTTGCTATAAATGATTCTATAGTTGCTGTTATTCTTTATCAAATGCCATGCAGGCTGCTGCTGTAGTCTTATTTGTGTAAACTGATTTATTTCAGATTTCCCTAACTTTGTCTACAAACTACTTTCTGCCAAATCAGCTCCAGTCCTCCTCAGCATTGATTCAACAAGTCGAACTCTACTGGAGGGATAAACACCCAACTCTTGCGGCCCTAAAGGCCATAGCACATGACTGGCATCACTTAAACCCTTGGAAGAGACTACCATCAGGGATAGAAATAATGAACCAAAACAATTTAGTATCAATTAGCAGTGACCTTCCCTTTTAAGGCAGTAATTATCAAACTTTTTTCAGGCCTTCCACATCAGAGGGCAAAAAAAATATGGCATACATTTTTCATGTGCGTTTGATTTTTTTCATTCTATCAATCATTAACATGTCTGTGAAGGTTCTCAGTCATCCAGGTCATCACACTCTAAGGAGCTTGGAAAGAAAAGCGTCTGGACTTCATTAAGTTGCCTGAAGACGTTTCACCTCATATCTAAGAAGCTTCTTCAGTTCTAAAGTCAAATGGTGGAGAGTCCCAGATTTAAGCACTATGGGACTGTCCCCCCAAGAGGGACATGGACCCCCCTAACCCCACCCCATCATGTGATTTCCTGAGGCCAAAAGGCCCAAGATGTGAGTGGGCGTTAAGGCATCTGGGAAGGGATCTCAAAACTGGTATATATGGCAGACAGTTGGAGTCGTAAGCCACCGCCGCTGTTCAAAGATAGTTGATCACAGTGGACATAGATGCCTTCTCTGTCCAAAATGTGAACATTGGTGTCCTCAAAAGACTGACCTTTGTCCTTTAGATGCAGATGGACAACCTAGTCTTGTCCCATCCAGGTGGCTCTTCTATGCTATGCTGTGCCATGCATTTCTGAAGTGGCTGTTTGGTCTCCGTCTTGAGAGGACACTCCCATAGGGCTTAAATATGGGACTCTCCACCATTTGACCTTAGAACTGACCTTTTTGTATTCTGCTTAAGTACCTCTTAGCCTCCTTGAGTTCAGTTTTTACCAGCGTTGGTACACTGCCCAAGGTGCTCAGCTCATTTCATCAGGTCTATTGTTTTTTTTGTGGACAAAACAGCCTGTTCCGCACCATAGATATGGATGAAGTCTAAAATATTGTGCTGAAAAATACAGCAAGATTTTTTTTTGCCTGATGACAAAAATTTGAATGCTTGGAGTATATTATAAGTTCCATGTTATCCGTACACCTTTCCTCAGTGTTCTTGAAATAACACACATATCAAAGTTGTGTTATTTACAAAAAAGAATGGCCTTGGACAGCAAGACTGGCTTAGTAATGACTTAAAACTTTCATTTCATGGCCTTGGAAGCTTCTCAGATGAGAGATGAAACGTCTTCAAGCAACTTAAAGAAGTTCAGACACTTTTCTTTCCAAACTCCTTAGATCAGTCATTAACATTAACAGTTTTATCTGATCAACCAATTAAATGGCAGCAACTTGGTGCATTTGGGCATGTAGACATGGTCAAGATAACTTGCTAAATTTCAGACTGAGCATCAAAATAGAGAGGAAAGAGGTCAAGAGGTCGGAAAAGAATGGCTAGATGGGAAGAAATTGTTAACTCACACAACCACTTCGTACAATCTAAATATGCAGAAGAAGCAACTCTGAATGCGAAATGCATCCAGCCTTGAAACACACAGGCTGCAGTAGCAGAAGACCACACCAGGTGCCACTCCTGTCTAAATTAAGAATGGTAAACCTTGCGACTGTAAACCAAAATTGGACAACAGAATATTGAGTATCGAGTCATGAGTATCGAATTCTGCTGCAACATTTAGGTGGTCAGAATCTGATGTAAACGAGAAAGCGTGGATCTACACTGCCCAGAATTAATGGGCTGCTGCTGGTGGTGGTATAATGGTGTGGTGGAGATTTTCTTGGCACACTTTGGGCCCCTTATTACCAACTGAGCATTATTTAAATGCCCTGGCTAACCTGAATATTTTTTTGTTCACCATATCCATCCCTTTACGACCACAGTGTACCCATCTTCTGATTGCTGCTTCCAGTAGGCTAAAATGCCATGTCATAAAACTCAAATGATCTCAATCTGGTTTCCTGAACATGATCATGAGTTCACTTTACTCAAATGGCCTCCACAGTCACCAGCTCTCAGTCCAACAGAGCACCTTTGGGATGTGGTGGAACGGGAGATTCACGGATCATGGATGTGCAGCCAACACATTTGCACCAACTGTGTGTGGCTATTATCTTGATGTAATCCAAGTAACCAGAGAGTCCCCCTCCCACACACACACACACATACCCACCATAGCAACAAAATGTCATAATAGTCTGTGGATCTCCACTATTAGGTGGAAGGTTACATTTCCTGGTTAGGAGGATGCATTAGCAGCATTTTAAGTATGTGTGCATTTTAGAATTAGGATGATGAGGTCTGTTGAGTTATGAGAATTAATTTGCTGGCAATTAGTATATCCTTGAGGTGCACCTTTTTTTTTGCCTGCATGTGAGAGTTTGTGATAAGAAAATGAAAATTAGAAAGTCTGAATTAACCTTGACTGTATTTTCATGCATGCATGTGCTAAAAACACACAGAGACATTATTGTGCATTACTGTGCTCATGAAGGTCAAAATTGTTCCATATACTGTACACGCTACTCGCTCCGTGTTCGTGTCAGTCAATGAGAACAGATGAAATGAAAAATAAGAGTTAGAATTATTGAATAACCATGCAGGCAGATTGAAAGCAGCCATTCTGCCTGGCACATCTGTAATCATTAAATGCTGTTTGGGAAGTGACCGTAAGCACTTCAAACCACCTACGTGTTTCACAATCAGAATAAAAATGAATAAAAGATTAGAATTTTAAGTGCCTAGATTTGGAATTTAAAATAAGTTGGGCTGTAGAACAAAGCCCAAAAAAGGGACCAAATAGAGTTTGTGGTGGCTCCTGCTGCCCCTCCTCATACTTCAGGCCACTTGTGGAGGTGGAATTGAAAATCCGCTGTCAGTTTGCTCAGTGTGTCTGTCTTTAAGAGTGAGACAGAGGAGCAGGTGCAAACATATTTTCAATCTCAAGTTGTCTCTTTAATATTTTAGTCATTGTTTCAGATATATGCAAGGGACTGATTTTTTTTTTCCCACACTCCCGCAACCACCCACTTCTGCATGATTTCCATCCATTACGGCCTGATCCCGCAGAGACTCTGATCACAACAGGCCACAACACTGTTTTGTGTTTCACACTAAGCAAAACACACAAGCAGTTCTTTCATAATCAAAAGCTATCCAAATATAGTTCGTCAGCTGTTTATTGCAGCATGATATGAAGATGTGAGCATGTGATATATAACACTTAAAAAGCAATATAAAATAAAATACATTAAAAATAGATATATAACATAATTTAAAAAGACAATCAGTAGCAGCTTGAGGCAGTGAAAGTTAAAAGCAGATAAAAATATTATAGATCTTGGTCTGTTTCTTCTGATATACATAGTTACCATGTTCCATAGCAGCAGTTATAAAAACCAGATGCAGTTTATGTTGGCCACAGCCATCTTTCATCTCGCTGACAATTGAATAACACTAGAATAAAGCATCCTTGTGTTGCAACTTGTTTCCTTGACTTTGTCCTGACCCCTGAAGCATTTGCTATGCACTACTTTTACTCTCAGCCCTACTTTGACCCTCCCCAACTACGTGCTCACCTTAAAGCAGCGGTCCCCAACCTTTTTTGCACCACGGACCGGTTTATGTCCGGTACTAAAAAAAGAAAAAGATTTATTCATAACACACGGGAAAAGACCCAGGGAAACCGAGCTAACGATAAAATCGATTAATAAAATAACAATAAAAACCCTGAAAACCATAAATTTTACACCCGAGCCTCAACTCTCGCGGCCCGGTACCAAACAACTCACAGTGGCCACCCTGGTGAGATGATGCTTCCAAGACACGAGCCTTCATTTGAGTAATTTTGCAAAACACATTTTTTGCATTTGTTGTCTTGTTTATTTATTTCTTAATATATTTTTTTCATATTGCTCTTTTTGCTTTTACTTTTCACTTGTTTATTAATATGCTGACATTTTTCAATATTGCATTCTTTTATGCTGTTGTTTTAACCCCATCTCTACTTTGAATTCATTTAGTCTTTTTTTGTTTGGCTTCAATATTTTGTGCTGTAATTTACAATGTGAGCGTTCTCCTTTTACTTTCCACTCAAAACACTTTGACTGCTTTTAAAGGTTCTATCTAAATCAAAGTATTTTTAGTTTATTGTAATTATTATTGTTTAGCAATTTGTTTGCTGCTCTGCAAAACGTGTCAGAATTGCTGAGAGTTTCTCATAAAATGAGACCTTGGTGTAGAAAAAGTGTCTCTGAATGGCTTGAGCTGGATTCTGCAGTCACAGCAGGCACTGAAGGATTTAAAATCATCATGAACTTTGGAAGTCTCCCAAGGAAACATGACAGCGCTGCAGGAAATGCAGACTAAATCCATCTTGGGAATATGAAATTGGGCTGCAATTGTGATTTCATGTGGAGCTGTCCAGGCTTTTCTCAGATTTCTGCCTTTCTCTCCTACCTGATCTTTCCCACTGTTTATTTGACCTTTACATTCATTTAAAAATATTTTTGGTGGGTTTTAGACTTTATCCTTTTAAATTTGCCCAGGTTTTTCCCAACTATGGAAAAAACAAAAGCAGTATACTGGAAAGGTTTGCAGAACAAATGGAATTTAAAAAAAAAAGTTAAACGAATTTTTATCTGGTCATTGAGTGTATTTCATGAGGGGCACACGGAGAGTTTGTATAAAGGACAAACAGCAGGTTTCCCAGACATGGATTAAGTTGAGTCCCACACCAAAAAGAAAGTATTGAATAAAGTTTATGTCTGGTACTGGGCTTAATCCATGTCTGGGAACCCAAGTAGTCTGGTTTAAAAAAATGGCTGTAAATTTGTCACAGACAGCAAGTAGACAGGTGTTAAGTGGGACAACTCTTTATACCATATAACCTCAGCAGGGGATACACACATATACATATGCACGCATGCATACTCTCATGACAGAGTAGCAGAAAGCTTTCCCTAATTCAGTGTTCAGTGTCAACATAGTAATCCAGCTGGTTTCATTTCTTCATGTCTGTATTTTTCTTCTCTCTTAGAACTGTAGCTTTTTTTTTAATCCTTTGATTCTGAGGAAAAAAAATCTACAAATGATGCATGGGAGAGTAAGGTAGCAGGTATAGAAGAGATCTTATGTTTAATTGGAGGCCAGCAGGTGTCCTTATGCTTGCAAAAGCATATGGACTAATTGCTGTTCAGTATCTGGCAACCTGAGTCCCTCTTCTCTCGTCTCTCATTTTGTTCTGCCTTTCCCCCGTTTTTCTTAAACTGTTAATCTCTCACATTTTTCTTCTTTTATCGTGTCCATATGGGCAGGATTAACATTTCCTAAGGCAATAGGCACCTGTGAAGGTAGATGAAGGTTAAGGAGAAGTAGATTTATTGCGGACCTTGAAGACTCTTACATAGGCTGTGTCTATAAGGAGATACACTCAAAATACGATTTCAGAATAAGATGTTTGTAGCAAAACTACAGCTACACACACACACACATGCATGGAAACATAGGCATATGTCTCTGCATATGACTGTTATTGTTATTATATTGTATTTCTGGCTCACAATGAATATGAATATAAAGTATATTTCCTTCAAGAATAAACATCAAGAGACACCAAATAACGCTGTACTAGCAACTGTTTGATTCACTTTGAATTATTTATTGTGACAGTGTTGGTGATCATGAGACTTTTTCTGTATGGTCATGTCAACTTGACATGACGATTGGGTACACAAATATCTAATGAGCCAATCACATGGCAGAAACCCAGTGCATTTAGGCTTGTAGAAATGATGAAGATGACCTGTGGAAGTCCAAACTGAGCACGGCCGCTGCGGTCAAATGGGCTAGTTTGTATATTTCAGAAACTGCTGGCCTACTGGGATATTCTGTAGTAATTCAAACAACTACTCATTGGAAACAAGGTATGCAGAGGAGCCTCTTGAAAGGCACATCGCATTAGGCTTGAAGCAGAAGGGCTACAGCAGCAGAAGACCACAACAGATACCGCTCCTGTCAGTTAAGAAAAGGAAACTGAGGCTACTAATTCACACAGACTGACCAAAATTGGACAAGGGAAGACTGGAAAGACATTGCTACTGATGAGTCCCAACTTCTGCTGTGACAGCTGGTTGGCAGGGTCAGAATTTGTTGTAAACAATGATGGTGGTGGAGTAATAGTGTGGAGGAGATTTTCTTGGCACACTTTATGCCCCTTAGTACCAAATAAGCCCCTATTTATATGCTGCAGTCTACCTGACTGTTGTTGCTGACCATGTCCATCTCAGTGTAGTCATCAGAGGATAACTTGCGAGTTTCTTGAATATGACAGTAAGTTCACTGTATTCAAATGGCCTCCTGTGACATAAAAAAATGAAGTCACATCTGAAGCCGAAAGAGGATCCAACTGGAAACTAATAACGTTTAACTAATGAAATGGTCAAAAGGCAAAGGTAGCATGAGGTTTTTATGGAGATATGTGCAGGACACTGTAATGGTGGAAGATATTATCACCCTAATGTAACAAAAACACTCCAGGAAGATACTGTGACCAATCAAGTTGTTGTTTTTGCAGTTTTTGTGCGTTGTAAACCAATAAGATGATTCTTTAAGATAAACTCATTTATTGCTGGTAGTATGTACAACACTATTTTCCAAAGAAAGGGTGTGCAGTATGCAGCCATGACTGAAGAAATATCAAATTGTGACTGGACAGACAGACTAGGTAGAGGTCACTCGTAAGTGAGCTCAGGCTCTGAGGAGGTGGCTTTTTTCTTTTTGGTCTTGTGGGCTTTTTTTCCTCGACATGATCAACTTTTATGTGTGGATGCCGGTTTTTACAGAGTGTCCTGACTTTTTTGGAAATGGGGTTTTATGTAAATGGAAAAAGTTTTTATAGAAATCCTGACCTCATTGTGTCACCATCACTTCTGAAGCTAAACCTACACTTTTGTGTGTGTACATGAGAAAGAATTCTGTATGACATTCATGGGTACAATTCAGCCTTGTGTGCATGATTTAAAAATACATTTTTCGATTTGGAGCACTTTATTGCAAAGCTTAAATAACTAGCATTGTTTTTACTTGTGTGCGTGGCTAATAGTGCATTTTGTCTGGCTCTGCACGGTCCTGTTCTTGCCTTTGGTTCAATATCTTAACTGGTGACATGGAAGGGCTTGAAAGGAAAGGGAGGATAGCGCAAAGGAGTGAGAGAGAGTAGGAAGGTGAAAGAGATGAGGAAGATTAGGGATTGATTATAGATCGCTGTGGAGTTTGGAAAGATAGAGGAACATAGCCTATTTTGATTTTGTTAACGTTTTCTTCTTTTTCCCTTCCCGAGTGTCGTTCATCGACTTTGAGGGAGATTGGTGGAGAAGAAGAGCTGCACAAAAGAATCATGCCTTCATGTCCAAACAAAACAGCAGGGGGTTGGATGAAAGAACAAAAAGAACGAATGAAGAGTGAAAAGTGCACACAGATGCGAACCTACGTGGTATTTATTGTTAAACAGAACAAATCAGCATGAAGAAATGACCTTGTAGTTTTCTATTCCCAAATCAAACAAGCACTCATTAAAACCTCACCATCCCCCAGTCGTATCTCAAATCAGTTCCACAATTTCATTTCATGGAAACACACATTTCACCCCAAGACAGCAACCAAACATAATACTAAGGTTCATTTCCATTCAAATAACACAAATCTTATCAGTGATCACAGCAAATGTAGTTCACAGATTTCTCTGTCTATCAGCATTTGTCCGTTTAAGTGTGTGTGTGTGTGTGTGTGTGTTTAACATGCATGCATGTCAATAGAAGTCCAGACTCAATTATTCCATTAAGGAGGCAGTGCAGAGTAGCATGCAGTGACTAAAACAACAGCCTCTCTCTCAAGAACAGGTCTGCTTTAGACACAGTGCAGTCAATAATCCATTTCCTGTTAATAGCCAGAGTGTGTTCTCATCAGTATGTGCGTGCAGTTGTGTGTGTGTGTATTTGTATCTCTCTGAACAATGGGGTGTTCCTATTCTTTGGCTGAATTTGCGCCTTTTCCCAAGACTAGTCTTGAGCTGTGGGGAATATAAATCCTTTTCAGCCTTTGTAAGTTTTATGGGTGGTTGTATAATGGTCAGTGTGACTCTGTAGTTTTGGACAGAGAAAATGTGAGTGAGAGGGTGAAAAGAGCTGTCCTTTTGTAACTCTGACTTGGACACGTAGGCCTCTGCTACACTCACATACACATACACGTACGATTGGACGCATATGCATACGTTTCTTTGTGTGACTGGCATGCTGAGTGCAGACTGTAGCAGAATGTTTTATTCTTTTGTGGGAGGACTTCCCTGTAAATGAGTTGTCTTGGGACTTGAGACTGCTTAACACACACAGGAAAATGTACATTCACATCCACTTTTGTACCCTGTATCTTGTCAGGCCTATAAGTGGCATAATGCATTCTTTAGCCTATCTTGGACAGTTCTTTTTACTCTCTTACACTCTCCTCCTATTGTAAACCAGACATTAGTGACTAACAGCAGCTAACAGAGGCTAACAGCAGCTAACAGAGGCAAAGACAGGAGCACTAACAGAAAAGTTCATGATATTCTCAAGAACTCATGTCAATATCACTGTCAGTAGTCAGCTTTTGATTTGATTTGATTTTATTGATTAGCATTCAAATATCTCAGTGAAGACAGAACAAAGATCTACCACAAAGCAAGAAATCATGAGACAAGGCTAATCAAAAGGTAGCTTCACTGATTAATCAACTTGTATTGGAGTTTACAACCTTCTCTGGAGTAAATAGACATGGATGCTTCTAACCTCTAACCTAAACAGCCTATCCTGATACCCTGTGAAAGACTCCAAGTAGATCCGGATGTGGACCAGAGCTTTCATGTTATTCATGTCACTTTCTTTTACTTGAAATGAACATTTAAAATGGTGTGATGTGTCTTGAGAAGGAGGATATCAATATCTCCCTTGAAGAGAAACCAAATGATTCACATTAACTTAACCTGGATTTGTCTGTTTTAAAACCTAACAGCTTTCAGTAGATGCACTCAATTCACACAAAGCTGAAAATTCTCGAGTTTGAATAAATGTTACATAGCAAAGAATTCTGGATAAATCTATATGCACAAAAGCACATATTCTGATAAATAGCTTTTGGAAATCTGGGTGACGTTACCAGAAGCAGGTGATGAACAGCAGTGAAATCAGCCATATTCCCAGTGTGTGAAACTGTCCCCTAAATGTCACCTTGTGGTAATGTTGCCCAGAAGCTGAGTAATAAAACATTGCTTTATGTAAACATACTTATGCACATACACACTAAGTTTAACATTATGTATTATAAAGAGTACACTGAAGCATGGGAGAACACAAAGAAACAGCTGCTCCCAACACACTGGTTTATATTTTTGTCTTTTTCTCGCATTCTGTGTTTTGTCTTCTAGCACAAAACACAGGTACGCAAATGTTAAATCACTCTTCTGCCTGTAAAACACATACCTTCAGGATTTCATGCAATATGAACACAGCTATTCTTTACTTTTTTTAAGTAAGAAAAAAATAGATACAGTCACCATCAACATGATTTTTTTTTAAATCAAATACAACCTCCCAAAATCTTTCATGTTTTAAATACAGTTTCTACACAAAATAACTGTTACTTCTGTGATAGTGACTTAACACAGACTCACTAACCACAGTATTAAGTACAATGGTTCAACTGCTTGTTAATGCAAATATCTAATCAGCCAATCACATTGCAGTTACTCCCTTGCATTTAGGCAAGTAGACATGATCAAGGTGACCTGCTGAAGTTCAAAGTGAACATCAGGCTGGGGAGGAAAAGTGATTAAAGTGACTTTGCATGTGGCATGGTTGTTTGTGCCAGATGGATTGGGTTGTATATTTCAGAAACTGCTGATCTATTGGGATTTTCCCACACAAGCATTCTAGGGTTTACAGAGAATGGTCCAAAAATATCCAGTGAGTGGTGTTTTCAGAGTTAAAATGTGATGCTGATGCCCGAGGTGAGAGCAGAATAGCAAGACTGCTCAGAGCTGATAGGAAGGCAACAGTGGCTTAAGTAACCGCTCATCACAACCAAGGTATATAGAAGCACCTTGAAGCACATGGGCTACATGGGTTGCATCAGCAGAAGACCAAACCAAGTACTATTACTATTACCTAAGAACAGGAAACTGAGGCTACAATTAGCACAGGCTCAGAAAAATTGAACAACAGATGCTGGTCAAATGAGTCATGATTTTTTCTGCCACATTAACATGATTGTGTCAGGATAATGACCTTAGTGCCTTCTAATGAATACTAGCCATAATAGAAGCCATGCCCCAAAGCTGAACTACTTTTAAACTTGAACATAAAAATGAGCTTACTCCACACAGTTAACAGCTCTTAATCCAACAGAGCACTTTTGCAATGCATTGAAACAGGAGTTTCAATTCAAGTTAATTCAGCTTTATTTATACAGTGCCAAATCACAACAGTCACTTGAAGGCACGTCATATTGTAATGTAATGATGCTACAATAATAGAGAGGAAATCACAATGTGGAGGAGAGCCAGAGATTAATAATATCTAATGATTAAATGCAGAATGGTGTGTAAACACGTAAATGTCCAGCTGACAAATCTAGAGAAACTATATGATGCTATCATGTCAATGTAGATTAAAACTTCAAAGCTATGTTTCCAGCACAATCTTGAATCTAGACCAAGAGTTTAGTTAGCTCTGAAGTCAAAATAGGCTCCAACCCGCTACCAGGAAGTTGTAGCTAATGAAGTGGCCGGCGAGCGTATATCTCGGCAGAGAAGGATCATGAATTATTTGGCAGTATTCAGGGTGCTCTCCGCCTTTTCAAATTATTATTTTACTATTCATACAACTCAAGTTACTGCCAATAAAACACAAGCACCACATACACGGGAATGTGTAGATCCCAGCTTTGGCATTAAATGTAAAATATATGTGAGGTACAGGGTGAGGATTAAAATGGGAGAGATCGCTCACACCATTTCTCCTCTTTCAATCAATAACCTAGTGATTCTAATAGACATTGATTGCATCTGAATCCCAGATCCCAAGTCGCAAATGTGATTATAAAATGGCCAGTCCTGACACTTTATTGAAAACAATGAGGCTGGAAGGAGAAACAGGGGGAGGGAGGGAATAGGAGTGACTGGTTGGGAAGGATGGATTAATCTTCTGCCTGTCAGCTTGCTAAAGCATTCCTCTTCATCTACTTCTTTTTGTGTGTGTTTGTGTGCACGTATGTGTATATGTACAAGACATATGAATATTCTTGCCGAGAATGTGTGCACGGTGGAGTGCTGAACTGTTAAAAAAGCACTGGTGTTGAATATACCACAGTAGCATAGCTGTACTGTAAACCTTATCCCGTCTCATCGCAAAGTTGTAATGGACCAGTCAGTCTCTCTGACTCTAATCTCTAAAAACAGACATCTGCATAGGAATATAATTTTGCTTTTTTTTAAAAAAATAAATAAATAAATAATTGGGGATTGCTCTGGTTTACATCTGTATTACAAAAAGTACTGATGGCATTCACGTACAAGTCCATGCAAGAGCAAAATAGCGACACATTAGTACCACAGACAAAAGGTGGGGAGAGCCACTTTGACGTTACCCGTTGTTCTGCTGAGTACTGTGTTTACTGATGAGTTTAAAATCAGTAAATTGGAAATAGTTCTTATGTACTATCAGTTCCCAAATTAAAATATCTGTCAGTCATTTTGAAAGAGATTGTTTTTTCTATGTAATCAGATCCATTTTAATTTCACAGTAGGGTAAGTGGGAGGCGGATTGACAGTTCCTCTGTGTTGAAAACGTACAGCGGAGAACAAAATGCTGCAATCTGCAAAATAAATCAAAGCTATCCCTTTTGAGCTGATGTTTAGATGTTTAGTCTTCATATATACTCAGAATTTGAGATATGGCTAAACACTATGTATATCTCTTCTTCAGAACCTCCTCCCCCTTTACGTGTAACTGCTGTCCATTGTGAGTTGATGTTTTGTTCCGTTGGATCCCAAGGACTTCTACATGTGCTTGTCTCCTGTCTGTGTAGGTGTAGTAAATATGTGCCTGCATTTTTCTTTTTGCGTTGCCAGTAGATGCTGGTGGATGAAATGCTGCGTGGTTTTTGTGTTTTTCATGGTTTTGTGGCTTTCTTTTTTGGTCTATTATTTACATAATTCCACAGCGTGACACAGCGTGAAACTGAAATATCAGTGAAATATTAGTTCTACCTTTTACAGATGCACCTCTTCTCCATCTGCAATTAAACCTGCAGATGGAGATGCATCTCTTCTCGACCTCCGAGTATAATTGCTTAAAATTCAAGTTATCACTTCTTTTGAACTGTTGGATTTCAAAGGAATGGTTTGGTAGGGAAGACTCAGCTTTTATGTCCTAGTATACTCATTTACTTTAACACTATTCACCAAAGGCTTACACACTGTTTGAGTTTGTTCGTATTGAAATCTCATTGTGGAATGATCAGAGCAGATTTTCCCCTTTGACCTTAATATAGACACAGAGGCTTGCACATATATAATATACTGTTTGTGTACCTGGTACTTTTCCTTGCAGTTATTTATTTATTTGATCCCAGAAACATCACAGCAACGCTGAGTGGGATTATAAAGTAATACTACAACTACGGTACAAAGGATTCCATGAAGGATTATCAGAAGCATGATAGAGCCATCGTGAATGCATTAAAGAGGATTTCTTCAGTGACTGTAACTGCATGTTCAAACAACAAACGCTGCATCTTAAGTATTAATTGAAAGTTTTTAATAAAGATGATCTCCTTTTTATTGTTTGACACACAAGTCTGGGCCTGTTTTGTTTTACTCTGCCTTATCATTCAGGTTTTGCAAATCAAAGAAGCTGATTTTTTTCTTATTTTCTTAATAAATGCTTTTTTTGGTCTAATTTGAAGTTCCTTGAATGGCCACTTGAGGCTAGCTCCAAAAACAATCCAGTCCTTGTCTCCCATTTGTTGTATACGCAATGTTAAGAGCGCGGCCCCTTTAACTGGATGCTGACACCAGTGGCTGTAGCCGCTGGCTGGCTGGTACTTCACCTTACTTTGATTCACATGACTGAACTGGACCTCTCATTCAATTTTATGGTGCTTGGGGGATCCTTGGGGCATTTTTCATGGAGCTATGTTGCAAATAATCTAGCCTCTTCCAAGGTGTAGCCCACAGAGTAGCCAGTGGATGAGTTTTTATCTGAGAAATTCTAGTAGGCTGTACTACGTGACACTAATTAGCAGTTATTAATGTGTGTGCAATGCAGCCATAAAGTTTTTGGATCATGCAGCTTGCTATCCAAGGTTGCTAATATTAGCTGATATTAGCAAAATGACTTTTGCTTTAATGCAGGAGTTAAAAACCAATGAGTGACCTCGTGATGACCACGTCCAATTTCATTTTCAGTCAGTGTTTTGATCTGCGATGCATTTTTATGTTCTTGTTATACAGTGGCAACAAAATATGTTTTTTTTATCTTCATATACCTGTAGTTTTGTTTCAAAATACATCAAATCCAGTGACAGTTCTTAGTTATAGTTTATCTCGCTTTTAAAACTTCCAGCGGAGAATGAATTAGATATGGTCTGTCACTCAGTGCTTACATACAGCACTTTCCAGAAGACTGAAATTACACTGCGTGTTTATAGCATGAATTCACGCATGCATAATCGTGCCATTAACAGCTCTCCCTCTCTGACAATGATCAATTCAAAATGTAAATCCGCTCCCTCGGTGTCTAATCAATTAACAGTAAAAATAACGTTTGTGGGTAATTTAATGTTTTCCCGTCCTATTCCTCCCTCCTCATCTCATTACTGGTGCTCATCATGTATCATCATCTAAGGACTGAATACAGATTAAATTCTAAAGACATATGTTAATATAATAAAATGCATTAAACTGGATTTAGAGCAGGTATGCTTAAAACACAGGACACCACTGATTTCTAGATGTATAGATTTTAAAATATCACATGTTGAGGAACAGGGAGTCCTACAGGAGATGACTTTCACAGAGATCCGATTGCAACATCATCAAGTCAATCTGGGATTACATCAAGAGACACAGGCATTTGAGACAGAAGAAGTTCAGCACTCAAAGACACTGCACAACGAGTATGCAAGTGCGCCTAGCAGAATTGGTGCTGTTTAACCGGTAAATTGTGTTCAAACCAAACATGTTTTTTATAAAAGAATCTTCAACCCACTTTCAATGGCATCTTTAGGCACACAAGGATCCGTGAAAAACGTTTACTGGAGGCCTCATGATGGAGGACTTACAGGAAAGGTCGGTGACTCATTCGATTTCTCCACCCATGTGTTTAAAGAAGCAAAGCTGTGTGCGTCCTCTGTGATGTGTTTATGCTGTCATTTCCTTATGAAACATTCTCGTCTTTGAATATTTAACATGATGCACTCAGACACATGTCAGAATGATTTTAAGTGACGTGTTTCTGTGCGGAGACTGTAGTTTGCACATAAGGTCGTGTCTGCTTTTTAACGTGGTTTTGCTTCAGGTTATAAGACCCCAAATAAATTCATTTCAAGCATGAAAACATCCTTAGAAATTCAAACATCTCAAGAAAATAATATGTGGAGATGTGGGCCTAGAAAAATAAAAATGAGTGCATTTAAAAGAGAAACTGGAAGGAGTAATAGTAATGGTGTGCAATGTGGAATGGTGCCAGCTGATACTGCACTGAAAGCTTCTGGTCAAGCTGGTGAAAGGCACTGCCGATAGATTATAGCCACAGACCACAGCAATGGATTCCCAGAACTGCTGCTGTGTTTGTGCGAGTTTGTGCGCAACAAAAACCAAAGGAAAGATCCTTTAAAAACAAGTTCTCACTCAAACTGAGTAGACTCTGGGTTCTTTTTTAGCTTCATTTTCCTCGTGAAAAAGACACAAACACTGTTATCATTTTATTGGCTGAAAAAGGACTTAAGGGGGGGGGGTTGTTTGGCTGTTTGAACATATTGAATCTGCAGGAGAGACAGTTTCTGAAGGGGATGGAAGAGATGCAAAACGCCCCTTCTTGACAATACAATGTTAAATTTGTCTCCAAAACACCACACAAAGAGGTACGTGGACAGGTGTACTTTGCATTTTGGCCAAATGGGAATGAGAATGGAAACAATAGTGGATTTACATTTCTATAGTGCTTTTCTTGTCTTACTGACCACTCAAAGCACATTAGAGTAAAAGCTACATTTAGCCATACATTCATATAGCACTTAATTCTATATACTTTAAGCACTTTATCTGCCTGACATCCATTTACCCTAATATGCATATCTTCAGCTGAACTGGAGCAGCTGTTTAAATAAATTGTACAAAAGTTTTAGCTAGCTGCTCTATCCATTTAGCTAAAACTGTTTATAGCTCATTCTGTTCCATAGTTCTTATAAAACTTGTATACAGTAGTTTTGCTGGTGGGTTTCTGTGTTTCGCAAGCTGTTTGTAACTTCTAAGGTTTTTGAATCGTAAATCTCAGACATCTGCATATGAATATGCAGAATCTGCGGGGAAGCAAAAAGATATTTGAACTGAAAACTTTATATTATCTGTTTGCATTCTGTTTTATAGACTGTAGTATTGACTGATCGAGAACAAATGTAGCCATAATGCAATCTCTAACTATTTCTAAATACATTTTTTGTTGCTCAACCAAATAATTTAAATGCCCATCCAAAACTGACCACACAGGAACTTCCTTGACCATGCGCCTCTTAAGTATGTATTTTGAGCAATAAAAAAATAAGACTGCTTAAATTTACAGTAATTGTACTTGGACTACAAACTTGGATTTAAAGATCAGTCACTTCCTCTCACAGCTGCAGAACAAACATTCATGAAAAAATGGATAATTGATTTTCCACCAATGACAGTTTGAGTAACATTATTCAAACAGGTTTTCAATTAACCTCCTTTTGCGTGCATTTTTTGTAAGTTAGGTATGAAAGAAAGAAATTGAGATGATACAAAAAAGGAAGGAAAAAAGATGTTAGATCTTACGAGCAATGCAATAACCAAACAATCACATGTGTAATGGACAAATCAGGAAAATCTCAGATCGTGTTCTATTATTTTTTTATGTCAAAGGTCTCAGTTTTATACTCTTTGTAATACTTGTACAAGTTACAATTAGGTATAGTTGCAGTCGTAAAACTGGTATGTATATAAAGGCATACTAAAGAATGATGTTAACAGAAAAACCACGAGGTCCCCATGAGCCACACTTTATTTTATCACTGCATGCATATAATGTGTCCCTGGTTTCCATCCGCCTGGCCATCTGCAGTGCACATCCCAGTGGAAGTTTAATTCTGGGGGGACAAAAAGAAGCACGGTCAGGGTGGCTTTGTCTGGATCTCCATGGACATGAGCTTGACTCTCCGGAGAAATCGCTGGCATAACATTGATTCACCTGGCCCTGGAGTGTGCACAGACTCACACACACATATGCACACAGCTATATGGACAGACAGACAGGCAGCTGCTAGCTTGATGGGGAGGCTGAAGGTACATGGATGAATAAACACACACATACACACACAAACAACATGATGGAATAAAAACTGAAACAAACTAGCGCACACATTTACACCAAAAGCAGAAAGTCATCAATATGCAAACTAACTAATTATATGACTGAGTGACATATTCAACACGCGCGTCCGTCCACACCCACGCACTGGCTCACGCACATGCACTCACACACACAGAAATGTCAGCTTCAATATAATTTACTATCCAGTAACTCTTGATACAGACAGAAAATTGAAAACCTATTTACAATCCAAATCAGCGGGGTATCAGTGTCATTCATTGCGTCCATAAGACACATAAAACTTCATTAGGTCAGAGATGCACTAATAGATTTCCTACAAAATTGAGATATCGTGGATGAGGCTGACACAGCCACTGTTTCAGTGTGATTTAAACCAGGACGAAAAAAAGGGGCTTTGAGAAAGTGAAGGGAATGGGCAGACACTTTTATGAAGACGGACACAGTAAATCTGGCAATGCCACTGGCAGCTCATAAATAACATCATCTCTGGAATAGAAATGACTTGTAAATTGACCATAAAGCACATATATACACACTTTAGAATATGTGTGATTTAGCAGGCTGAAGTATTCAGGGATATGCTGCAGCAGAAGAGTGATGAATGTCTATTCTGTTGGTGATACAGTTCATACGGATGTGTGCGGATGCGTATGGGTTTTTTAAAGGGGAAAGGGGGAAGACCCCTGGGAACAGTATACCACTGAGGGGTGATCCCTGTATCCCCAAAGGCTTAAGATAAACCTAGTACAGCTGTGTTTAAAGGGGTTCACTGAGTTAATTCAAGGGACACTGGGACACATTACTGGCCTATGCTTAGACACACACACAAACATCGTTTTCAGCAAGATGAGGAGAGCTGCTGAAATAACGCTGTGCCAGCTGGCAATGGGATCCACACAGACACGCACACACACGCGTGCACGCACCTCCCTCCAACCCACTTGACTGCATTAAAAAGGAGGCTTCATCAAAGCCATTCATGTTGCCTCCATAAGTCATCATCTCATTTGCAAGACAAATGGGGAATTCAGATTGGTCAGTGCATTTTAATAAAGAGCCAAATACAGAGATAGGATCCTCTCTTTCTCCTTTGCCCTCGTGGATAAAGGCTTTTAAACTGCAGTAACACATTTCATAAACTTTTGATATACCAATATTCAAATTCATGGTTTAATACTACCAAGCACTAACCTTTCCCATATAGCCATATATTCTAATTCAGTTTTCTGAGCAGAATCATCTGCAGCTAAACGTGGCAAAGACCAAGGAATTGATAGTGGACTTCAGGAAGACCAGGAAACACTTGACCCCTGTTTCAATCCAGGGGGTCAGTGTTGACATTGTGGAGGACTATAAATACCTTGGAGTACACATTGACAATAAACTAGACTGGGCTAAAAACACCACAGCACTTTACAGGAAGGGCCAGAGTCGTCTCTATTTTTTGAGGCGACTGAGGTCCTTCAACATCTGCCAGAAAATGCTCAGGATTTTCTATGAGTCCGTTGTAGCCAGTGCAATCCTCTATGCTGTTGCATGCTGGGGGAGCAGGCTGAGGGTCGCAGATGCCAACAGACTCGATAAACTGATTCGTAAGGCCAGTAATGTTGTGGGGATGGAGCTGGACTCAAGGTGGTGTCGGAGAGGCGGATGCTGTCCAAGACAAAGACAATGTTGGATAACACCTCCCACCCACTCCATGACATGCTGGTCAGTCACAGGAGCACGTTCAGTGAGAGACTGAGATTACCGAAAAGCACCACTGAACGACACAGGAAATCATTCCTGCCTGTGGCCATCTCCCTGTACAACTCATCCACTTAACACACTGGTTACTGCTACAGCTACACCCTTCTTGCACGTGTTCTTTTTCAGCTATTTATTAATAAGTGACTTTTATGTATATATATATATGCCTGTATATATTGTGCTATTCTTAATTAGTGTATTGTCTGTCTTTGTTAATCTTTGTTTATAATGGAGCACTGTAACGAAAAATAATTTCCCCTAGGGATCAATAAAGTATTCTGATTCTGATTCTGAAAATCCCGGTTCTGGTTTAGAAGATACCAGGATCTTAGATTTATCTTATACATTGATTAAACACTGCATCTAGGTTTACTGCACTGTTAGAACTAGAACCTGGTATACATTTAGTTGAAAAATATCAGAAGTAACTACACTCATTGGCCTCATTGTTAAGTACACCTGTTCCAGTGCACATTAACATAAATTCTGAGTGTTTCAGAAACTGCTGACCTGCTGGGATTTTCCCACACAACCATATTTAGAGAGAATAGTCTGAAAATACCCGGTGAGCAGCAGTTCTCTGACCGAAAGGATCTTGTTGATGCCAAAGGTCAGAGAAGAATGGCTGGACTGCTTTGAGCTGATAGGAAGGAAACAGTAACAAACTTTTTACAGCTAAGTTTTGCAGAAGAGCATCTATGAATGTACACAATGTCAAAACTAGAAGCAGTTTCGCTACATCAGCAGAAGACCACACCGAGTACTACTCCTGTCGACTAGGAACAGGAAACCAAGACTACAGTAAAAAAAATGGAAAAATGTTGCCTGTTCTGTAGCAATCAGATGGTAGAGTCAGTCTTCTTTTGAATCAGCTGTTCAGGTTGCTGCTGCTCTAATAGTCTGTGGGATATTTTCTTGGCACACTTAGACCCACCACAATCTACATGAATATTATACACCCCTTTTATGTGACATCTTCTCATGACTGTTTCCAGCAGGATAAGACACCATGTCACAAAGCTCAAACTTGTTTCTTGAACATGACATGACCTTCCTGTATGCAAATGCCCTCCACAGTCACCAGATCTCGGTCCAATAGAGCACCTTTGGGATGTGGTGGAACAGGGGACTCACATCTTGGATGTGCAGCTGACAAATCTGCAGCAACTGTGTCATGCGATTATGCCAATATGGACCAAAATCTCAGAGGAATGTTTCCAGCACCTTGTTGTATTCATGCCATGAAGAGTTAAGGCAGTTCTGGATCCAACCCAGTACTACAAAGGTGTAACTAATGAAGTGGCTGGTGAGTGTATATGAACCAGTGTTTAATCTCATTTTTTTAAGCTGAAAAGCAAATATATTGTTTGGAAAAAATAAAAACTTAGCAAATGGTTAACTTAAATTGCTGGGAAAGACCGTTAATTATCTTTCATAGCTCCAAAGCAACTACTCACGGTCTTTGAAGTTGTTGTCCTTTTCTCAGCAACTACTGTACTAAGCTTGCTTATTCAACCTTGAATTTCTAACTGGCTTTAAACGAAGAGCAAAAACGATAAAGCAACATTGCTCAAAGCAAACAAATATTGTTTGGATAATAATCTCGAGGCAACCAATAAATGTAAACTTATTTTGTTATTTAGCTCTGAGCTAGCTAAAGTCTCATAAACAGATGCATAAGAATCACCAGCACCAGTTTGCTTTCACGGAAAACTGTAGATATTAAAGTATTTTACTTTACGCATGTCTGTCATTTATGTAAAAACACCCTGTATATTTAAGATGTCAAGACAAATATGTCCTTGGGTTTAATCAATATGTATATGAACATGCAGAACACAGAAATGATTGCACTCCTATGATAAAAAATAATAATAATTACAACCCTATTATCATTTGATCCCAGCATGTTTGATCTGAACACAGACCATTGACCTTTACATTAATTTCAGAAGGTCACACGATCCTGACCCTTTCACAGAATGACTATTGTCACTGTAGATTGCAGCACTATTGATTTGCTGTGCTTTGAAAGTTATCTGATTATTGAGCTCCACAGACTGTTGATTTAGCTCTGCTGGCACTGAATAATTAAATGTGGCCAATAGGTATGTCAGTATCTATGCTTTTCATCCTCTAAATGACCTCAAAATCTGACATGAAGACCGGAGTATTACAAATGAACACATTTTCAAATCTGCTGCTTTTCCAAAGAGATTTTTTGTAAACCATCACCACCCAGCAAAACAAAGACATTGGTTTTATTGCTTAAAATGATTTACAAGGGGTAACTTTTCCTCCGAGGTATCGCTGAATTCTTGAATCTAAAAATCACTTCTTTTTTTTTTTTTTTAAATAAACCATCCCCCCCCCCCCCCCCTTTTTGTATTGATTTTTAACTTTTCAAGAAATTTTAACCTGTTAAATAGCAAATTTAGGACGTACAAAGCACAAAACTATGGTGCATCTGGCCACAGATTCTGATAAGTGTATTCAAACTCTTGGAAAAAGTCAAAAAGACTTTGAAACGAATGGATGTCAGGGTTAATTGCATTGAATGTGTTAAACCTTGTATTCCCATCTGGTGCAGTACTGAAGCCTTTAATTTTCTACCAGTTATTTGGTTTGGTTATTGCTCCATACAAGATTGCATACAAGTTTCTACTCATCCACTTACCTGCACCACCGAATTTACCAACTACACCTGTCATTGGCAGTTTAAAACTATTAATTGGCTCAGCTGTGTGTGTCTACCTTGTATGCCATAAAGATTGGGGCAGTGTTTCTGTCAATACACAAATCCAACTGATTACGGTGAGAGCATTTAAAATCAGATAAACCGTTTTTAACTTTCAAACCTTTACTCTGGCATTATGCTTTCAGTTTCCTCATGAAGGATGTGGCTCTGGTCGAAAATCACCAGTGAATACGGGCTGTCTGTTAATGGGGAAGAGCGCCCCACCAACACAAGCTCCAGGAGGGGTGGCACACCGGGCCCAGGTGTTGCCAGTATTGCTGATTGCCATCAGTCACCCCTCCCCCACCAGCGGCACCAGCAGGAGAAGCAGCTACACATAGAGCAAAGAATGTCCCAATATGCACATTTTTCTTTTCCCCGCAGTAAGGCAGAAGTTTGGGTGAGAGTAAAGACCAAGACTATATGAAGCAGTTATTACTAATCCTGCACGACTGTTTAAATTGCTCTATCTGCTCAGACTAACATGTTTAGTGTTGTAATACTGCCACCGTAATGCTGTAATTCTGCGTTGACTCTCTACAGTAGATGTGCCGTGTTTCTGTTTCCGCTCGCTTAATTTACAGGCAGGAATAAATGACGTTCGTAGGTAGTAGATCATTATAATGTAGTTTTCTGGGATGTTTGTGTTACATTCGTGCCACGTTAATGTTCTGGTACAACTTTTTTTTTTTTTTTTAAAGATTAAAAACGCTACCGCAAACAACAGTCACAAATGGCCACACACCGTTGCAGAGTCGCCGAAGCACTTACAGCCTTCATTTGTGTTTGTCACCGTCAGTGGCTGTAAAGTTTCTCTGGCCTGTAGGTGGGGCTCTGATGCAGTGTTTCAAAGCGAGGGACCACTCTTGGAAGCGAGAGCACGGAGGGAGGGAGATGAGGAAAAGAGGGAGAGGATGCTGCAGCAAGCGCCAAACCGCTTTATACGACCCCTAAACGCATACCACAGGATTAGACATTAAACAAGGATGCATGCCATAGAAACGAATTTTTACTCCCCACAAGTTCTTTGAATAGCTAGCGCTCGTCTTCATTATGATTTTTGCCAGATAAAATCAAATTCTAATATTTAAGACCACCGGGGAACATTTTAAAAGTTATCTTTGAACTGGAAATATTAATCGAAAGAAGCCTGGGCAGGTTCCTAGTGTGCAAAATTCAGTCGATGATGATGATGGATTTCTTGTGAATTCTCTATATGAATATAAGGCAGCTATTTTATGGAAAAAATGCATTATTCCAGCACCCACGCTGCTTATTCCTGATTACATAATTAGGCTTTTCGAATATTAATGGCTCAAAACGTAGGGAGGGGGGGGCTCCTGAGGCACGTTTAAAGATCATCAATGAAAAAAAAAATGCAATGCAGGTTCTAATCCCCCACATCTATGCAGGATTCGTAATTATGCTGCTGTGGTGCCTAATCTTTATCTTTAAATGATCCTGCGATTAGGTATTCAAATCCGATGATCTGATCATTTCACCCCGGTATTGTAGCGTATTTGTGTTAAATTCCCCTTTGGCATTGCCAAATCCCATTCTCAACGGGATGAATGCATTACATAAACCGTCTGCTGGCTACGGGACCCATACCTAACTGTATAAACCTCTATTTTAACAAGGCACGGGCTCCATTTAATCCCACATCATACCACATTTATTTTATTTTATTAGGTGGAAAATATACCTTTCGAATTGCTTATCTCTTAAGCTAGGAAATGTACTTTTTTTTTTCTTGTTTAGAGATGCTGACGCCTACAAAGCAACTACACAGGACCCCATATGGGGAGTTGTCACACTTCCTATAGTCTCATATTGATAATCGTGATGATGTGTGCTTTTATTTGTAGGCTTTACGCACTCGGTGTTATTATTATAGACATAGTTGCCAAGGTCTTAAAATGTAAAGAAAACACTCTCCACTTCGCCTCCAATCTAAGAGGTTACTGCCGGCAAGTCATGAACCTTGGTGAAAACAGTCGTCTTTTACAGCGGACGAAGCTCCGTGCACTAAGTCCCTCCCGGCTTGGAGATTCGCTGTGAAGCTGCAAACTCCGAGGCAGCAGCCTACTTCTCTCTCTCTCTCCTTCTTTCTCTCTCTCCCTCCAGCTCTCTCTCTCTCTCTCTCTCTCGCACTCCGCTGCAGCACCCTTAGCACCTCAGTTGAGCAGGAGCACCGCACTGAGTCACATCTATACACACACGTTCTCTGCACGCACATACACGCACACATACGCGCACACAAGCACAGCCTCCTGCGGTATCCCATACGGCGCAGCGGCTTTTCCAACGGCATACCAAGTGCGTCCTCGCCGGGAGATGGGAGGTGCGGCTCCCGGGTCTCAGAACACTCTGAGAGGCTTAGTAGAGTCCTGCTGATCGGGGATGCTGCTGGAAGTCCGCTGCTGTTTCTTTCTCCCGTGCAGGAATCGCTTCTAACTACACCTTTACCGGGGATTTAAAGTGGACAAGCCGTCTGATCAGGATATAACATTACTCTAAGCATTTCATTTTTTTGTGAGGGGAAGGGGGGAAGAGTAGAAGGAGTTGGGATTGCTCTGGACGTGCCTCTTATCCGCAGTGTCGATGCGGCTGCGGCTGTGAATGATATCTGCATAGATTACAGGTAAGGAACGAGGCTTGTCACTGCGTTAGTTCCCACAACCGGGACTTATATTTGCAGGCTGTGGTGGGCATCATAGCCGGGTTTGAGGTTCCCCACTGCACCAGCCAGGTGACAAGAGGCGTGTTGCACCTGTTCTAGCTGCGCCATGCCCGCTCTGCGCACTCCGATAATCGGTCGGATTTTGTTTTTAAAATCCATTTGGATCGTCTCATTATATCCCCGAGGAAGAATTGTAGGATAAAACCCCCCAACAAATTCTGCAATTTGTTTTAACTTGGGACCTCAAGTTGACCGAGTTTCCTCCGTTTTCATTGGCTATTCGTACCCTTCATCCCATGTGAGCCACGGAGAGGTGCGTACCCAAATTGTGCTCGTTCCTCTTGCAGCGGTAGCTATGACGGTTCAAAACGATATTATTTGTCGGGGATTCCGCGTCGGTTTTACGCAGTGTCTTCGGAGGATGAAGCAATGTGTAGGACTGGTATGTAGTGGCGCTCAGACTCCTGGACCAAAATTAAGATATTGGAGGTGGCTGAGCTTTACGAAATACAAAGATGGAAATGGAAAACTACCCGATGTTTTATTACATATGGTATTTATTCATTTCTGTGGCCTTAACAAAAAGTTAACACCTTTCTCAAAAATTTCTGTCAAAGTTCTTTCAAAAAGTTATTTAAACCGTTCAGTATTGGAATATTTCCTATTATTTTAGGTTTCCACGCAGGGCTGAGTGTATGCAGCCTGACCCTGTTCAGGCACGCTGCTAAAGAACTTTTCTAAACAGTTTCACTGTGGCACAATCCAGCATGTGCATATCACAATGTTTAGTTATTTTGTTCGTTTAATTGCGCTTTCCTGACGTTTTTGTTTTTTTTTTCTTATCTACGGTTTGTCAGCTATCTCAACCTGCAGGAAAACCCACGTTAATGTGCCTCAAACTGAACACTGGGACATTTCTCCCCGTGCGGACCCACGATCGTAGGTTCCGTCGTGGAAGCCTGAAGGCTTTTGAACTTGACCGATGTGGATAGAGCACTGCGGGATGTACTTCACGTTAGGTTTAGACGAAAAACCTGACTACATGGCATTTGGTCTCTCGGGTAGCAGGCTACTCAGTTTAATGTAACTTTATCTTAAGGCTTGGATTTTATGTTAGCACTTTCATTTTCATGTCGGAGCACACCACGGGTATGATTTAGGGCTAAACTTAAAAAAGGATTAAGGGATCATTTCAATTGCTTTGATGTCGTAACAAAAGAAGACACTAAAGGCGCATTTATGACATTGTTGTCTTTGCCACAGGCACTTTTACTCGCTTAAATGATAGTCAAGCCTTTTTATGTTGAGTAGCTTATAAACCCAGCTGTGGCTGTCTGGAGTGCTGATTGACCTGCCGAGAGAAGATTCCAACAATAATCCACAAGAATAGATTTTTCTCATGCTTTCACTTTTCGTAGATCACATGCAACAAAGTCAGTGATAGAGTGATGAGAAATTTTTCTCTCATCACTTAAAGATATTCAGCGTCTTGAAATAGTGCATGTAGTTCTGATAACAGCAGCTTGTGGCACTTTGCTGTCAGCACATTGGACTTAGTCTAGATTTTGGTTGTACACAAGGTAAATCATCCCCTTTGGCTCAGCCTTGTTGTGGGTCACTTGAAGCGATTTCTAGAGATTTAAGCAAACTGTGCAAGCTCTGCCCCGCGGTATGATGCAGCTCTTCAGTCTCCTCCATCCATCTCCTGCTCCACTGCTTTCTCCTTCCTCCCTTTCCTTCCTCCCACCCTCCATTGCACCTCGTGCACGGAAAGCAGCTTCTGCAGCCAACCAAAAATGCAGATTTGTAGTACAGCATCCACAGTGAGCACTCTGAGCTCCTCTACTGGTTTTCCCCTCCCTCTATCCACCTGCTCTCCACACTCACTGCATCAATTCAGTGTTGCCCTTCAAGTCCCTACTTGATGTTACCCTAATGTAAAGGAGTGCGGCAGCATTTTTACACAACTATCTCGCAAAATTGTACTTCTAGTTGTGTTTTTGATGAGCTCACCAAAAGTCTCATGCTTGTTCAGTGCAAGAGGATGGCTGAAGGGACGAGGCTATGTGCTTTACAGTCCATGAGGGGCAGTGTGGCTCATAGGATTAAGTGGATTGATTGAGCCCATGTACATGGCTGACGCTGGCATTAATTTTGATTTTGTCTCAGTTCCTACAGTGAATTATGTGTTATTGCAAGTTGAATAAGTGACTGTGAAATAGTTGTTATACACAATGTTTTATGACATTTGCTTAGCTGTGCTGTGGGTTTGGAAGGTAGTGAAGTGACTGAAATTCATACATTTGGCAAAGAGGGCAACATTGGCATCAGAGTTCACCCGGTTCTTTAACTACTAATTAAAGCAAATGAATACAAAAATATGTCTCTTTACTGATTAGTCGTCCACTAACTGGTGTTTTAACTATCTGTGGTGATGAGGTGGTGAACAGCAACATGCATACAGGAAAAATGCATTCAGCTTATTCTTCTGCGCTTTGCGATTTAGGCTGGAAGACAGCCTTCTGTGTTTTGTTTCCCCAAAACATGCATTCAGAATATGCACATCTATCTTGTTTCTGAATGTTCCCATTTTTTACTCAAATTGTCTGTGCGCTCAGCTGCTGTCAAGGTCTTAAGGCAAAAAAAAATTTGATCCCTGAGCAATTTGCGAGTCATCTGTGTTCAGCCTCCTTGCCCTTCGGCCAAATTCCAGCTCAGTCCTAAATTCTTAGCTCTCAGAGCACTTGGCAGTACTCATTCTCATTCCTTCCCTTCCCGTCTGTTTCCCTTTCTCTCGACGTGTTGTCCATCAAGGCCTGCCTATAGGAATTGAAGCAGCATCCTTTATCTGCCTGTAAGCGCCTCATATTGACATACAACCCCCTGTCTGTCGGCCAGTGTTACGGCTAGAGGGCTGGGGTTTGGACCCGGAGAGCACAGCCTTGTCAATATTATGGCTTGCTAATGGATAAACTCTCACTCCAACCTTGGCAGTAAAAGACGCTCATAGCAGTTTGGTAGCGGTCCGCTTGCAAGAATAGGCTCCATAGAAAATCTTTGCAATGTGTTCGTGTCAAGGGGGGGGAATTGTGAATGAATATGAGTGGGAACTCTTAGTAAGATTTGCTGTAGCGATATAAATGCCTGGTAGCAGTGTAGACCCAGCGGAAGTGTGCTTGTGTGTCTCTGTGTGGGTGTGAATGATGCATCTGTGACTGGCTGGCGAGGTCCTATATGAATACTCGGGTCACAGAGACGTATCGTCATGTCAGACTGAATGATGTGTCTGTGGATTGGACCTGAATGGAGCTCTCTGTTTGTTCTTGTTCTTTTTCTGTTGCTCTCTTTCTCACTCCATGTCTCTCTCTCTCTTTCCGTCGCACTCACTCACTCATACACACTTACAACCCTGTGGGCTGCGACAGGACTACCAGACACAGGCTTGTGTCCAATTAGACTCCCTCCTGTCTCATGCCACCAAACACCACCGAGGAGATTGCAAATTGTATTTCCATGTCACCAACTGTTCTCCCCACTATAATCTGTCTCCCATATTTTAGGACAGTCGGAGACATGTTTCTTTAACAAGAGAGGCAGGGATAGTATAAAATTGGAAGAAATATTTTTCGGTGTCTATTAATCCCTTCTTACTTGATCAAAGTTAGATTCTCTTGGCTTACTGGAGCGTGATAACCTTTTTCTTTGTTCAGGGTGAGCGCAATACCTGGTGTTACACTTTGAATTATCATTCCATTGATGCATAAAACCCATCTTTGTTATCTTGTCTGTATGGACATGACCTTGGAGTAAGCTTAAAATCTGGTATGCAATGTGTGATTGGGTTTTAGTTGACACTGAAGATGCCATCTCTGACTGACGGCCTGATGGCTTTAATCTAAATTCCAATTTAGAGGGGGTGGGTAGATTCTATGCTACATTAAGGGAATAATTGCTTACAAGTATGTAATTAACCCCTTTTTTTTTAATACACTGAAGAGGTGCATATTGATGTTTGCACAGCAATAACAGCAGAGATATCAAGTGAGGATCTCCAAACAATAGGCGTCGTGAATTCTGTGGGGAGAAATCAATACATGTCACCGCGTCCAGTTTAATGAGAATCTTTGTTCTCTCTGAATAGTTTAGCCGTTATATGCGGAAGAAGAACATGTGAGTGCATGTGTGTATGTAGACACATACCGTAGTCAGCATCTTGGCCACGGAGTCCTATTAAGCCGTTGCATGCCTTTATAATGGACCCCAATCCATGTACACGCTACTGTATCACAGTCGCACCACTTTTTATTTTCTCCTTCCAGGCTTCTATCATGCTTTCTTTCATCTTATTACTCAATTCTCCTCTCTCTCCTATGGTTTCTGCCTCTAGCACTCTCCTCCCATATCTTTCTGCCACACTCTAAGCTGCCAAGCACATAACTTTATCTTTGTGTATTTGTGTGTGGGGATGGGCAGAAGAAAAATCCAGACTGTTGTGTCATTGGAATGACCTATGAAGAAGGATATAAACCGAGAAGGAGACATGGGATGTTGTTTTAGATGAGAATCGGGGAGATGTGGAAAGTCACCGACGTATCAGTGGGTTTGCCAGACTGCTCCTTTTGATAAGACCATATTAAGCGTTTCTCCCAGGTTTCTATGATTCATATGGAGCCGTGAGTCTGATGTATAAACAGCTCTCTTTGATGCAGCAGCAGATGACACGCTGTGGCATATTGGCTCTTATGCCTGTGTGTGCCAAGCCGAGCATGACAAGCAGTAAATTAGTTTTGTTTCAGATGCATGAAATGATGAGAAAATTGCAGACGGTCTTAGGGCATTTTTTTTCCCCTTAGCTATCTCTCATTTACTCCTTCACCGAGGCCTCAAGTCCACGCAAGGATTAGGCGCCTAATGGTGTTTTAATCATGCCTGTTGGAAGAATGGGCGTGCAAGCATGTACGCATGTTCTATGAATCCATTTTTGACAAAACCTTCTCAATATTTTTCATGCAACCAGTCATCATATGAAAATTTATCTCATTATTCAGTTCTTCGAATAACAAGTTTTGTTTTAAGTGAGCATGCAATAAGAAACTATGCTTTTATAGTATGTTTTTTATAAGCCAAAATACAAGTATGTTGTTTGTGAGTCCATGGATCATCCTCTCGAGCAACAGCAGGGCTGTCAGTTTGTTGTAGCAAAGGTTATTGGTAGCATGTTTGTGCTTGACACTCTCGTCCCTACTCCGCTTTGACTTTATTGCTATCATAGCTCTGGATTGACCTCAATAAGTGCTGTTCTTTAGAAAAGTTAACATTTCAGCTTGAAAAGAGAATCCCTGCTTACAGCGCTAGGTACTAAAAGAGGTCAGCGGTTTCTTTTGGGATGTGAGCAGTTAAAGTGTTAGCTTTTTTTTAGTAAGTAATGAGAAGTAGACAAATATTTCTTCCAGCTTTTTGGTAAATGCATGTCTGGTAAATCTTGGAGTACATAACTTATGGAACAGAATTATGTAAATAAACTAGACAAAACAGGCAATTGTAATCAGCTACATTTCTTAGAATGGAATTTTATAAAAATGGTAGTGATTAGAAATCCACTTTTGAATATGCTCTTTTCCACAAAGGCGTATCTTTTGACTAAATAGTCGCTCTGGTACTTTTTTGCAGTAATGCCTTCCTTTGGAATATTTCTGGACAACATGGGTCAACAAAGCTTTCGAGGAAAATTTAAGTGCAACACAATCCAGGGTACAATTTCATAAAGGCAAATCCACATCTAGACAGGCAGCACTCATTTGCCAGTATGCGATCAAATTTTGAGCATTGTCCTTGATTGGTTCTCTTGTTTGAATTTGCACCGCCTCTTGTGTGCCTGTCAAATCAGTCTGTATTGCTCTAAGCTACTTGAGTCTGCCAAGCCTGCGAGCAGCCTACCGCGCCAAGGCGAGTGGCAATGTCTTTGGACCAGAATGTCTTTCAGTGCTGGAAATTCAGCAATATTTTTCCTTTTGGAATCCAAAAAAGACTCTGCGGCAATGCTGCAGTAAAGTACACAGAAAGCAGTATTACTATATATTTGTTGAGATGACCGGAGTATTTAAAGTTAATATGTCTCTCCATTCTTGTCGCCCCCACACACTCTCTGTTCTGCTCTTTCTTGTACCCTCTCTCTCTCATTTCCTGTCTGCTGTGAGTGTTGGCGGTGTCAGGGGGCATCAGTATTCAGCGTCACCACAGTAATTGTGAAACAGTGGGTTCAGAAAGGACCCCTGCTGTTCTATAGCCAGAAGGCTGAAGGGAGGATCTACTTTACTGTAATACCCTCCCCTACATCACCCACCTTATTCTGTCTCCCCCTCCCCCCCAGGATATATCATAGTCTAGCAGCATAATGTTGGGGATATTAAGGTAAGGAGAGACTTAACAAGGCTTACATTGGGTTTTGTGTTATTCTTCTCTCTGTGTGGTACTCCCTTTTGAGTTTGGGATTTTGCCTTCCTTGAGTATATTTTATTTTCTTCTGCTGATGGGATTTGGAATGGTTCGTGTCTGTGCAAATGCAGTGATTGACTCTTAGCCAAGGCCCAATTCTCGCCAACTGCTGTGGTGAACAATTTGTTGCTCTCCTGGAATAAAACCCTTTTTCCTTTGTCATTCTTTTAAGTCTCTGACTTTCGGTGTGATCGTATTGATTGCTTTGATTAAACTTTTCCGAAAAGCGATGATTGCACGAGAATGTTAAACTTAGGACATGCACCTCACCTCAGCTATTTATCTGCTAATTATCTGTTTGGTTTACTTTCCTCGTTGTCACGCTTTCCCTGTGATGTTGGTGGGACTGATGATCATTAACTGATTTAATGAAATCTTTCTGCTTGCTGGAGCTCAGTCAAATGAGGTCCTGTTAAATCTTTCCCCTATAGTCACTCACACCGTCCTTACCTGCTACCCACACAACTGTTCCTATGGCAACATGATTTGTCAATTGAGAACCCCTTCACAGCAATTGTAATTACTCATATGCTTACCTTGAAAAATAGTAAGCGGCATTAAGGCAACACGGATTGTTGATTCTCTGAGCTTCTTACCTTTCATATGACACCAAAAGGAGATGGAACATCATCTCTTAATATATTAATCGGAAGATCATTGATGCTTGTTGATATTCTAACCAGTGATGACTGTGTCACTGTAGATATTGATTGGATTGGCTGAGTCTTGTTAGTGGCTGCTGGAGTGTTTGTAGTCTGGCACTTGTCATACCCTTAGGTATTTTTTTCCCATCCTTCCATCTTGAGCAGAATGGACCAAAGGGCCGCAGCTATCTTTTATTGATTAGTTAGAAAAATGATTGACACACTGGAAAGAACTTTTGGTAAGCTTCAAGGTAGAGTAGGGAAACTCAGCTGGAAAAAACCTGCTGACTGAGATGGTGGATATTGCCGGGTATACCTTTGCCATCAGGGAATACCTTTAACAAAAAGCAATGTACATGGTGTGCAACAATGTTTAGGTCAGTGGTACATGTCAAACTCCACATGATGGCCAAGGCCTAAGGTTTCTCAGCTAAACCTTTGCCCAGGGCGTGATACGATCTCTGCTGGCTTTCCTTTCTTTTCATATTGTATCCTGCTGCTATTTTTTTCCAAGGAAATGATACACCCACCTGTGGCTTTCCACATGACATAAAAAATGTGTTTTGATCCATGGTTCAGTTCTTTTGCTGACATGGCCATTGTAGAATTTGTAGGTGGTGAACAGGAGTCAGCATGTGCATGATGACGAGGACAAGCCTCCTATCCATACATGCGTAAATGAGCTATATTTACATTATAACCAGTTGTTTTTGGTTCAGCTATTTTTGCTAGGTACTAACCACTGCAGCAAACGAAACCTGCTGTTTTAGAGATGCTGTGGCTGAGGCAGCAAATCATCATCACTTTGCCCCTCAGAGTTGCTCAGATCCTCATACTTACCTATTTTTCCTCCTTCTAACACATTGACTTCAAGAGTTGACTATTCACTTGCTGCCTAATATATCCCACAGTTTGGTAGGTGCCACTGTAACAAGATAATCAATGTTCTTTACTTCACCTGTCTGGTTTTAATTCTGTGGCTGATTTGGAGCATATAGAGCCTTTCAGTACTGAGCACACATCTCCTTTTTGCCACCTCCCACACAGAGCACTGGGAGTTCCTGTAGACATAATGCTCCAAATCCCCAGTTGACAGACTAGCAGAGGAAAGGTTAGCCACTTTGTTGTATTGCATCAAGCTATTCTCCCTCTCACTTTTTCCCTCTGTTGGCTCAAAAAAAAAAGGCTGTCCCCTCTCTCTGCGAGTCTACAAACGTAACTGGAGAAAGCACAAGGTTTTCATCTCTCCCTCCCCCTTCTTTTTTTGTCCATCCGTTATGCATTGTCATGGCAGTCCTTCCAGCTGAGCTTTGATTGGGTTGTTCTGGGCCCACCGGCAAATCTGGCAACCAGATAGTTATGTGGTGTGTCTCTGTCCATGTGTAAGTCGGCGTGTGTGAGAGGGTTTTCTTCATGTCTCTGGGAAAAAGCAATGAGATGAGGTAAAGCTTTCAGAAAATCAAAGTATAAAAATGGCCATGACAAGCAGGGGAAAGACGAAAGCAAGGGAGGATGAGAGGGAGGAAGAGATAATAATTTGCATCCTCTCACTTGCCACTGTGAACGATGACTGGCTAGAAAGCTTGTCTGATGTGTTTATGCCGTAGGCTTTGAAAGATGGAGTTAAAGGGAGAAGGAAAGTTTAAGGGGAACCATGCAGAGGGAAGGGAGTGGTTGTGGAAAGGCATGTAATGAAGTGTAAACCTGCCTAAACTCAGTTTACCCACATCTTAGTTGTTGTGATGGCGCTCACACATATCTCAGCTGAAGATTTTCTTTTTTAATGTAAATTCATTGCAATGTACACGCCACCCGGCTGAACACCACCGTCTGTCAGTTCTGATGCACACTTTGCACTCTTGTACCAAGAGTAGTTAACCAATGAGCTGGAGCAGCTCCACTGGGCAAACTGTGGCTGCTTTTTCTGCATTTTATCTGTAAAAAGTTTTCATATCACTGAATATTGACAACATATATGCTGAGACTAAAATCAGCAGACAAATTAGTTATACTAGGGTCCAGCAGTTCTGCACAGACATATTTTAATTTATGTCAGCTGGCGGATTTGTAAATAGTCCTGCATCTGTAGGGTAGCTCTGCCTCTGTGCTTAAGAGCTGTGCTTCCTTTGGCATCTATCTCGGCAGCCAATAAGCCCGGTCCTGGAAAGTGAGTATTCCTGCTTTTGTGAAACCTGATCCCAGTGGATGGTTAAAAGTTGACAACACAAGTCCTGTGTAACAAGACTATTGATGTGGGGCCACCTTTTTAAAACTTCTTGGCAGCAATGATTCTCTTTGTGTGTGTGGAGTCCTGGGTCACTACACAATCTAACCCAACAAATAATGACACAAGACGTAGAAGAAAGCTGTTATCTTTCTAAGTTTTGACCATTTTTCGCTAAACAAGTTTTAAGACATGTTAAGTCATGTTACTGTAGTGGGAAGATGATACTGCAAAATGCCCTAGGGATCCTGCAGCAGGAGGGATTTTGTGTATGTTGCACATTCTTCATATTCACACACACCTTTGCACGTTTAACTGTTTATATGCCTCAGTCACGTTGAAACATTAGATTTTGGTTGACATTTTATTTTGTAATGGTGCAAAAACAAATTCGAAATCACCCATAGTTATGTCTGTTTTGCATACTGTATGAAATACTTTGAAATATTACTTTAAAATGTCCAAATTAACCCTTTTAATGAGCATTGCATCTAGTTTTCAGATCATTCTTAGTGTCTAGGGTTTTAGCTCCACCGTCCTTCTAGTTTATACTCTTTGAATTATCCTTATTTGAGCTCTCATAGTTCAACGAGCTACAGCATAGCAGGAGAAATTTATTAGCTAGGTGCTCATATAAGCTGTGTGTTAGTGTTTGCATTACCCTCAACAACAACTGCTTATCTACACAGGGTGCATAAACTCTTTTGCATGAATGACTCCCATGATGCATCATTGGACTCATTAATTGGATATTAACATTGTCAACATGTTAATAACAAGCCCAAAGGAGACCCTGCACTGTCATTATTGACAATTACTTGCAATTACTGGCAATTACTGACAATTACTGGCAATTACTACCAATTAAACCATGCCATTCTCAGTCTTAGTAGTGTAAAAACTGCATGCTTTCTTCATAAAACAGTCAAAGAATGACATGAAATCACAGATGTGCACGTGTGATGCATGCGCCCACAGTAGTTGCATGTTTTGAAATAATCTGAATTAAGAGTGAACATGTTTAGTTTGCAGAGCGGCTAAAATATCACGTTATTTAATCACCACAATTCCTTATCATAATGATTTTCTCATTTTCTCTTTGACATTTTAGGGAAGTGACACATCCACTTCTATACTTCTGCTCATTTATCAACCGTTTCTTCTTCTACCTCTCGGTCTGTGGTAGTACTAGTTGTACAGCACCATTGGCTGAATGTGTTTAAAAATGGAATATCTCAGCAGCTAGAAGGGCACTTCTGACACATGCTGTCAAACTGCTAATATTTCAGTTTTCCCAGACCATTACGGTTGGGCTGCAAGTCTCTGCAGATGTAGACATTCTGTCTTCGCTAGCATGCCCAATATTCTCCATCCATTCCACAAGGTCTATACTTAGGTAATTTACAGTGGATAGACATGTGAACAGGCTGACAAAGTATGACGTGTGCTGTTTCTAGAAGAAGAGTGGGGACTGGGCTATATTTTTCTTTCTGACACCCGTGAAGTCAAGAGTGAGACACAATCAGAGATATGTGACAATGACAAGTTCCTTTGTATGACAGTACATCAGTGTCTCTATCAGAATTTAGAGCTGTTAATAGATACATCTATTTGCTGTGATTCACAAAAAAACCCCCAAAACATTAAAATGGAATGTAGTATTTAGTTTTCCACTGAGGCAGTCAAAGTGTCTTCCCGACATGCACCGTTTTCCACTAATCTGATGGGATCTAAATCAAGTCGCAGCAGCAGTCTTAGTAGGATATGCAAGCACAGGATTAAAGTCCTCCTGAAGAAGCCCAGGCATCAGCAGACATTCAAGGACCAACGCAGGCTTTTGGCTGGCATGGGGAGAGACTTTGATGAAAGTGAGGCTGTCCTCGTCCAGCAGCAGAGGGAATACGAGGACAGGGTTCACAGAGAGGAAAGGGAGCTTGTGAGGCAGAAAAGGTGACGCCGACTCAGCTGCAGGAGACTCAACAAGACAATCTCTTCACAGAAGTTTTGAGCCAAATGTCTTTGTTTGTTTACCGCAGCAATTCCACACACTGCTTTGACTCCACCTTGACTCTTCTCTAACATAAAAGTAACCGTATTCTGAATAACAGACTGTTGCCACATTAGTTGAAGCTAGCAATAATGCATAGCTTGTGATTCTAGTGCTTTAATACGCTGATTCAACTCGGTGATCATTTGTAAGGCGGTAGCTTGTGCCGCTCTCATATTGTAGGTGTTCGAATTATTTATTAAAGACCACCAAGTATAAATTAAAAATAATGTTTATTGGTTAACTTGAGCATAATTTCAGAATGATACTTTATGTAATCGTTTAATCATAATAACAGTGATTTTTCTCTTGGCTTAGTAGATCAGCAGGGCCTGGATACATTTTTTTGGGAGATAAATCAAGAGAAACAAAGAGAATAACAAGTTCAATATAGGCCAGTCAGCTGACCTTGTTCCAGCTGTGCGTAGTAAACCAGAAGCTGAGATCTTTAAGACTTTTCTTCCATGGATTACGAGGGAGAGCCGTAATCCATGAGCTTTAAGCAAACCAAATCATCCACGGAAGTGATGAGGCTCACAGATGTGCATGGTGCTACAGCGATGTGTATATGTGTGTGAGGCAGAGAGACAGCGAGATGGAGTGGGTTACAATAGGATGGATTAATAATTTTGTTTTGTCCAATAGTTCATTCCTTGTCCTTTATACCAAGCTTAACAGAGCACACATGTACCTTATACACATGCACACCTGAAAGATCAGTTTTTGAAGAAATAGTGCAGAAACAGATGGAGAGATCAGAGAAGAAAAAGAAATCTGGATTTTTTTTTTCCCATTTTAGTGTAATCACCACAAAGCCTTCTAAATTATCAAGCTTTCATGTCTAAGAAGTTAATCTCAGAGGTCAAGTCTGTTTTAGCTCCGGAACAGAGAGACAGGAAGAAAAGGAAAGAAGAGGCTGCATGCGGGTCACACAGGATTTAGACGGAGAACGAGACAGAGGTATGAATGAAAGAAACTGTCATGAGTAAACATCTGAACTGGGCCAGGTCTGATCCTGCACGGAGACTCAGCTAGGAAACCCGATTTAGTCAACAGGCGACTTAAGAAGTTATTTTGTCATGGCGTAATAGTCTCTTCATTTTTTTTCTTCTTTGGTGCCACAAGAGCTGTAAGCACCTGAAAATAAACACCGTCCTGATGGATGCCAGCAGTGTCTCGGTGTCTGAGTGCATGATAAAGCATATGGGATGTCAGTGATAGCGGCCCCTATTTGATGTGAATTACAGAACTTGACTTACATATGAGCAGATACTTTCATTTTAAGTCTGACTGACTCTACTGTCCTTAAAGTACTATAGGGTAGTATCTGGTGTGTAGCTGTGTGCACTGGTGCTGTTGTGACTATTTGACACTTCTGTGATTGGCTTTGTTCTACCAGCAGTGTTAGATTTCTATCCTTGTTAATGTATTTAAATATTATGGTGACAATTTACATGTGCTTTCCCTCAAGGCATCAGTAGTCTCTCTATAGATCAGTCTCTTCTTAAGGTCTGATCTATTGTGAGTGAGTACTCAAAGTGTGCCTGCATGTTGCATGATCAGGCTTTTTCACAGCAAGCATTTTGGCATGTAATAACAGGAAAGTAAAGGTATAATTAATTATTTAATTGGTGTGTCCTATTTTCATGACCCTGGTACTGTTCAGACTCTTGTGGTCTTTGTTACTGGAACATCTTGCCAGGAAGAAACAGTGTTTGAAACCAGACTGAAGCTATGCTGCTTTCATATGCATTTGACTACTACCAAAGTGTCAGATTGATGTGCTTTGCTTACTACATGTAACATGCATGTTTTGTGTATATGCATTCTGTAAATGAACATTTTTTCTTTCTTTCTTTCTTTTTTTTTTTTTACATAAACCTCATAAATTCCTGTAAATTTGATGCAAGTATAACCCTAAACATCATCGTCTGTAGCTAGAGTATACTGTTTATAATGACTGGAGGTCTATAGTCTGCCATCTGCAAAATGAAGTGTTATAATTCCTGATTTATTACCTGCATAAGTGGCACTGGCACGCTCGGATATTGCTCAGTGACACAGGTGGGATAAAGAGAAGGGGTGCTAATGTGAAAGACCTTTAAGGATGCCACCCCTGTTGGAAGTGAAGTCTTATCACAACTCAGTGAGACTTGATTAGCGATTATTAAAACCTCAGAGGTGCCTGTGTTCGTGCAGCTGTTAATGCCGTGCCGACAACTTCATTAATATTTTGCAACAAACATCTTAAAATTACATCGGCTGACATTATTACATAAGATAAACAGTTATAATAACTTGCCCCTGCTTTCTATTTGATGAACTAAGTAACAAACTATTTCTTAATCACATCAAGCATCTCTGACATTTCTAAAATGCAATTATTTCTCCTCGGCAATCGACATTCATTATGTGTTATCTATGAAAAGCTAAGGTTGGACGGTAATTTTGGTCATGCTGGTGTGACGGTGAGGAGCTTCAATTGAAAGAGCTTGAGATAGAGCACTTGCAAAGTTACTGATGAGCAGCAGCACAGCACAGATCCTGGCTTAAAGGTAGCAGCAAACCCATTTCACTCGCTTTAACCAAAACACACAGAGCACGCTACATTGAAGTGTCTTGTTTCAGTGTTTCTCATACCGCAGCAAAAATATCCACAGTCATTTCAGCTTCGAGCAAACTACGACTCATAATTAATTACTGTGTTGAGAGGAGAAAGGGATACCAGGGATGAGCTGGAGAGAGAAGGTGAGGGAGGCAAAAGACAGATAAAGAGAGCAGGAGAGGGGGGGGGGAATTTGGCTCGTGAAATAACCGAAGAGCTGAGGGAGGAGCTGGGAGGAGAAGAGGTACAGGTAAGGAAAAACGGATGGATGGAGAAAGAGGAGGACTTAAGGTGGTGCCATTCGGCAGCTGATGGAAGTGAGAGCAGATACACGGCCCTGCATTCCTGTCTGCTCGTTAGAGTAGGGAATAAGGGAATTGGGGGGGAAAGAGAGAGAAATGGTGGAAAAAAAGGCTAGAGCCTTTGAATTTATTCTATGAAAGCGGCTGTCAGACAGTGCCTAGCAACACCCTTTAAGAAGGAGGATTCCTGGCTGCATTAATTGTAATTACAGCAAAATATCTCCTTTTGATTCAGAGTAAGTTGATGTGTCACAACATGCCTATATCTTAATGCAAAATCATCAACTCCTGCATGCATGCTTCCTTTTAAATATAGATTAAAGGGAAACATTAAAGCCCTGTTTTACTCTTCGCATAATCATACTTGAAAGTTTGCCACAGTCATCTTCAACTCAACCTTTTATTTATCATTTAAATCTATTTCAACTGCTGTTTTGTTATTCTGTGTTTTGCAGTTAATTAACAAATAGCGATGACGCTCTTTCATCATGGGTTTCTTAACAGGGATCGTCTGATTACAATCCTTAATGGGTTCTTAATCATTGTGGGGACTATAATTGATTAGAGATTCATTAAGTTCACCCTTTTGTGGTCGCTGCTCTATGTGAAACCCAAAAGCCCCTCCTATTCAGGAAGTCATACACAGTCTAACGAGCAATGTGCTGATGACAGGCCAGTGGGCTCTTCAACAGTCCTAATGACATTAGAGCCTCTTGATCTGGACCGATAACACACTCTCCCAATCACAGCACGCATCAGCACCCACTGCACAATGGCCCAGCCCGAGCCAAGAATGTGTGTGAGTGCAGAGTTTATCAGTGTGTATGTGAGTATGTTTTCTGAGTGACCTTATTTTGGATCCAAGGACTGTTTTGAGTGTTATACTAAAGCCATGAATGATATTGTAACTGAAGACACAATGCACAGATTATTTTCTGCACAGAAAACATTCTTGAGGGGCCGACTCAGAGCGTGTGTTTAGAAAAATGAGCACGATTGAACGCCATCCCACTAAGGAGGATTTGTAAGTCTCAGATGTGAAAGAGGAAAAGAGAACGAGTGGCAAAAAATGAAAGAGATTGAGCAAGGAGTGGGGATGGGCAGATGTCAGCTATTTCTCTAAAATCCAGAGGGGTTCTTCAGTTGGATCTTTGCCTAGACCCCTTCTTTGAAATGCTCTTACTCACTCTAGGAGCATGAAAAGAAAGAGACACTCAGTCTGAGAAAGCAGAAAGTTTGTGACACAACTCGAGTACCTCACACTTAAAATGGATCAGTATAGCAAAACATATACATGTTACTTCTGTGGGGGAGACTGGGCCAGTTGTTATGGGGCAACTGTAATGCAGCAGAAACGACCTACAGTAAAAATGCTTATCCTGCACATGCTCATTAGGATTCTCTCTCTAGATTTTATCGTCAAATATTTGAGCTACAACACCTGACAGCTAAATGAGAGAATACAGCCTAAACATTTTTAAGTTACATTATTAGATACTTCTACAGTAATGTGATTACGTTGCAGTTTTTTTTGTTTGAGATGTAAATGATTAATAAGATATATTTATTCAGTGTTATAATTGCCCTTATTTACTTTACTTACTTCTATTTGTACTATTCGCACATACATATGTTCCTTTCATCAAAAGATGACTAGTGTATTTCAAGTACTCTGAGTTATAAAGGGAAAATGTTACAGTTACCCCCAGTCTTCCCTATTAGTAATATATAATCTGTCTGCTTCACTTTAAGGAGGAGGTTTCTTTATATGACCATATGAAGCTGTGCTCACATTATGGTACCCCTATCTATTTAATAGTGAAGTAAAAGTAAGTTGGCTGTGTTCTATAGAAGAATTTAAAAGACACCCCCCCCCCCCCCCCCCCAAAAAAAATCACCAATACCACCTTTTTTTTTTTTTGGTAAAAGCCAAAAGCCTAAACATTTCTTTATTCATGCAAACGCAACGAGGACTCTTTAGCTAACATAGCCCATTGTAAAGCTGGATTTAGTGCAAGGCAAAAGGCAAAAGACAAGTGTGTTCCATTCATGACGGCAGTGTTTGAGAATGACAACCGGAAGCTACTGGGTAACATTATGTCACAGAGATGTTTGCCATGTATTGATAACTGGACCAAATGGCTTCTGACTGCAGTTTCAGTGAAGCGAGTGGGCATATTTACAGTGTTGCTAAGCTCTTGAAGGCTGTTTTTAGAGGTGTTAAAATAGTTTGAAATTTATTATGCTAGCAGAATTACTTGCCAAGTTTTCTGTGCTGGTATTCCGGGTAACACAGTGACTAGTGATTTGGTATTTTAGTGCATTTCTCGCATGTATACCTGCTAACAACGACATGCAGTATATAAAGAGTGTTTTATGTGGTGTGTGAGTGAAAGTCATTGGTTTAACTGTGGATATGCATCAAGGCAATGAGAAGTCTCTGAATCACTCAGTCCAAGAATTAAAACATGGAGCTGAAAATGAGAATAAGAAATCTACTTTAAACAAAATGAGTAGGGGGGGTCATTTCTGCTGTTTTAAAAACTCAGTTATTGCTTTTAATAATTAAAAAATGCATTGTTTACAGCGCCTTGATGCTTGTAAACACTGCTGATTGCTACATCTGTGGTTATAAAGTCTGAATCTCTCAGTCAGTTATCTTCCATTCATGTGATATGTACCCAGTTGACAGTACAATCCCAAGGCTTTCTTTGTAATATCAACAGCTCTGTGGTGGATTAGACCTCCTAACCCTGATCTTGACAGGGTATCTGGTGACAGTAATCCATGCTGCTAATCCATGTCTTGATGTAAACACCAAGGACACCCTGCTTTCTCTCTCTTTCCTCTGTGTCCTCCTTGTTTTCCCTTTCCACTGCTACTTTGAGAGAAATGGGTATTCCATCTGTTTTTTTTTTTTTTTTTGTATCAGCAGGGGTTAGCTTAGCTTGATAGAAATGTTGGACTTGAGCCCTCTTTAATCATTGCTTAAATTTTTGTCTATTCCTTTGTGTGTGTTTGTGTGTGTGTAAGTGAGAGCTACATAATTATTCTTAATTTTCTCTTGCTGTGCTTAATAACAATAATGAAATTTAGCAACGCTGATTTGTTCATGGCTCTGAACAGGTTTGTAACTGCCTCCCAAAGTAATAGTTTTTAATTACTGTTTTTGAATTGGAGCAATTGTTAGCTTGTGTTTCTTTTACAAGCAACATGTTATTATATGTTAAAGTGCAGAAGGAGGTTTGCCTCCTGGATCTAAAACAAGTAATTGTAGCTGGGGAACTAAAGTCCATTGAAGACATGGCCATACATACAGGTCTGTCTGTGTTCTGTACACATTAGTGTTCATGTACACATCAGTGCAAACATCTTGAACCTTTCCATTTTGCTAAGAAATAGGCGTAGGGATTTCATAAAACGTGCCAACAAATGTCATATCATGATATCAATGATATACAGATGCCATGTCTTTATATTTCCTAGCAAACACAGCAACGATAAGATAAGCCCAGGCATATCTGACAGCAACAGTAGCACAAAAAGGAGTTATTTCAATAGCATCCAAACTTTTGCTAACCTTAGCAGCACTAGCCTTGTTTTCTCCCTTGCTAGCATTCACATCCCTCTGCAGAACATGGCTACGTGTTGCCTTGTTTGCTTCGTTATAATGCAGTGCAATTTATTTTGACAAAATTTACATGCAGCTGTCATTTTAAAACATTTTTTTTTTTTACATGAAATTACTGCAGAAACGCGTTGGTTAGCATAACTGCTATCTGTTTACTTTCTCCTCTCCTCATTTACAACCTTCATTCACTGAGAGAGCAAGAGGTGGCATCGTAACATTGCTAAACTGGTAGTTGTTGATGTACATTAATAAAATAGGAATAACACCTTTAACGGACTACTATTTCTGGCACCTTCTAGCAGGGGCAGCATTTTTAAAATATCTACTCAACTAGTTACACACATTGCTAAGTTTTACCTTAATTTCCATTGAAAACACTACCTAGGCTGCCTTTGTGCTTTCATTTATGTTATAATGTGTTACTGTATATACTACTGTGTTACTACAACTGCACTATAACGCTGCTGCTCCTCCTGGCACCTTGTGGCAATAGATTCACACCTTATTTGCACTAATAAAGGCTGCTGCCTGCCAGCTGCAATCTACGGAGCCCCGCAAGGGACATGGGAGAAAAAAAAATTAAGATGGACTTTTGTGAGATCTCGCAAAACAAACTCGGGATCTCGCAAAACTTTTCCAAGACCTGCTGGTCTCGAAGCCGACCCGGAGGTCGAGGCACGATGTGCCAGGAGAGCGGTGTTCCTCCCGGCTGTAGTAGGTCTTGACCTTCCGTTAGCTTCGAGATGGTGGGTGTCAGATCTCCGAAAACGTCGGAGCACTTTTGCAAATATGTGATGTCTTGTAAACCAAGCAGATATTTGACGTTTACACAACTACATTCACGCCTCAAAATATCTTAAAAGTGACCCAGAAAGCGTAATATTACAACTAAGTAGCTGCCGCCATTGTTGGAATTCATCTCGCAAAAGTTTTGCGACCCGAGTTAGTTTTGCGAGATCTCGCAAAAGTTCATCGTAATTTTTTTTTCTCCCATGTCCCTTGCAGGGCTCCGTAGCAATCACTGATGAAAGTATTTATTTATTTTTATCAGTGATTGCAGTGAATGAGAAATATCATTATCAAAAATCCCCTTGAAATATTTTGATGCAATTTTGAGGCTATATTGCTGGAGAACTATTGCTCAAGACCACCTTAAAAATAACAGGAAAATAACAGTTTCAAAACACAAATTCAGACTGTCATACCTTAAACAAACTCTTTAATCAAATTGAGGAATTGTCAGAACTGGCAATAAAGCGCGAGGGTTATAAACTGTGTCATAAGATGGTCAAGCTGTAAACTCATTTTCTTAATACTATTTCTAACATTGTAGAAATGAAAATGTGAAGTGCAAAAGCATGCATATACATCAACATATCAACAGACCTTGCACACAGTTGTTTTTCAGTTTGAACGTGTGTAGCTGGGTATTTGCCAGCAATGCTACTCTCCATTTGCAGTGTTGGTATGATTTTTTTTATGCAGAAGTGTAAAGTCAGAGCGTATGTCGTGCTGTGTTGTGGTCCGGAGGTTTGTGAGTTGATTGGAGTGGGGGTGTGCGCGAGTGTGTGTTTGTGCATTTGTGGGTTCTGCTGGGTGAGTGTAGCAACGCTATGTTTTCCTCCAGTCCCAGTGTGTGGCTGCAATGCAGAGTGACGCTCATTCCTCTGATCAGTACAAGGGCTCAGCATGGGAGAGGGGTGGGTTGAGTTTTCGAGGGGGGAGGGGGGCATGTTTAATATGGGGAGAGTTCTACTCCAGTCAGTACATCCACTGATCTGGGACACACATCTCTGTCTGCTAGTTTTCTAGTTGCCTCTGTGTCACTGTCTCTTTCTGTTCTTCCTGTCTTTCTCATCTGTGTGCTCTCAAAGTTCCAGTCCCACACTGGTTCTCATACATACACAAATGCATACACTTTGCTATTAACAATGCTACAAGTGCAGCTGTGCGCAACCACTACTTCTGTAGTAGTGCCCTTTTTCACTGCGCTACTACAGTACAGTACATCACATCTCACACCCAATCCAAACCACCTTGACCATTAGCACTAACAGCCTCCCATAGATCTGTGCAGTCAGATTGAGTGGACAGGCAAGAGTGGATGTATAGCCTGATGCTGTGCTTGTAGGGGCCTTAGCCTGTAACACCATCCTTGCTATGCCCAGCCTTGCCAGCTGATATAAATAAACAATACACACCAATATTACATGAAAAAAGGGGACACAAGTGGACTGAGCAATGGCTAACACCGCTACCACTTAAGCCAAAGCCACAAAAGGATGATGATTATTTCCATTTTTAGCAATAGTGACTTAAAATCATCTGTCCATTCTGAAATTATCCCATCATCTCTACATTTTAGGCAAGTGAACAAACTACTTGTCTTTAATCATTGTCATCACTGCCCATTCCTTTGATAAATGTATGTATTGTCATTCATCCATCCCCCTCCCCCTTTGATCCTGTGAAAAATTATCCGAACAATCTGGAAACATTGTTTTCTCTAGAATATAATGAATTATCTATAATTACTCCCCATGTTACTCACTCATAATCTCCTAATCCCATTTGATTTAGTGTTTTTCTGTCAGTTATTATTTTTGAGCATTTTTACTCTTTGAGAAGTTAAGCTGTTTACCAAAGGCTTTGACAGTTTCTTCATTTCCAAGTCATTTCTTCAACATAAATGCCCCCTGTCACGCTATAAATAGTAGAAGATTATTCTGTTGAGGCTTGCTTTTTGTTGTCTCCGTAAATTGTCATCTCTAGCCAGGCCTCTCCGTTACACAGTTGTCGGCAAAGCAAAGTGGCTCCTGTCATATCCATGATGGTTTCGCTTAACATTGTTGTCCCTGAAATTAGCTTTACATCATCCAATGATAAGATGTGTTTTTGTTACTTTTATTTTTTATTTATTTATTTTTTGTTATCTATTTCATGAGTAAAAGTGACACTTTTACTTATATGTTAACTAATTGGGCAGCATGATGGTGTAGTGGTCACTGTTTCGTCACAGCAGAAAGGTCCTGGTTTCTGATCCAAGCTGGGGCCTCCCCACTCTTGCATAGGTTCTCTCTCAGTGCTCCAGCTTCCTCCTTTAGTCCAAAAGTATGTTGAGAGGTAACTGGTGGTTCTAAACTAGTTATAGGTGTCAAAGTTGGCCTGAAGGGCATAAGTGGAAAAAAGGTGGATAAATTTTGTTTTACATCAACTTGCAAAACCCAGATGTTCAAAGATAGTGTGTTAAGTTATCATACTATTTCTTACTTATCATACTATCTTGGAACATTTGGGTTTTGCAAGTTGACGTGAAACAAAACTTCATACCAGCAGGGCATATGTGCAGGGTAGATGCTGATGCTTGGTCAAAACACTGGTGCAACGCTACTTCCTGTCTGTGGGTTGTTTGAGATTTGAGAAAAATTTCAGACTGCCACACTGTGTGCATGAAAGGCAGGTAAAAACTCTTTTTTTTGTTTTGTTTTTTTGTTTGCCTGCATATTTGTGATGTGTAGCCATGACAAGGATGCACACATATCTCCTCACTGCTTCTCTGATTTCTCAATCCTCTTTCATCTCCTCTTCTCATTCAACAGTTTCCCTGAAAGCAAGATACCACAATTAGGTTGTGAAAATGCATGAATGTAATGTAAATGACAGTTTCAGTATGTCTTGCCTTTTACGTTGTTGTTTTATAGTAATCATGTGATTTCTTCTCTGACTGGCTCCTGACAGCTTTTAAAGGCAAAGCAAAGTGAGACAATGGAAACATACCAATTGTTTTTTCTAAATGCTGAGCTCAAACTCTGTTTTTGAGTTACAGAGCTGGAGATAATGCACACAAACACAGGCGCACACATGCAGTGTTGTTTTTTGCCCACAGCTTTAGCGATACTGGAAGTGTGTTCTGGAGAAAGAGTGTTGATCATGAATTCTTTAACAGGTTTTGATGTCTACGGAGCTGCAAACACATGATTGTGTGCAACAGTGTGTGTGCTACTTTACTCATATTTGTAGTGTAATTCTACATGGCAGATAGCCCAGAGCAGCCAGACACACAATTAGGTCACATAACTTCAAGTCTCCTTTACCTTTTCTCATCCTATCTGCTTTATTTGCTTGCTTATCTGTAGATGTAACACATTTGAATTAGCAATGCAAGCATAACAGTTGAGAAGTTATTGGTGTCATGGAGTAAATTACTTCTCATTCTTTTAACCACCTGTTGTACCTAGGTTTAAAATGAGCATGCATACTGAGGCAGTAAGGGAAAAGTCGGACAATAATGGCACATAACTAGAGCAAGATAAACTATGTTGTGTGTGAGTGCGCACACTCAGAACTAAAGCAGGCTTTAATTAATGGACCTTGATCATCAGCAGGCATTCACAAACGGCATCTAAACAAGGTTGCCCCACCCGTCAGTGAGTGTAATTGCATTTCAGCAATAGATTTGTGAGGTATACACTGTTATATCGGGGTACTGCTGATGAAGATTCCCCCCCATTTTTTGTTTGTTATTTGTAAAGCTCTCAATTTATTTTTAAATGGAAACTATGGAGTCTTTTTTCACTGTTTCTTTTTTTTTTGGGGGGGGGGATGTCATTTGTGAGTGAATGCCGTATTTTTTATTCATGATGGATTTGAAGGTGATATAAAAGCATCTACCCCTTATTTTTCCACTATGTTTCACGCTCTTTCACTTCCCATTTAGTCTCCTTTCAACTTGCCACCTTCGATTCTGTCTATTTATATATAACATATAACTATAGATTATAGATTGTAAAGACCTGGAAATGTCAGAACTTTTTAGTGGAACCGTTTTAGCACAGTTGTCTTGCAGAAAAATATAAATGAATAAAGAAATCCTCCAATTATTTTTTATTTTGTTCAAACTGCCTTATGTGTGTGTTTTTGTTAAAAAAAAATTTTAATTTAATTTTTACATTGTTTATAGTGTTTTGTGCAGTGTTGGTCACTCTACGTCTGTTATGTCTGTCTCTGAATTCCAATCTACTGCATGCTTTTTATCCATGTTCCTGTCTTGGCCGCTTATTTCTCTGTCCCATCTTATGTCTTTGTCATACCTATGGTAATGATTGCTCTTTGCACACTCATCTGAAGCCATGCCACCTCTCTATATCAGTTTTTATCATTTTCATCACCCTCTCTGGTCCTCTTATCATGAGCTGAGAGGTTCTGCTCTTCTCCCTCTGCCTGCCAGGAGATAGAGGGGAGATTGGTGAGATTGCAGTGAGGTTGCATTTTACACTGCCGTGACTTATGATTGCTTGAGTATAGACGTAAAATAAGTTCCATGGCAAGATAATGTTGGGTAACACTATCGTTTATGCATTCAAGTGTCCATAATGATCTTGAAGGTTAAGGCTTCCAAAAGAATTCGGATTTTTAAAGTCTGCAAATTTATAATAGCAATGTGGAAAATGTGTTGTTAGTAGTTAGAACAAGTGCAGATGATATTGAAACTTTTATCTTTATTTTAAAAACTTTGCAATGAGCAGAACTGTGCTGTTGCTCTGCAAACCTGCCTTTCTTCCGTCAAAAGATGTGCATGAAGTGTGACAGACAAGCCCTCGCATTTTACTTCAACTTCACTATGAGTGACACGTCAAGAGTTTTTCGTGTCTTCACACGACACGCTCACACAGCAGTGCACAGATTGCTATAAATTGAATATGATAAGAGAAGATGACGTTTCTTGTGCTGCTTTTTTAGGTGTTGCTTTATCATACTCATCTCTTTAGTGCTCTTGGTATATGCTAGAAAAATACAACCCTATATTTTTAAACAATCCTGGCAGATTTGATTCAATAACGTGGAGTTTATTTAAGCTACTTTTGGCTGTCCCCTTATTCACAGGGGGTGCCTCAGCAGGTAGCTCAGCATGTTTTATTTAGCAGATTTTGACACTGAATGTCTTTACTGACACAACCCCAGAGATTGTGTCTCCTCATGGGATCAAACCACTATGCTATGAAGCCAATATTGTGGAGTTTAATACGTGGTAATTTTAGCTACATGACGTTGTTATTGTATTTATCACTAGTCATAATACCCAGCTTACCACTGGCATTGGGTGTACAGAACATAGGGGACCCCCATGTTTCCAGGAAGTGCTGTATTTTCTTTTTGATAATCTGTGCAGGTGTGTGTCTTAATGTGTGCTGAGTGCTTTGACACTACAGCTATAAAAGCTCTACCTACTCCATCGTGCATCCGTTTCATTGTCGTTTGATTTCATGTAGTGTGTGTGTGTGTTTGTTATGGCTGCATGTGCAATGCTGAGTGTGCAAATGACCTGAGGACCACAGGGAAGCTTATTTCTGCAACTGCTTGCATTTTTTCCCTAATTGTACCTTTTTCGGCCTTTTGTGTGTGAAAGCACGTGTGTGTATGTAGGTGCTTTAAAGAGGGAGAGATGGTCCTTTACTCTCTGCTAGCAGTGTCAGCAGGTGAGCTGCCCTATTGGGAGAAAAGAGAGAAATCGGCAAAGCATGCAAATTGCTACTCCAAGGGGAGAATCAATTAGGTGCATGGCGAGTGGAGCAGAAAAGCAAGGAGGGGTGGAAAGGGGCAGGGTTGCATGCAGAGAGATGGTGCAGAGCCATTGTGATCACCTCCTCTGAGACGATGCTTTACTTCTCTTCTCTGCGCCCCCCCCAAATGATCCTGTTCGCCCGAGCGGTGTCTACATGCCAGCTTTTTAGAATGGTGCAGTACCTCAGCCTCATTTCTTTTTTTTCTGTTCAGCCCATTTCTTATAAATTGCTCTGGAGTCTCAGATGTATGGCCTCTTCACCTGTTTTACTCATTAAGATGTTCTGGCCTATCTGTGCCAGATAAAATTAGAACATAATAACTATCAACACAATGTGACAGTTGCCGTGTTTCATTAGGTTTTTGTCTCTTTTCTCTTTAGGTACAAGATGTCTCCCATCTGAAGAGAGGCTTCATCCTGATAGGCCAACGGTACTGGATTGTGCCTCTGTCCCTCTCCTCACCAGTCCCACCCTCAGTGCAGCCATGACGTCCTTCACTAGGATACGGACCTATTTCTTACTATGCTGCTTCCTATCTAGTCTGGTGCTTCCTGTGACATCACAAACAGTGGTGCAAGCTCCACAGACTCATACTGCTGGCTCCCAAGTGATCACAGCGTTACTTCAGGAGGAGGAGTATGCATCATTTCATGCAGAGAATCCTGAGTGGACATTTAATCACCTGGCTGTGGACTATCGTAATGGCAATGTTTATTTGGGAGCTGTCAATCGCATATACAAACTGTCCCCAAACTTAGAGGTCCAAAAATCCCATGAGACTGGCCCAGATGAAGACAATCGCAAGTGCTATCCACCACGAATTGTCCAACCCTGCAGTGAGCCACTGACACTCACTAACAATGTCAACAAGATGCTTTTGATGGACTATCGGGAGAACCGGCTGCTGGCTTGTGGCAGTCTCTACCAGGGCATTTGTAAAATCCTTCGTCTGGATGACCTATTTAAACTAGGAGAGCCCTTCCACAAGAAGGAACACTACCTCTCTGGTGTTAATGAGAGTGGTTCTGTGTTTGGTGTCATTGTTTCTTATGGCAACGCCTCTCCAGACATGCTGTTTGTAGCCACAGCAGTGGATGGCAAGCCAGAATACTTCCCTACCATCTCTAGCCGTAAGTTGGCCAGAAACTCAGAGGAGGACGGCATGTTTGCATATGTCTTCCACGATGAGTTTGTGGCCTCTATGATTAAAATCCCTTCAGATACCTTCACTGTCATTCCAGACTTTGACATATACTATATTTATGGCTTTGCCAGTGGGAACTTTGTTTACTTTCTGACACTGCAGCCTGAAATGGGAGGTGGGCCGACCACTGGATCGTCCTCTGCTGGTCGAGAACAGGTCTACACTTCTAAGATAGTCCGCCTCTGCAAGGCAGACACTGCATTCAACTCCTATGTGGAGGTGCCTATTGGATGCATTAGCGACAACGTGGAGTACCGATTACTTGAGGCAGCCTACCTGTCAAAAGCTGGTGCTATCCTGGCACGCTCGCTAGATGTGGCACCAGATGATGATGTCTTGTTCGCCATATTCTCAAAGGGCCAGAAGAGACGTCCACGCCAGGCCTCCCAGGATTCTGCATTGTGTGTTTTCTCTCTGCGCAAGATCAATGAGAAAATCAAGGAAAGGCTACAGTCCTGCTACAAGGGAGAGGGCACCCTGGACCTTGCTTGGCTGAAAGTCAAAGATATTCCCTGCAGCAGTGCGGTAGGCATCACTTTAGCACACACTGACTTTTGTCGGTGCACCAATTTAATGACAGTACAAGGGCAGTGAGATGCTGATAGAGAAAACAAGGCTGTAACAGTAGATTCTAATTATTCCACCCATACTGTACCCACACAAGTACAAACTGCTTTATATGCTGCATTTTGTTCTATGGTATCCGGTGCTAAAATCTAGTCCAGGACATTAGCTTTCACACATTTCAGTCTTAGTAAAAAGACATAAAAGTGTTTGAAGTAAAGCAAACCACTGATCATTTCTCGTTTTCATTACTTTCCTGTCGAAGAGCCTTACAGCCTTACCTTTAAGGAAAGTGAATTTTGAAGTTTTTATCCTGTGTTAGTATAATGAGATTGGGTGCACTGTGGGAGGGCTTCACAAAAACTGGTGTTCTTGGGTGGGTTCACGCTCCATCCCATTACGATGAGATGTTAACCATCCACTGCCTCTTTTAATCCGCTCGCCCTTTAAACAATGCAGCTGAATGCTCAGCCAAATTACCATAATTCCATTCTCCATAACAGCATTATAAATTCAGTGATTCAGTTCATTTGATTTCTCACTTTGTGCACATAAAAAACAAGGTTAAATTGGCTGTTACATGTTTAGACCACCTTCACAAGCAGCCAACGCTGTTTCATGTGTTTTTCTTGATCTCATATTGCTCTGTTAATAACAGCAGCGAAACTGAAGAAACAGAAAATTACCTTCACAAGAGTGATTCTGTAATCTTTTGCTACATGGCAAGCATTGCTAAATAAAACGTGCTCACTTTTTATCTTTTTTACATAACTATTTCTTAACTCGATTTCACCTAAGGCAGCGGTCCCCAACCCCCGGGCCTCGGACCGGTACCGGTGCAGTTAAAAGTTACTCCATTTCTAGTAACTTTTAACTGCACTTAATGTTGTCACTTAATACAAATACATGCAACTGGTCTTTGTGCATGACAGCTTTAAAATAAGAAATCAAAAAGCTATGAGACATATAATACTGATACAAATTGAAAAGCATCCCAGATTTAAATCTTGCCAATTTTCCCTTCAAGGCCATTTCAGCTGTTTTTCTTTCTTTTTCTTTTTGGATTGCTTTAAAACATCTGCAATTCCAATGTGATCTCAAACCTGAAAAGATTAACTTTGAGAATCTGACCAGAGGTTCATGCCAAAAATCATGGTGATGATGAGAACTGAGCAGTTTAAAAAACCAGTTTAACCCGGAAGTGTGAACAGTGTTTAAGCCCAAAAGTAGTGTATTAGGTCAGCTGCACTACCAGGGTTATACTTAACATGTTTTCCATCATTCATATGAGTATCCACCAAGGCCAGACCATCAACATGAAGTTCTGCTGTAACCTCCTGAGATACCCGAGGGAGAACATTCAGCAGAAACATCCTGATTGCGCTAACAGCATGCTAGAGGATTATTACAGCGGTCCCCAACCCCCGGGCCTTGGACCGGTACCGGTCCGTGAGTCGTTTGGTACCGGGCCGCGAGAGTTGAGGCTCAGGTGTGAAATGTATGGTTTTCAGGGTTTTTATCGTTTTTCAGCGTTATTTTGTTATCATTTTTATCGTTAACTCTGTTTTCCTGGGTCTTTTCATGTGTGTTATGAATAAATCTTCTTTTTTTCGGTACCGGTACTAGTTTTATTTTGTTGTATTTATCCGCGACACCTTAAAGGCCGGTCCGTGAAAATATTGTCGAGCATAAACCGGTCCGTGGCGCAAAAAAGGTTGGAGACCGCTGATCTAAGGAACATAAACTTCCTCTTGCTGTCCACAACATATAGTTCTGACCTCAGTTGGGCACTGTGAGACATTATGAAGTTGACCCTCTCTTGTGTTTGGCTCTGGAATCACAGTGTTTATCTATTAATCCCTCTGTGGCACAGCACACGTGCCAGGGCACCTTTGTCTGCTGCTTGAGGGCCTGATAAATCATGCCTAGGGTGGAGCTGTCAGCAGGGAAAGGAAGTGTGAGGGAGCACACAGGGGTTAGCGCTGAGAAATGATGCCATTTCAGCATGCGCCACCGCCAGCGCATAAATTAGACCCTGCTGAACAAGTGACGGTGGACTCTGCAGGAGATAGATGAGCTGTGACACACACACACATACACACACATGTGCAGCCACACTTGTGAGTACGGCTACTGGAGAGATGGAAATGGAGGCTTTTAACGGCAGAAAGATTTTCTAATAAAGTAATGGCAATGCTTACATTCTTATGTGATATGCTTGCTGATAGATTTAGAAAAATCTAAATGAGCTGGACTAGAGCTGAAGTGAAAGACTTAAATAATCCTACTAAAATGTGTATACACACAATATGCAAATGAGTCACAGAGTTATAAAGATTATGTGTTAAAATCTAAAACTAAAGACTTGTAAACAAACTTAACTTTCACCTTTGCCTGTGATTGATGATATTCTTTGTAATATCCCGTGGCTCATTTTCATGAATTTTTGCTTATTAATTCCAGATTAGGTCCTTTCTGTGTTAAATGATGCATGACAGCGAGGGAAATCGGATATCTTCAGATACATAGTTGAAAATTTTTTGTTCATTGGTGCAGTCCTTGGGTGTACAATAGTGACTCAGGCTCATAGTATACTGCACACACAAATATTTATGTTATCCTTTTGGTTTACTTGGCTTGGATAATTTCACACTTTTTCTTTTTTTCCCTCCTGGATAAAATTTTATTGATTTAATAGATAAATTACTAATCATTTTTGGACCAACTATAGAATTCAGATTGTGACCGTCCACTTTAAGTACACCCAGTCAACTGACTGTGAATACAAATATCTTATGAGCCAATCACATGGCAGCATCTCATCACATTTAGTCATGTAGGCATGGTCGGGATGGCTTATAGAAGTTCGAATTGAGCTTCAGAACGGGGAAGAAAAATGATTTGCTTGACTTTTACTGTGGAAAAGGGAAAATATCCAGTGAGTGACACTTCTCTGTGTTTAAAAAAAAAACATGCCTTGTTGATGTCAGAGGTCAGATGAGAATGGCTGACTGTTTTGAGCCCTCAGGAAAGCAACAGTAACTGAAATGCAACCACGGTATGAACATCTCTGATTGCACAATGTGTTAACTGTTGCAGCATATCAGATAGGTTCTTTCAGCTGGAAACCATTGCCTGGTCTGATGAGTCTTGAGTTCTGCTACAACATGTGAATAGCAGGGCCAAAATTTGCCATGATAAACATGAAAGAATAGGTTTGGTTCAATTTGTGGAAACCATTTTTCGTGCTGACCTTTACGACCCTAGTGTAGCCATCTTCTGCTTCCATCAGGATAACATGCCACATCAAATCATCTCAAATTGGTTTGGTTATTTCACTGTACTCAAATTGCCTCCACAATCACTAGATCTCAATCAAGTAGAGCACCTTTGAGCTGTTGCAGAATAAAAGATTTGGATTAGAGATTAGAGATGTGCACCTGACAAATGGAGAACAACTGTGCGATGTTTACATCTGATGACCAAAATCCCCAAGGAAGGTTTCCAGCATCTATTTAATAAAGAATTAAGGCAGTTCTGAATGCCATCTGGTACTTGCAAGGTGTAACTAATGAAATAATTGGTGAGTTTTACGTGGACGGTTGTCCGGGTGTCTTTGTAGATACTGCTCATAAAACCCTTTTAAAGGGCTCTATGAACGATTTTTAAAACATTCAGGGGCCACATCATGTAAAAGTTTCTTGAAATCTTGGAGTTTTCATTGACCTACAGGAAGTCATTTCCACTATTTTGTTGTTAGAAATATTTTCCGATCTTTTGGCTTTTTACATGGGGATATTGTTTAGTATAATTCGCCCTGGTCAGTGTCCTCTTGCAACAGGAAAAAGCAGCAGCTTTTGAGGTGGAGGGAACACCCCCCCCCCCCCCCCAATAATTCTGGTCCTTTAAAACAGCGGATCATTTCAATCAAGCCAATGGGAGCGAAAATGTCACTTCTTCCTTCAATTTTAGTAATTTTTTCCCCCCTGTGGTGGCCTGCATGTCACAATGTTGGTCATTACTGTTAGAGGGAACTTGGATGAGAAGGAGCCTTGTGGATACCCCTTTATCTTGCCCTCTTCATCATTCACCATTTTCCTCTTTCTCACACGTTATGTTCTCTGCTTCTTGCTTTTCGTATACTTTTTTTCCCTTTCAAACGCTGTCGTATTTCCAATATGATATGTTTTTCCTCCAATTAGGGAGAGGATGAGCAGCCCCGAGGCTCATTAGAGTAGTCTGGCTGTATGGACCAATGTGAACACATTGGCGCGCACGCACACACACTTTTGATATGGATGAAACGCGCTCTCAGCCAATGTGGATAAACCTAACCACTCTCTATGCCAGAAAAGATGCATCACAGGCATAGCCACAATGTCCACTCGATACTAGTGGCACTAATCAGATAGTAGCATCACATTGTAATCACAAATGTTAAATAAGTTTCGATTACATACATTTTCCTTTTAAGCATAGTCATTTAGAATCTATAAAAACAATAGAAATTTGATCAACCACTTTGATTTTACTTAAAGATATTTTACTTAAGTTTTGCTATTAAATTAATCGCAAAACTTATTTTTCCTATTATGGATGTTGCAGTTTTTAGTTTACATTTTATTCACCAATGCAGAAATGAGATTTCTATATTTTCTTCATTGGTTTGTAGCAACATATTAAATGTGAATAATGTGCCAAGGCACATTAACAGGATGCAAGGTGAGACTAGGGCTATATAAAATGCTTACTCCTTCCTCAGACCTTTGATTCCCTATGCCATTTTTAAGAGGCTTTATGTTGTAATGGGAAAGATGCAAAGAGGGAGACACGGAGGAGAAGAAAGGAATCTACAGAGAGGGTGAGAGAGCTTTAGAAACTGTGTGTGTGGCTGGGGTGGGGGGTGATTCCTCTCTACCCCAAATGGCCATGCTTGGCTGAGCCACATAATGCATGCTCAACAGTATAAGTCTGCAAAGGGTCTGCATCCATAGATCATAGTGAAATGGCATGCGACCTATAAAAAAAAGAAAAAAGCTTCCTGTTTCCATCACTGTGTCAGCAGAAAAAAACAGAACAACAAAACAGCGGGATTGCAGTAAATTCGCTCTCTGCTCTGTTCTCACTCATCCTTGACTTATTGCTCGCTTCACATGCCACTCTCCTTTTGCCTGTCCCCCAATACTTACCATGCTTGTTTTGTCTCAGTGTCTTGGAGTCTCTACCCCTATCTTCTTTATTTCCCCTTACAGTGCTTTCCACAAGCGCAGAGAGGAATACCATCCAAACACGGATGAGAAAAGCGCAAGGTCGTCTCTAACTTGCTGGCAGGCCACGGTCGTCCCCTTATCCCTTTTGCTAATGATCATTAATTACATGTCATTAACTAACATGCCACGGGCTATTCTTTCACATTTGTCATGTGCTATCGACTTCACATTCTGAATTCACTCCAATTAATTAGATTATTCTACTCGGCCGCCGCTGTTTCCTTTAGTCTTTTTCTTGATCTCCCTCACAGTCCCCCATCACGTGTGCTCATCGCTCCCCTGTTTCATCCTTCACTTGAAAGGAACTCTTGCAATATTGCAGTCTCCGTCTTCCCCCCATGCTCACTTTTCAGGTTATCGACTTTTCTCGCTTCGGTTTTATTCTGTGTTTGACCAACCTCTGAATGATGTTGTCTCCCGTGCTGGTCATCTTCATCCCTCCTCTGTCTGATTGCGGAGCTTAATCAGTTATTGGCTGCTGCTGCTGCTGATGATGAGTCAGTCTAGGCCACATCCTCAGGAAGGGAAGGGCTAGTGGATTCATTAAGGACCTCCAGACTGCTCCCCCTCCTCCTTCCCCACTCCCCACTTCACCCCACTCCATCCACATATCCGCTATCCTGCTTGCTGGCTGTCTCGCTAATTAAATCTCCATACATGATACGACTTGCTAAAGGTCAGAATCCATCACAATATCATTATTCTGTGATTAAACAAGTGTCTCTTGCTTCTTCCACCATACACCATGCTGGATGGCCTCGACCTGAAAATGCTGACTGAATCGGGACCTTTCATTTCTTATACCCGCTGTTTTCATTGGCTAGTGTTTTAAAACTATTCTCTATGCTCCTTTTCCTCCCAATATTTTTATTTATATTCCCAAATATCAGCACTCAGCACTAATATTTGCTAAGATAAAATATGAGACTAGATACATAAAAATATGTATCACTGATGGAAATGCTTATCCTTCAATAGACAGCTTTCTTTATAAGCAGCCTGCTCTCCTGTCAAGATAAAGGAGCTTTAGATATTAACTATATTAAACAACAAACAGCTATGCTATAATTGAGGCCACCACAGTGGAAACAGAAGGTTATGTAATGTTGGTCATGTGACACTTTCAGAGCTCCACTAAATAGTGAGACTTTGTCAAATAGAGGGACTGACTTTGATTAAAACCCTCACCAGGGCAGCAATCAATGGGAGAGGGAACCCAGCGCTCTCTTGCATACAATTGTCTCTAACATAACTGTCTAATGCCTTTTATTGGGAGCGTTCAGCACAAGTTTAACATATCCACAAGTGAAATCAGCAAATGTAGCTGTTGCACTTATTTGCAGCAGCTGTGACTAGTGGCTGTAGCTCGTACCTCATGAGCTGTCTGCTGCTGGTAATACATGCAGCATTTTTCAAAATCAGTTTTGAGTGAAAATAATCTCCCCATTAATCATTCCAGAAACAAAATGATTTTCCGCCAGTGCATAGTGAAAAGGAAAACACGGATTAGGGAGTTATCTGAAGCACCTATCTTATGATATTCAGTGATTTATTTATTTATTTTTTCTCTCCCCCACTTCTGCACCTTATTTCAGCTCCAATATTCTCCCACCTTTTCTCACTTCTGGCTCTGCTTTAGCGATGTCTCGGTTTCATTCCAAAAATTGTCACGCTGTTTCGTTAGCTTCTCATTTGATTGTTTTCCCTAACCAATATTTATTATCTGTTGTAACTGCTCAGCTAACAGTTGGCAGGTGCAAGCATCCACAAACATGAATTTACAAAATATCACCGGTTTATCAAAGCCTGCCTCCTCCTATTGAAACCTGCCAGCAGAACACACAAATAAATCAACTTTGTTTCAGGCAGACCCCAGCAAGCATGTGTTCCGCGTAATGTACGCATTTGCAACAGCGTATGTTTTAATATTAATGTATATTTATTCTCTCCCATCATTTTGCATTCAAGATTCTGTAACTGCAAGGATCTGTAAAGACTGATGTCATGTCAGCATAAACAACAAACATGAGTAAAACCATATCCATTACATTTAAGTGGCAAAATGCTCAGTTTTAAAGTTGGAAAATAGAGCATTTATTTAGCAATAAAAAAAACAACTTAAGAGAGACTTAAGATATTTAAAAAAACAAAAACAAAAAAGCTCTCTGTGTGCAGTAAAAAAACAAATACCCCTGTTTTTCTTGATCACTTAAAAAGTAACCTGTGCTTTGATTGGCAACTCTTTATTCATCCATGCTAAAGTGAAGTTTGCTCAGATTTGCTTAACTAGTAGTATAATGTTTACTAACCCAAGGCAAGCATATCTATTGCAGGTCTATTAAGATACACAGGTTCTATGGTAAAAGAATAGTCAGGCTAACTTCATGTGTTAAAATTAACTCTAGCAAAAATACACCCATAGAAAAGGAGGCAGGAGGTAAATTTTTAAAACCTGCATTCCCCTTTATGGCATAGATGGACTTACTTCTCATAAATATTGACACTAAAACAACTTATTTCTGGAAAACTGTCATCTGTAAACATTACAATCATTCTGTATATTGATTACATCATGATTCCACGTGAAAAATAAATGCAAAAATCTCACGATGATGATGATTTTGATGGAAAGGATAGGTTAGTGAGATTAGTGATTAACTCAAAATCAGTGGAGATGTCTATAATCAGGAGGTATAGATTACAGCTGTAGTACCTGTAAACAGAGCTGCTCTGTGCAATACCTGCAAAGTCTCTCAAAAACTGGTGGTCAAGTACTTCACACCTGGCACAGGAGGTATCAGCTGAAATTGGATTCCCTTCGACAGCTCATGCAGTCTGAAGAACATTACCTAATGTCAGCTTCTATGTGAAAGTAAAACTTTTTCTCGAGACACAAAACTGCGAGATTAAAGTTTGCTTAAGAATGTGAAAGAAAGCAAGAAGACTACAGGACCCATTGTTTGATCATATAAGACCTAGATAGCTTTTGTTTGACCCACATGTTGGACCTGAATCTGCCCCTGGGCTAACTGGCAGGGGAGCACTGTGTGATGACATAGTGATACGTGAGCTTTAAGGTGCTGATGACACCATGCCCATGGATATACCAAAACACTGGCTGACAAGATGACACTGCTGCTCTAGAAGCTTTGCAGAAAAGAAATATTGCAGCATAATAATGATCTAAAGCCCACTGCCAAAATCACACGAGATTCTAAAGGAGACCAAAGGGAAATATGACTCGTCCACGTGCTCTGTGCTGCATGACCTGAATTAAATAGAACAATTTTGGAGTATTTTGAAGGGAACGGTAGAGCAAACCAACCCAAAGCAAAGATGGGGAAAAAAATCTAAAAAACTGAAGAATATATTTTAATATACTTTAATTTGTTCCTACTGTTCATTCTCTAACATCAAATGCAATCACTGTAAGGCAATACAATTTGGAATCATTTGACATATAAGTAATATTACACAGGGGTGTATTCACTCATGCACTGTACATATTTATTCATCTTCAGTCCTAATCATTGTTACTGGTTGTCAAAAAAGTCCCCAGGGTCCTATACAAAGAGGAAGATAAGCCTAATTGTGACAGCTCTTGTAGTCCATGTCGACACCTGTACATTCAGACTGAATTTTGATCACGATTCAGTCAGAGAACTGAAAAAAAAGCAGTCTCCTTTGGAATGCCCTGTAGATGCCTTAACAAAGCAGCAAAAAGCAATGAACCTCAGCCATCAGAAAGATTCACTCTGACTACACTGCACATTTATTTTTAAGAAGATGAATTCAGTTTTTGAGTTTATATTCCTGCTTTCCTTTGAATTGTTCTATCCATATATTTTCCTGTCTCTGCTAATGCATATTATTAGGTTTCTGGGTCACTACTTTTTACTTCCACGTGTTGAACTCTTGTTTGCTGTGCAATTCAATTCTCCCCTTTGGTGCTGAGTTCCTATTTCACTTATTATGCCTGAAACAAATATCAGAAAACAAAAAAGCTTGCATAAGGTTGGACAGTTTCCAAAACTGACAGATTTGTGGAGAGGGAAATAGAAAAATCATCTGTGGAAAGAAATGCAATATTTGGACTAAAGAATGAACAAGGAACCCTTAGGAGGGTACATAATGCTGGCACTATATATATATATATATATATATATATATATATATATATATATATATATATATATATATATATATACAGACAGACACACACACAATATAATATAGCAAAGTTTCATCAGATTGCGTTATGCACTTATTACATGCACCTTTACTTTATGGTGGTGGTGGTGTGTGTATGTCATGGTCACAAGTGCAATGGTCAGTAACTGGATAGACTGTGTCTCAGCACAGTGTGAAACACACTCACTCTTAGTCACACAAACAGTGTAGGCTCATCTGAGCTAACAGACTCGATTTCTGTGTATATAGATATACTTTACCTGGTGGTTTTGGTTCTGGTAGAAAATTATATTTTTCTTTTGGACATTAGCTTGCCCCTTGCCAATGCCTCTCCCTTTTTGAATCTGGACTTAGGAATGGGAATAGTGCACATTAGGCTACTCTAGTCATAAAGATGTTTTTTCTTTAACAGGATGAGAGTAATATTGAATGATGGCTATTTTGCCTAAGATACAAGTACCATCATCTTCCTGAACTACTGTGAGTTACAGTTAATGCTCCTACTGCAAAACATAAACAGAGATCTGAACAAGTCTGTTTTTAAATGAGATAAATGGTTACTAATGACCCAGTCAAAACAAAAAAAATCGTTAAAAACTTAAAACTAAGTTTTAGATTGTTTCCAATTGTGAACTGCAAGTTTTCATAAGGAATTGAAATTGAAGTGTAAGCTGTGAGTGTTCTGTGTTTTACTCTAAAACTCCTGTTGCTGCAGGATCTATACAGGAAAAAATGTTTCATTATAGAAAAATCAAATGTTGACATTTTATCTTGCAAAAAACAAAACAAAAAACCCAAACGTTGCAAACCCACTTAGTCATGACATAATTCCCTAATGCCACCAATCATCCTGGCAGGTTAGTCATTTAGCACAGTAGGGCAAAAGGAAAATACCAGATATCCAAGTGGCTAATTATGCAAAGAGCAACTCCTATGATACTTTATTTTCATTGGCTGTTTTGTGAGAGAATGGTCGCCATGTTATAATCAGGAGGTTTACAGTAAAATAAGCTAATCATAGTCAACAAATGTTCAGGGATAAAAATAGATTGATCGGTGAAGTAATTGAAAGTGCCAGAAGCAGGATAATAACCGCAATGAAAAAGAAAAGCTAAATTTGCAAGAAATTGTTTCTTTGGAGCCTTTAGTGGTTGAGTAGTGACAAGTGACATGAAGTAAACGTCTCTGTGGTTTAACGTGTGCCATTAACTTTGGGAACTTGCAGCTGATGGAATGGGCCCTCACAACAGCGCAAGCCCAGATTAGGCCATACATCAGAGAGCGTTGGAGAGCGGATCTCTTTCAGTCCCCCACTAATCGCATTGAGCAACTCTCTCGCTTCCGCGTGCGCTCACTGCCCCCTCTCTCTTTCTCCACTCTGTATCTACTGATTCCTCTGCACAATCCAGAAGAGAGCTCTCTTTGTACTGGTGCTGGCAGGCGGACAGAAGCAGAGAGATGGATATGGCTGAGAGTGACCTGATTCTGCCTCAGTGCCTGGCCTCTGTCCAAATACAGAGACTCTGCTCTCTTGTCCCTCTGTCTTTAGGGAGGAACTCTCTATCTTTCTCCTCTGTTGCTACGCTGTGGGATGCTGGCTGACTTACCTGCCAGGCTTGAGCAAGAAATTAGTTTGTTTACTTTAGAGGCTTTTGAGTAGCTACAGTAGCCTGCTATTATTCAAACAGGTACCACATTTTCAGACATATTCAACTATATTTACCTGTGCATCTATTTGATTTAAATCCAAGACCTCCTATTCCTGTGGACTGAGATGTTTGGAGGGACTGAAACGTCAATGTTTTGGGTCACTCATTTGTTAGCAGAAAAGAAGAGATATTGGGATAAAGAGTGAGCTCATACTGAGTGAACCGAAGGTGATCGCTTGTCTTTGATGAAACACATTATAAAAGAAGGTCCATTGAGAATTAATAAATATGCGAGGGGAAGAAATTAGATGTGCTGACAAAAAGAAGAGGAATAAAACATGTTAGAAGCAGTGATGGCACTGGCAGACAGTCTCATGAGCTATATATTGTTATTTATTTGCCAGTAAGAATTGCCACTTTTGGTGGTTGTGTAATAAAAATGCATCTTCTTCCTGAAAGCACTGACAGACAAAATGTATTTCATTAGATTGCAAAGTGGAGGATGGAGATGGTGGTGATTGGCAACCAGGAAAAATTGTGCGTTAGAGGGAAGAAATGATAAAACAGATGCTCATTTTTTTTTTTTTTTTTTTACACGTAAACACATCCTCTTCTTCCACATGCATCACCCACAGATGCACAGATGTGAATGATGTTTTTGCACTGATGAAACATGATTAATCTTTGCAGGAGTGGCTGCACTTTAGTCATTGTCCAAGGAAGTTTCTAACCACTGAAGCCTGAAATTCTACAAAGCACAGTCCATATTGCTTCTAATAGACTCTGTTAACCTTTGAACCCAAGCATGATGCAGCATTTAGAGGGTGTTTTCTTCCTGTCACATAGATGAGGAGTAATAGTAGTACAAATTGATGCAAGGAAGCTGCATTACACATTACTGAAGAAAAATAGGAGGGGTTTGAAGGGTGGCAGTTGACCCTTTAAGGAATGACCCTGGTTTTCATTGGAGCACCATTAGTCTAGCATAGTGCTACCACATGACTTAGAGGACAGGGAGTGCATTCTTGGCAGCCTCTCATTCTGAAAAGGTCATGTCAGGAAAGGCGAGAAAAGAGAAAAAAAAAAGGGAGAAAGTCTTCTACTTGTATGTTTTCACTGTGCTCCGATATTCATCTTTGTTTAGATTCTTTGGCATCTCTGTCTTATTGGTATCTATCATTTATCCCCTTTTCTTTCTGTCACTCTTCCTGTCCCTTTTTATCCTTATCTCAACCCTTTAACCATATGGCATGATCTTGACCTAAATTCAGGTCATCTCTATCGATCGTTCCTACCGCTCTATACAATCCCACTTTATAGCCCGAGGCTTGCGGCCTAGAGCAACCATGTTCCATTTGTCTAATGAAAGCAGATCCCACACGTCCACTCTGGCTTGGTGTGAGGCTTCTGATGATGATGGTGGCCTTTAGTGACAGCTTGTTTGGAGACACCCAGTAGTTGCAGGATTTCTCGAAAGCCCACAGGGTGCACTTCCAGTAAGAAAAATGGAAAAATGGGTCAAAGGATGACTCTGCCCATCAAAGGGACCTTCACCTGACAGTTCACACTTCTAGATTTGAAAATTCAGTTGGATTTCCGTTGCATGCCAGGATAATCCTTTTGCTATTTTACTATGAAAACTTTTTGATTTTAAATGAATAATTTCGGGTAATGTTAACTTTATGCTGTCAACCTCATTTTGCCAATTATTAATGCTGGACTAATAGTGTACATTTATATTGCATTTAACAAGCTTCCTTTTGACATTCAAAGAACCGTCCAGCAAAATGTAGCTGAATCTGGTGCTTCACCTTTGGATTTATTACCAAATAACTTTTCCAGCGGTACAATTACCAGTGCACAGCTAGTGTGGATTGACTATAAGGCATTGCTCTACTTTTTTTGTCGACTCTGGTGAGGACACTGGTGTCAAAGAAGTGAATCCATTTGCACAATTAATGGCTGACCTTTCAGGATACAGTCAATACAGTAAAGTGTGGCTATCATGAACAATGAAATTTACTGATGGTTTTGATAATTTCTTTTCTTTTTAAGGAAAGCGGTACCACGTGCATTTGCATTTCACCCTGCAGCAAACCACGACATTACGAAGCGATTAATCAAGCAGCGGCTGCTTCAGTCCTAAACTGGAAAAAAAGCGTTTCAACCCATGCGCTCCGAATAATGACCAATCCACCACGCCATTGTTCTCTTATCAAAACCTATAAGTCATTCTGCCCACTGTGACTGCAGAAAATATACCAGCTGACAGGATTAAACACATGCAAACATAAAGTGTAGAGAGGCATAGGACATGAAGCACACCTATCTACATGTAATTACAAAATCACAGCGGCATGTCTACACTGAAAGCGTAACAGAACAACCTCGTCTAGAGTTGTAGTTCTCCCTGCTCTAAATCAGTTTCTATATATATTTAAATGCATTGCAGTGTTTTGCCTCACAGCCCTGTGATAATGCTGCACTGCTTTTCCTTTTTTTTCTTTTTTTTAAACTCAGTTCACGTTGAATCACTTCACATTGGATATCTTGCCGCACAGGCATTTCTACAGTTGCTGTTGCATTGGGTGGACGGTAGGGAATTGTGCCTGACAGAGCAGCCTCTGGCATTATTACAGAACTTGAGGCTGACTGCAGTCTCTTCTTTTTTTCCCCCCACATTTGCTGTATCTTGTGGCCAGCCAATGGTCAGAGATTATCTTTCACATCCAAAATGTTTCTCCACCCTGCTCATCTTCCCTTATAGAAATACCCTTTACAGTCAGATGTTGTATTTTTGTTCTCACGAGAAATTAAGATATGAATTCATAGGAGTTTGCCAAATGAGCACCTCAAAATCTGATTGTGCTAATTGTTGTTTTCCTTGCAGCTCTTGACCATTGACGACGACTTTTGTGGCCTGGACATGAATGCTCCATTGGGCGTCTCTGAGATGGTGAGAGGCAAGCCTCTCTTTTCTGACGCCGTTGACAAAATGTCCTCAGTCATTGCCTACGTCTACAAGAACCACTCACTGGTCTTCGTGGGAACAAAAAGCGGTCAAGTCAAGAAGGTAAGGGAGACAAATATAGGTTGAAAGATAGCACAGATGGTTGAATTGATAGAGGGAGAGATTTGCTTTCTCTCAGTTAGAACGTAGAGTAAGGGCTGGGAATTGGGGACTACTGGATTGGAGGAAGGATAGTAGTAAGAAGGCAGATTGACTTTCAGGCAAATCAGCTGACTCGGCTGTATTCGCAGTAGAAGAGACGTGTGTGTTTGTGTGTAGGTGTGTACATAAAACAGTGGGAGAGCGGATGGAGGAAGTGTGTGTACTTCAGGGTAGAGAGAAAGCGAGTGTGGTGGGTGTGTGTGTGTGTGTGTGTGTGTGTGTGTGTGTGTGTGTTTTGAGGAAAGGGGATCAGGCGTGCCCCTTTGGGGGTTTATTCCTACAGTAAAGCCTATCTGGTATCTCTCAACATCCTCCTCATCCACTGCACCATATATCACACATACACTCGTATTCGCCTGTATCAGTGGTATCCGCTGTACTTTTCCCTCACTTTGGACTTGTATAAAATCCAGAGCCCTGGGGGCCGATTGTAGCACACATCAGCATGTTGCAGAAGTTGCTAGACAGCCCAGATCAGCATGTTGCAGAATTGATTGGATGAAGTTTCTTAGCTCTTCCTCGAGGCAAATTAAGTCATCAGAATAAAATTAAATACATCATTTATTAAGAAATTTAGGCAAATTCATAGCCTGGTGATGAAAGGAACTATGAGTCACTCCCATCCTTTATAATTTAGGGTTTCTCACATCTGTGTGTGTAGTAACTGAATGTTGTAGTAATGATCCTAGGTTACAAAAATATTCTCTAAAAATTTCTAGAATTATTTTAACTAGGGCATTTGTGAGTGTCTTTGTGAACATAACTGTTTGTCTTAGAAGAACATGTCACACTCTGTGTGACAGAAGAGCCTCTAACTCAACAAGATTTGTCTCCTCAGAGTTAAACAGCACTGGATAAGCTGGGCTTTGGAGTGTTGTGGTTACCACCTTAGACTCCCTTCATGCCCCTGTGCCCTCCTGCATGTGGTAGCCCTTTTCAGAGTTAATGGGATGATGCACTGCTGCTAGGTGTGATAGAACTTGGTAGCAACCTGTACTTTCACTGTACTTCCCCACACATTCACACACATTTACACACGCACATATGTATTATAAGGCCATGACTGAGACTAATTCTAGAGGGCGGTTAGGCCAGTGAGTCTTAAAGGCCTGGGGAAGGAGAGGAGCACAGGAGAGATGAGTGAGGGAAGCGAGGTAGGGTTGAGCAGCAGGGGCTGAACAGAGATGAGCTATATTCCAGAAATGAAAGTCATAAAAGGAGGAAGAGCGTTTGTGTGATGACAGTAGAAGGATGAAAAACAGAGGAAACAAAGATACTACTGGGATCAGAATGTGGACCCAGTGCTGAAAGGTCTTCTGCTGATACACACAGGCAAATTGAATGCTATTTCTTCTATAATGTTTATATTATATTGCTTCCACTAAATTCTTGTGTGAATCCAGTCTGCAGGATTGTTCAGATTCATTATATTCAGGCAAAAAGAAAAAAACCCCCTCCAAAATCTAACACACAAAGGTGATCAATACTCTGTGTCAACACAGTTGTACACACATTGGGCTATTACAGCCACATCCTCCCCTCCCATGTATATACTTCCCCTCCCATGTCATTAACTGTATACCATTAGATGACATCACAGGCAATAAAAGACAACAACAAGACAATAAAAAGTCTGAACTTCAGTCCACCTCCTTCATCAGTGACTTTATAACCCCTCGGCTAATGGATGTTGATTTATACACACTCCCCCACCTCACTTGTTCCACCCCTCAGCCCCCTCCTCCTTCTTCTGGGATTCACTCACAGACTGTCTTTCAGTCTCAGTTTTTTTTCACTGTTATTTATGATCTTGTGACTAACACATCACCCAGAGTAAATATAAGCATTTACGGTAAAAGAGAGTGGATCGGGTTTAATGGAGTGGCGTTTCGGTGAGATAAATGTTAGTGTTTACAGGCTCACGTTTATGGCATCATGACGTTGAGCTGGGCAGGGCGCTGAGTGAATTAAATTCAATTTGCCTGTGAAATACTTTAATGTAATAGAGGTTAGAATAAAATTTTGCTAGCATAATGTGAGGCTTGCGGATCAGAGTACAGACGTAGATATGCCATGGCTGTGCTGATTAGATTTTCATTAGCTTAATTTATCATCAAGCCCTTAAACTCATCCTGAACTAAGACAATGCACAACTAACCGAACTCTACCTTAACTTCAAACTAAAATGGAGATCAGTTGCAGGTGACCAGAGTCTGGAGAGTAAGGTTTTCCAGTATTCAGTTTTACTCTTTTTCTTCTCTGTGGCAGTTCTTTTGAGATGTAAGGGCGAGCTTGAATTTCTCACTTCGCACTCATATTCCTAACATATACAGGTTCTATGCTTGTAAAGGGCACACACATTAAAGCACATTCACACAAATCAGCACTTGCCTTAGATGCCCATTAATGCTAAGTGGCTGTATGGCCTAAAGTCTGTTTTGACAGAGTCTAGAGTGAGTGGACTTTGATAACACCATCATGTTATCATATAGAAAGCAGTACTATTAAACAGTGGGGTTTTGTATATGCCCACAACTACAGCCATGCTTGGCTTTTACTGTCTCAAACAAAACGTAAAACTTGGAAACCTTTTCCATGTTTTTTTTTTTTATTATTATAGAGCTGCATTTCCTCTGCACTCTTCAGCAAACTTGCAACTGCTTTCTCCTTGTTTCTTTGCTTTCACTCCCTATTGCCACCTCTATTTGCCCTTCTCTTAATAAGTTCCCTCTTCCTTTTCCCTTCATCTTTCTCACTCCCTCTGTATGTTCTGAATTGAATTGCTGTGAAAGCTCTTTGATGGCTACCTCCTGCTAGTGGAAGTGAATGGACCATATGGCTTCCTTCAGCCAGTCTGTCGGTCAGTTTGTGTGCTCATTGGCCTGTGGCTTGAGGAGGAGATGGGGATATGATGGAGATAAAAGGCTGTGGTTGGGGTAAGGTTTAAACCCATTTACTGCAGGCCAGTAGACACCAGCAGGTCAAGGGGAAAACCTTAACCCCCTGCAGGCTTTGGTTTAGTTCATGGTCATCTGGTCGTACTACACATAAGAGGTTCACATCGGTGATACTCACACGTTGCACATTATTGTTTGAATCGGGATAAGCATGCACACATGCATCAGTGAACACTTGCACCCACACCTAGCAGTCCATCTACACACTACTGGACAAAGGCTGGCCAGGTATCCCCATGGGGCCATGGTTCGAGAGGTGGACTAGGGGACAAGAAGAACGTGTGGAGGGAAAAGAGAGTCGAGAGATGAGATTGAAGGCCACCTGCCGAGGTGCTAATGCATCTCCCCTCTGTCCGTCCCAATGGGGGAGCATTGGCACTCAATACAATGAGCAGCTAACCTTGAACTTGACATGGAAAGGAACAGAAAAATGAGTGAGGCAGTACATGCGAAGGTTGGAAAAGCTCTCTGTCCTAGATACTGGATGCACGCATGGTTCAATCAAAGCCTTTCACAGAATTTGGGGAAAAAGGCAGCTAGCACTCTTTTTCCTGCCTCTACATTTCAATCTGTCCCAGTCAGATGGAGAAAATGGAAGAAAAGAGGAGGTGGGAAGACACAGAGAAAACAAAGAAGAAGATCCAAGAAGAATTTTGTTGATAAGGGAACAAGGAAATGAAAAGAGAGGGTTACGCGGTGGAGAATAAATGATAGTTTACAAAGCTATAGCTTCTTGCAGGAGAGGAGTTGCATAGAAACTGGGAGATCTGTCATTTAAAGTTGTCAGGGGAGATTGCATGAGCAAAAAACAGGTCAATTTCAACACCGAATGGTTAATGTTTGTTGCTGGAAAGGGAAAGGTCAAACTCTCACTTTTGACTCAACCCCTGTCAATTTCTGTTCAAGTGCAATACAGCCTACTGCGCCTTGACTGTCTCATTACCCATCTCTCCAGCAATGGGATTTTCCCCTCCCCTTTGCTATCTGTCTACGGTATCCTCGTCTAATAAATGAACTTTTGTTTTCTAGCTGGCTTTTCTATCAGCACAATAGATTGTGTGAAGATAGATGTGTGCAGGTGTGAGAGATTTTTCTTGAGATATTTATTGTGCTGGACCAGTCCCATATGTTTTACGGGTTGATTGTGTCATTGTTTTGCAAGTGTGTATGCGTTTGTCTGTGCGTGTGTGTGTATGATAGGTTGGTTAGCCCCAGATGCAGATTATTGAAATGGGCTGAGCTGAGCCGTGGTCAGTGGAGCAGAGGATTAACTGCTTAAAGTTAATGATGAAATATGCTTCAGGACGGGGTATGCTATAAACACAATACTCTTGAACACAGGCGCGAACACTCGCACACAGACACAGCTATTATCACCTTGGCCAGTAGCCATTACAAACCCCACCCAGTCGCCCATTCATTCCTGGGCAGTGGTCTAAACCGCTGCAGTGCTCAGCAAGTATTCCCAGAATGTCAATGCTCTCCTACTTTTAAGTATTCCACAGCAGTCTTGCTAGTTGCCTGGGTTTTGTGTGTGTGTGTGTTGCTGCTCCCACACTAGCTTGCAAAAGCCCAGACGTGAGTTGCCATGGTAGCACTGGCTGCTCCAAACGTGCGGAATTAAACGTATAGAGTGGAGGCAAAACACACATGCACGTATCCGAGTGTGTTGTGATCCATTCAGTGTTTAATTCCCAGGGAAGCTGACGGTGTAGCACACACAGTGTAAATATTATGCTGATACAATAAACGGCGTGAATGATAGGATAACCTGATCTGATGACAGCAGGCTGGTATCTGATGACACTGCTGTCCAGCTCATGGCTATGAGGCTGATTTAACACACATTCTAAGAGAGCTAGTGTCTTTGTCTCGCTGTATTAGCGCCTGCTGTTACTCTGCTAAGGGAAAGTCTAAGGGAACGTCCTCCAACATCTTGCACCCTCCTTCACCTAATGCTTCGTTTCTTGAGTCTTTTAGTGCACCATTCTTCCCAGCCAGTTGTTTTTCTATGGATCGTCTTCTGCTAAGTGCTTGGTGGACAAGGTTTACTTAGGCCTCTACCCCAATTCCCATTCCTTCTCTACAGTTATGGGGTTGGTTAATAGCCTGTGTGTGCATTTCATATTTGTATATGAGTCTCTCTATATATATTGGTCAATTGTGTGCAGAAAATCATGGGAGCTAATGAGAAGTAAAGTCCATTAGTGGCCTGGGAAGAGGATCAGAAGACAGTGATTGCCTCGTGTGCCACGACAAAAACCCTCATTCAGTAGCCAGGCCGTCTGAATGGGCAGAAGGCAGAATCCGTGTTGTATTCACTAAGGAAGCCTTAGCTTTAGCTTGGGGATGATATGAGGTTGTGTTGAACAGAGGAGGGAAAATGGGGGTAGGAAAAGTAGAAGAGCAGGGAAATTAAGTATGGTTTAAGGCAGTGGTTATGTGAGATAAACCAGAGAGAGAAATGTTGAGTAAATATAAAGTTGCATGAATATGATTCATGTCGTGGTATCAGCTTCTTCAGCCAACTCCAACTTCATTTGTTTTATTTCAGATTTTGTAGACTCCTTGGACACACTAAAGTTCTCCATCATTGGATGGTGGGTAGAATGAAACATGGAATTATGCTAAGTTAAATGAAACCATAATAAGAGACGCATAAAGAGCTCCGGACAGAGATATACTGTGTGAGTGAGAGAGTAGAAAGAGGCTGGATGCAGAGCAAAACAGAGTGAAAAATAATCCAGCACAGAATGGCAAAGCTCGAACTTATCCAGCAATAAAATTTCTGAATCAGTCAGATCAGACACTGACTGTAGCTTGGCCTGCCAGCTTGTACAATACCTGTGTTGTAATGTCTGACTGAGCCAGTGTATGAATAGTGCAGGTAGTTGTCTGGAGAATTCACAGTGAGGGAGCTGGGGTTTTATCTATCTGCCTCCTTATACTGAGCTGTCACCTCTAGCCTTACCAATAATATGAGTGCATCTGACGCAGAGCTTCTCCTGTTATGTGCTTCGTGTGAGAAAGTGCAACTTCAGACAATGCTTGGACCCGATTCTCCCCACATCATCCAGAGCTGATGTGTGGAAATGGGTTAGGCGTTTAGTTAGGAAAGCAATTTCTCCTTTGATTTAGACACAGTATCTCATGGTGCTCGGGTAAGCAAAGTCAGCAGTGGCCTGACTCAACAGATACACAAAGTGCCCTGCTTTAGTGGATGACATTGCTTGTGCATTCAGTGTACTTGGCTGCTAGCCTTTGTGTGTGGGTGTGTGTGATCGTATGTAAAAATAGCTGTTCACGTTACTTGTGTCATTCAGGGGGTGTATTTATAGATGCCATTGCTGTAGCATGGCCTTATCCCTTCTTTCCAAGGTTTCTTTATAATTGATGAGCTGTCAGGAGCTGAGCCGGGCTGAGCACACATGCATGTACACACACAAAACCAAACCTTGGTAACCAGCTGCTTCACTGCAGGTTGACACCACCATGTTTGCACACACACACGCGCGCACTCGGTGGTTTTAAGCTCCAGCTGGAGGTATCACAAAGGTGAGCCCCCAGCTATGAATGGCCCATGTGGTGTTGCAGACTGTTGTTTATATTGCAGTAACTCAATGATTTGCTATAACAACTCTTAGTCATTTAAGTATCTCAGTGTATAGTTCGATGTTATATTATAGGTATACTTAATGCTTTCCAACCTTCAGCTGAAATTGAATTAATATGCAGATACAAGGGTTGCTCAGATGTTTTTTTTTTTATTATTTACACAGATCTTCACTGAAACGAGAAGGAGGAAGAGTGGGTGAACAGCAGCAGAAAGCAGAGCTCTGCACTGAGAGACTGAAAGAGTGTAGAGGGCAAAATTGGCAGGCAAGAATAAAAGATGAAAGCTACAGAGATGGAGAGAATATTGAGAAAGGGTAAAGTGAGAGGGTGAGAGTGGTGAAATGGAGTTTGATGTTCATTTCACTCTTGTGAGTATGTGGCAGCATATTGAGCTATGAGTGATTTGAGTGGCTATTCTCCACAGTGTGTATGTGCATTTGAATGGCTTGAGCCAGCAGAGAAGTTAGAGAGTGGCGAACTTCAGTCTGATCTCTGTGTTTCTTGACAGTTTGAACTTTATCTGACCCTGACATGTTGTTGGCTCAGGGTTAAGATGAGGTTACCTATTTAGAAGGACAAGTAAGGGTCTGGGGACATAAACAGATCAAAGGGCTGCCAAGGAATCTGGAGTCTATGCTTTGATCCCATGTATAATTCATGCCTGATGTTTATTAATTTCCTAACAGGGCTGTTAATCTAGTACTAAAATGTCAGGATTTTTAGACCTTGGGAAAGACCTTTTATTTTGTCAGTTTAAATTATTTTCTTGTCTTATTTTGCGTGCGTTTGAATACATTTTCCCTGGTGTGGAGTAAAACGCTGCAACCGTATTTCTCTTTTGACTGTTGAATTTATGATGTGTGGACATGACATGAATTTTGGCTAGCACTGCATCTAATGCAAGCAAATGCCTTCTGAACATTACAGCTATCAGTGAGCTACTTGAAAAGTGGGGCTTCACTTTGTGAATGTGGTGGATGCCTAATTTGGATCCCTTTTTAGTAAATATACAAGGAGCTTGTTAGTATCTCAGATAGTGTGCTACACCGTCAGCTGGCATTTCAGCTGTGTTAAGATGGCTTTAAGAAACTTCAAACAGAAGGAAGATGGCAGGTGAATCACAACAGACAAAAACACCTGCAGAAAAGAGTTTTTTTCCTTTCATTCTTCTCCCCCTTCCTGTCCTTATATATGTCTGTCATTCTGTGCTTCCTTCCTCTCCCTTTTCCTCCACCCTCTATTCTAATTAACATGTTGTGTGACTGTCCAGTGAGAAAAGCTGGCAGCTTGTGTGTGTTTACAAGCTGCTCACTCGGATAGCTTTGCCAGGCAGTCATGGGGCTTCTATTATGAAGCATTCTAAACTTAGTCAAACCTTTTTTCTGTTTTTTTTATTCAGTTAAGCGCCGTCACTAACACTGACGTTTGGTTAGTAACCAGTTTACTTACAAATGCGTCACATGAAATAAGCCGTGTTATCATTTTGACATCAACAGATCAAGACAAAAAACTGTAAACAATATACAACGAGTTATGTTTATCATTTGACTCATCCAGAGTTACGGTATGTTTAAAAAAGCCTCCATTTCTAGTAACTTTAAAATTTTAACTGCACTTAATGTTGTCACTTAATACAAATACATGCAACTGTTCTTCGTGCACGACAGCTTTAAAATAAGGTGAAATCAAAAAGCTATGAGACATATAATACTGATACAAATTGAAAAGCATACCAGATTTAAATCCAATTTTCCCTTCAAGGCCATTTCAGCTGTTTTTTTTTCTTTTTCTTTTTGGATTGCTTTAAAACATCTGCAATTCCAACGTGATCTCAAACCTGAAAAGATCAACTTTGAGAATCTGACCAGAGGTTCATGCCAAAAATCATGGTGATGATGAGAACTGAGCAGTTTAAAAAACCAGTTTAACCCGGAAGTGTGAACAGTGTTTAAGCCCAAAAGTGGTATATCAGGTCAGCTGCACTACCAGGGTTATACTTAACATTTTTTCCATCATTCATATGAGTATCCACCAAGGCCAGACCATCAACATGAAGTTCTGCTGTAACCTCCTGAGATACCCGAGGGAGAACATTCAGCAGAAACATCCTGATTGCGCTAACAGCATGCTAGTGCATTATTATTTTGGCCACACAAACTCCAAACCCCTCATATCATTCACCACAGACCCTACCTGGTTCTTCGTCCTCTCCCCTGAAATAAAATTCAAGTTGAAGGGGTGATTTGTGACATACTGAAGGAAATCCAAGGGAACCAAGGGACATTTTTTGCTTGTTTTTGATGTTGAATCCAAAAAGATCCTCTAGACAGATTTCCATGTCACACAAACACATGCAAGTACTTATATGCATAATATACAGGGAAACAAAAAGTTGTAAGAAAGCAAAAAAGCAACTAAAATATTATGAGAAAACATCTGGATTCTAATATACAAACATCCTAAGCATAATTAAAATAATTGAATTGTATTAATTTTATTCACAGACATCCAGATGGTAGAAGATAAGCATTTCGATCGACCTCTCTCTGAGAGCGTATATGTGCTCAGACAGTTAATTAGCAGCTCTGTTAACATTCTTCGGCCATATAACAAGCCCGTGTCAAGCTACCACAGGGGTAGATAATTATGCCCAAGCTCTCTCTCTGTGCACCTCTCTCTTCCACTGATTGATCATTAAGTAGGTAACCACAGAGAAACACTCCAAGCATAGCTGCCTCTAATACACATACAAACACACCTACGCAGGCACAAACTTCTACTCATGTCAGCAGTGGGTGAAAAGATAAGGAATCACCAGCTATAGCACGGGAAAAGAAAGTTTACAGTTGCTCCACTCATATAAAATTTAAGCGTATAATTTCTCATTCAGGTTTTGCTTTATGCATAAGTATTAGCCTGCGTGTCAAATCATTGAATGGCCGTAGTTAATTTGTGCTCCAGAAGTAGAAAATCAATACAATGTCTAGCAACTAATCACACAGTGTGTTCCTGTACATTCCAGTAGATAGATAGCTAGCAGTAATCCTGGCAGGGCCAGAGTGTAATTTCCCATCAGCACCTCCCATACTGCAAATTTATGTTCTTGTACCCAAGAATAGCATTTAAACCACACAAAGAATAGAGGCAGAAAAAAAACTGCCCCAAACTCCACATTTAATATTTAGTTTTTCTGTCAAAACCAGTCGTAACTGAAGTTCCTGATGAATGAGGATTAGTTCATTTCATTAAAATCCAATCAAACGTTCCTCATGTTGAGTATGTCTTTTTAATTTCACGTTACACAGACTTGCATCATTTTGCATGTAATTAATTTATCTTAACATTATTAGTAGATGATCTGTCTTTCCCCATCTTTTTTTTTTTTTTTAATATTAGTGGTAGTTTGTGACATGTAGCATCCTTATATCTCCAGTTATGCATATCCTTTGGGTACTTGGAAGCTAAATAACCCCACTTCTAAACCTCAATTTTTTTCACCAATATTGCTTTCTCTTCAAATTTCTGTGATGTATGGCTCAGGTTTGTGTAGCTATAGAGGACACATCACTGCAGGTGAGCCCACTGTCTCTCCTCCTTCTATCACTGCTTCCTTCCTCGCACGCCTGTAGCCAATCATTGCTCACCGTAGGTCTTTTGGGGTAGTCAGCACCCCTGCGCACCTTTTCCTTTCCTCTACCTCTTCTTTCTCTCTCTCTGTCTCTCTCTGTCTCTCTCTCTGCAGTGAATAGTTTGCCTCACAACTGGGTCATTCTCTCCCCTCCCTGCAGTAAATGCTAGCAGGCAGTCAGGCAGGAAGGGCTAGGCTAGGCTGCATCTCATAGCTTTAGCTCAAGTGCAAGGGGACTCCTGAGACTGCAGATGCAATAGTGTACTGTTGAGTGGGCTGTTTGTTTGCATGTATGTGGGTGTATTTAAACCCGATGAGATTACAGGTAAACTGAGGTGGAAAAATGCACGTGAGTGAGAGACATACATCAGTGAGACATTGTCTTACCGCGTGCCTGCCGGTATATTGTGTTTATGTGTTTAGAAGCTTCCGTTAGCCACCACACGTATTAAGTCTCTTGCAAACATCACCTTCCTTGAGCAGCACCTGTTTGTTTTGGTTTATTTGCACATTCTTATATTGCTTAGCTTCTCCTCCTACTCATCTCACATACACACAAAGACACACATACACCCTCTAATGTAGGTGCGGTGGTGTATGCGAGTTGCAATTTAGATTACACTGACTTGCCCATTAGATAGATGCAAGTGTAAACATCTTTAAAAGGGTCCCTGGGTCTGTTTGTCTGTCTGAAATCAAGACACCGAAGTGCATCTCAGGTAGGGAAACTACTATATACACACAATGCCAGGAGAAATGGAAAGTAAGATTGAGAGAGTAAATAAATAAATGAGATGGAGAAAGGGTGTGAGACTGAGAGGAATGCTGGGAGAAAGATGAAAAAGATGGAAGCAGCACGTAAAGAGAGACAACATCTTGCCCACCTATCCCCAGTCTTTTCCTTTTGTCTCACCTACTCTCCACACCCTTTCTTTTCCCATCCCCAACACAGAGCTTAATAAGTGGATTTTTATCTCAGTTACACCAGCCTTCCCAAAAGCTTGTGGGCGCTTTTCCCCCCAGCTGCACACATAGAATTTTAATTGCCTCTATGCAGTTAGAGACACTCCTAGTTTTTAAGGAATGAGGCAGAATTTGTTGAAAATGAAGGTTTTTAAGTATCGCTTGTGTCTGGATGCATGCAATATGTTCCATATTCTGATGCCTTCACTTTTTTGCGCAATTTTGTTGTGGAGTTAAATTCAAGTTCATAAATTTGCCATTTTGCCAATGAGTCTGCATTTCAAGACTTAATAAAAACAAATCTTTGTACATTAAAAGGGACCAAACTGAAGTTTCATTAAGTAAGTATTCAGACCACCTCGCAGAAGACAGATTTCATAGTAAATGAAGATTAAAGTATTCTTGTCTACAGCACAGACTTTACACAGGTGGATTTGGGCAGGTTATCCCATTCGCTTTAGCAGATCATTCACACTGGATGGAAAGTGCACTGTAATCTTCAGCTTTACTCCACAGATGTTAGTGATTATGAGGTTTAGGTCTGGTCTCGGGCTGGGCTATTCAAGGACAGTGAGAGAGTTGCCTTAAGGTACTCCAGCTCCGTTGTAGCTGGATTTATTGTTCTCTCAGCTCAGAGAAGGACCCCTGTAGCATGATGCTAAAATAACTAATGCTTCACTAAAGAGATCTTATTAACTAGGTCAATGTCACAGATAAAGTTTCTTGGTGTCTTCAAGTCAGATGTCTTTTGCATAAAAGTGGCTTTTGTCTGTGTACTCTAGGATAAGGGCCTAATTGATGAAGTGCTGCTGAGATGGTTGTCCTCCTGGCAGTTTATCTCATCTCTGCAGAGGACACTGTTAGCATGAGTGTTGAATTCTAAGTGACCTCCTTCACCTTCACACACTCACCCTTGCTGGGTTTAGAAAAAGAGCAATTCTACAAAGAGTTTGGTGGTTTAATTGGTGGTTTGGTGGGGTTCTTCTAACTCCATGACTTGTTTTTGCCCAGATATCCAGTGTGACTTGCGGAAGCTGTGTGCCTTTTAAGAAAATGCACTCAGTGAATATATTTTGTCACAGAAATCAGGTTCTAGATACAATTAAAACAAAAAGGGTTGATAATTTGGAGTACCAAAGCAAAGGGTCAGAAACATGAGGCATTAGTTGGTTTTATTTTTGATTGATGGAAAAAAATTGTAACCATTTAAAATGCAACTTCACAGCAAGAAAAAAGCATGCACAAAGTGATAACATCCTGAATGCACACCTCTAATATTTCATTTGTTTTTGCTGCCTAGCCCCATAATGAATGGCGTTCTTTCTTCTCTCTCGTTTCCTCTGCCCAGCTTTCAAACACTCATGAGCAGCTTTAACAATCCATACTTTACACACATGCACAGATAATAATTTCCATTTCCATTTTAGTACATACAACTGAAAGAAACTGAGTGTAATAAAAAAGAAAATAAATCATAATATCGTGTCAAATGTTTCCTCCACTAACAGTCAAATATATAATTCTGTGCCAGCACTAGAAGAGCTTTGCAATTGGTCTCAACCTTATGGTTTCCAGCTGAGCTAGTGTAACAAGTTTTAATATCGACAAGTAAAATAATATATACGCCTGTCATCAACCTGTAAGCAAACAGGTAAAAAGCACTGGGAGTACCACGTGTTCCTATGTGTGGAAATTGTCTGACAGCAGCCAGCAACACCTTTGTCCAATAACTTCTTATTGTTATAGTCAAAGATATAGGTTATTCATCACAGTGGTGCTGAAACCTCCCAAGCTGGTGCTGCACGTGCTGAGAGGTGTGAGTGTGCATGTTTTAGTGTGTCCTTGTATCAGTAGCACCTGCCTAAATCCCTTAAATGCCAGCACCAACACTATATATATATTTTTATCCCTTTTTCCATGTCCTTGATTCCTGACACTTGAGCACAATGGGAAGTTTGACTTCCAAGGACATATTGATGCGCGCACCCCCCCAGCCCCAGTTTCCTTTTTTTTTTCTCTGTTTTCATTGTGAAATAAAACTCAACGCAGCATTTCATCTACTACGCTCCTCCCTGGAGATGGAGGCCTAGTTTTTGCTCCCCATATGTAATCAACCTCTCCCCTTTCATTAAAGTTAAACCCTTAGTGCAGAAGGGAAGGAGAAAAACCTTAGGAGTTTGGATACAGGGAGAGGATGTAGGGAGGGGATGACAACAACAGAAAAGGTGCACACACAAAGAGAGAGAAAGCTGGAGATTGTATTTACTGGATATGTAATAAAACATGGGGAGAAAAACTGACACGTCTTTTAGTCTGATTTCAAATTCACACCCAACATTTTAACTCTTTTTTTAATTGTTGTTTTTTTTGTTTGCTTTTTGAAAAAAATCTGTGACTGTATTTGACTAACAAAGAAATGAGAGAGCCAGTAAGGCACAAGGCTGTGGCTATCTGTCTGGTTTGGCTCTCCAGATTTGTTCTCGTTAGGCCATTATTGCCGTTTAGTCTCAGCTGCCTGCTCCTACAACTGGCAAACCAACCAAACCACTGTCCTCCTCTCCTTCTGCCACCACCATCATTGTTGGCTCTCATCCGCAGTAGCAGCTTAACTGTGAGCTCCAAGTCAGTGAGTCTCTGAAAAGTAAAAAAAAAAAAGAAACATCTACAGGGTGTGTGTGCATTCTTAGCAGGAGCTTATGTGACTGCTGGAGTTCAAACCCAGTCTGTCCTTACTTTAGGTATTTTTAATGGAATATCCAAAAATGCAACCATCAAATGTGCATTAAAAGACAACACGGCATGCTTCATTCTTGCATCCTGTTGCATCATTATCACATTTTAAATATGCTTTTAAAGGTGGATGTTGTTTTAGCTGTATTTATTCTCACAAATACCTTGTGTTGTGATACAATGCCCTACAGTTTATGCTCTAATTCCCTACCGGCTTAGCACGCTACAGATGTAACTGTGTGTGTTAGAACGTGTTGGCAGGCACCCTCTTTCACACAGCGTGGGCTAAAGACTTGGCTGACGAAGACAAGCGAAGGGAGACACGTTCCGAAATGGAAACATCAGCTTGCTTCAACCAGACGGGTGCAGAAACAGGACAACAAGGGAGGTAGCGAGGGATGCCAGAGAATGTAGGAGTTCTCTCCTCATTATGACTTTTTTACTTTTTTAATTTTCAGGCTTACACGTTTTCCCACAGGACTGGCTTTTTCTGTTTGTCAGTCTCCCCGTCATCGAATGTTCTCCTTGTCCAGGCTGCGCTCCTTATGTTTTTAACATTGCTCCTCGGTGCTGATTTCTAACTCCACGCGGCAATCTTTCTCAAGATCGTCAGGCAGGTTAGCAGCTGCTGGACGAGCCACTCAATTCTGATTCGCACGTGGAGCCAGCGTGTCTATCAGTAGTTGAATAATGAGCTCTTGATGCCAATTTGGGAGCAGTGTAGTTTTTTTTTGTTTTGTGGGTGGAGTGGTGGGCTGTTGGGTGGGGGAAGTGCATTTTGGATAATATGCAAAACGAACAAAACGAGCAAATGAGGAGGAGGAATGAAGGGTGCATTCTTATCTCTTAGGAGAATATTATTTAGGCTTCATTACTCCCTGAAGAATGCCCCACAGAGCTCTGAGCCATAAAAATGTTTTTTTCCTTTTTGCTTATGAATATATTAAATGATAGATTTTACATTCTTCCTCCTTCATCACTTGTGTTTTCTTTCTCTTTATTGATTGTTGAAGCTAAATGCTCTTTATCTCCCCTTTCTGGAGAGGAATAACTATAAATACACAGTGGGTTTTCTTTTTTTGGTCCCATAATTGTTATATATCTTCTGATCTTCTCTTCACATGCTGTTCATATGTTTTCTAAAACTTCAAGTCTGTAATAAAAACGGTGTTTTATGGAAAATCACATCTAAGGTGTGTATATGTAACAATATATTAGCATCTCTATATTGGGTATTGCTGTCAAGTGGGTGTAATCAACATGATAAGATTTGTTAACGCTATAGCGCAGCAGTTGTGCTCTTTTAGGAGTGTTAGCCACAATGCAAGACCATGGCAAGCAACACTTACGTAGTGTTATATAGCCCTTTAAATCCCATCCACTGTCCTGATGAAATAAAGCATGTTTACATCACTGCATCTTTTCATGTCTCAGCAAATCATCACTCTGCTCCTCTAAACAGTCGCATGTTTTGTTGTGCTCACTCCCGGCACACTTAAACACTTAACTTCCTCATGTTAAATGGCCACTAATTCTCTGTATCAGGGGATTATGCATAATTGATTTATGGATGGGGAGTGAAATTACTCATCAGCTGAGAGAAAAAGGCATTTTGTCTTCCGGCTGGAGCGTGCTAAACAGTATTCTCAGATAATTGAGGAGATGTGCTTGTGCTCAAGGCCATCTATGCAGCCTATGTTAATGCAGTTCAATTCAGTAAAAACTGCTTGTCAAAAACTTTGAGAAATGGCACAATCAATACCTGCTACTAACGCTTTAAAGAGACAAATGGATGTGAGTATTGTTAGCAGGCCAACACAATATACAGAATACACAGATATAAATGTATACCGTACCCATAAAGCTATTCTCCTCTTTGTTGCTCAACTTGCTGTAGTTTAAGACTCAGAGCTATGAAATTGTCCCGCTTCATGCCAACAGACTGTAATAACCTTTTATACCGTCTCAGTTGGATATTTTCCCTCGTATGTGTGCGCGTGCACGTTTGTGTGTCAACAGAAATGTGAGCCAGCCCTGAACACTAACTCATCAAAAGTGATTCACTGTGGTAGCAAACAGTAGGGAAAGGATCTGTGTCTACACTACAACTGATATGGCAGATCCATTTCAGTACAGTTTGATGTTTTCCCTGAGCTCTGTGTTAATAAACGGCTGCTTTCTGAAAGTAAAGGTATGTCTCCCCTCAAGTTTCCCGCACAGTGATAGCATATCTAGACTGCAGCTGTTGCTAGGGTCTGTTGCTAGGCAACTATTTATCTACTATTATGGGATTTGGTGGAGCTCAACGGGGAAGTTAACTGGACAATTTGAAATTCTGCTTTGCACACGATTTGGCGTCAAATTATGCATATTCATGTCACAAGTGGGCAGATTTCACTGCAGTGCAATATACCCTTTTTTTCTAAAAGCTTCCATTAACTTTTCCATCTCTGTTGTTTTCATTTCCTGCCTTATTTCTTTTCTCTTTCCTTTTGTGATGGTTTGCTCCTTCCTCAATAGTCTTCCTTCTGTTCAGATAGTAGTGTTTATTTAAAGTCTGTGGGCACATTCAAACCTGTAAATGGTGCACAACATTTCGATGTAGTTTCCAAGTAAAGGAAATGATGTTTCCTTTAAATGATGTGCAACATAAGCAACAGGTTGTGGAGTGTGCTTACTCTAGTTCTGTTTAAATGCATCAGCAGCGAGGTGTATGCAAACCCACTAGTATAAAAGGCATTACAGACAATGAATGACCTGCCACAGATCCAACCCTTGGGTAAGATAACAGGGTTTTTCACGCACCACGGTTTCCATTTAGAACAGAAAAAAAGAAAATCTATAACTTTCTTCTTGCGTTTTCTCAACCTTTCCGTTCAACGGCTCCTGTTCACGTCTCCTTGCTTGCCTCCTTGTCTGCACTTGGGTCCTCATTTTAAATGTAGCATTTCTGCCATATGCTTAAACCTGCTCACTCCACACACAGACATAATACACACACACACACACACACACACACACACACACACACACACACACACACACACACACACACACACACACACACACATTTCCTATTCCCCTCTCCGTCAGTTGATTGTTTCACTCATCCTCACGTGCTTCATAGGCGACTCCTTGACCTTCTCAGCCCATTTATTTAAAATATTACTCAATCTAATCTAACACACTCTACAGGGCTATGTGCACACCAATGCAATAAATACACATACACACACTGCCATTATATCATTGAGGTGGGCACTCAACTCAATGTCAACTCCAGCAGTGTGGGCTCACTGTTGGACAGGAAAAGGAGATGATTGATACCAGTCAGTGGCAAATTTGCATGCCAATAGGACTATGAATAGGCACTGATGGAGTGAAGGGGTAATTTCCTTGCAGACATATAAAAACATCTTCTTCTCCATCTGGAAGACAGACTATGTAAGATTTTTCTACTGGGCTCCATAGTTTTATATATTTATATATTTAATTAGTTGCATGACTTGAAGTTCTGACATAAACTGCAGTGGTTTTGGTGGCTTCACATTAATATCACATTGTGTTTCTAAAATACTGTTTATTTTAATGGTTTAATATACATTTTCCATAAAACACCACAGTTTCTGGACTGATAGCTTCACTAATGAAAAAAAAAAAGATCAATATCCATTACTGAAGAGTGTTAGTTAAGGTTAGGGATTGTTTTCACAATACAAAGTAATAAAAAGTAGAAACTAGTTGTGGTGAAAGTGGTAAGCCATAAAGCTTAGATTGTTTTGCTAAAAAGCATAGGCATGGTTGCGTTTATGGGTTTGTTTTAACAAGCTAATACTTGCTTATGGGCGCGATGACTGAAATGTAGTATGGGAAGTGCTTTTACCGAAACCGAACGCCCATAAAGACAATGGAAGAGAACTTGTGTGAGTGGAAATGTGTTTTTGTCCGTAAGTGTGTATGTATATGCTGTTAGGGCTTCTGTCCGAATGATTAATGATCCTGGAGGCTAAGAGGAGTGTGTCTATAAAACACCCCAGCAATCCTTTTCCCTTTTCTGCCATCCCTCATCCTTTCATCTTCTCCTTTTTTCCTTCAACTAAAATCCCTTTTTTTGCTTTCTCTCTGCCTCCCCTCCCGTCTCTGATTTATCTGTATTTGTCTCTGCTATCCAACTATAATTCCTTCCAAGCCTCTTCTTTGTGCAAAAGGTCTGGTGGCAAATAAATGAGGGACACAAAATTTTACAGCAAATTCACAGTCTCCCCTTTGCAACAATTAACACAGTTAACACCTGAGGGGACAATGCAAGAGGAGACAAGTAGGGACATAGAGACTGAGAAAAAGGAGAAACCCCGCTGAGTGGAAGACCGACAGGGGGGTAGTTTGACTTTCTCATTCAGAACAGCACAGTTACACGTGTTAATCCCTCGTCAAGGATCTAGCTGCATTGGTCAGTCTGTGCCAGCCGGGCAATAGGAATCTGGCGTTACTATCAATAGGAGATTATGGAGAGAAAACAGGAAGCTGGGAGTGTGCTCACTGACAGAGAGGGTGAACCATAACTTAGCTTTTGTTTGGTAATTATTCACCATGCTTCAGTGTAATTATGTTTAAATGACACTTTAGGCTAGAGTGTCTGGTGTTCAAGTACAATTGATGGTAATTTTGCACAAATAAGTAACAATTGGAGCTTGGATGTGGGGCAAAAAAATCAGAGGGCTAACTTCTTAGAACTAAATCTGCATATTTTCTGAGTTATAAAAGGCGAGGTAGAGATTAGTGCCAATTTAATGCATCCATCCATCCCTCCCTCACTTGCCTTCAATACATATGCTAACACTTTTGCATTAAAGAAATCTGATATTGCATTTATTAGTTCACATCAATTAATGTTTTGACTTTTAGTCAGTTTTGGGGGAGTTTGTCAGCTCTGACTAGCTTTTTCTTCATAGCAAAGCAGCTCAAGTCGCCTGCTTTCAGAAATACTGCTCATTCTTGAGGCTTTTGAAATGAAATGATAACTGAGGTCATAACAATTGCATGCAGCACATTTATCCAGAGGAAATTATCATATTTATGTGAGCTAATTAAATATTACAATTGGAGAAATACTTCTAAAAACCAGCTGCTCACTTCAACGGCTGCTTTTCCTTTAACCCTCAGATCACAGCCAGCAGCACACACTACACTGACATGGCATAAATGCCGCCCAGCTCCCGGCCTTTATATCATGGCGTCTTGCCCTTGTTTGTGCCAACCGCCTCATACTGTGCCAACTAACAACCTCCCTCCATACACCCGCAGACTTTACACACACGTAGCAGGCAACTGCTTCTCCCCCTCCAAAACCAGCTGAGATGAAAAGGCAGTGGATCACACAACTGCTAAACTTTGATCAATCTGGCAACAAGTGTAAATAGGATCATTAATAGGGATTTAGCAGGGGGCTGCCGTCTGCGATTAGACATACGCAAACACGCACATATGCTTTATTCAGACGGTAGTATTTTAAAAAGCCCTTTTTGCCGTGCACATGGTTGCATATGCAGACAGAGACGGTTCATTTTTCTGTTTCCAGAGATGAGCTGCAGCATGCAAACTGGGTACCAATGGGGCCTTTAATTGGGGTGTAATCTGAAAAGTGTAATTTGCCTTGAGTGGATAGAGAGATCTGACAGCAAGAGTAGAGGGAGGGACAGGGGGAGAGGATTACTATGAGGAAAAAGGGGGTTGGAAGAAGAAATCGCGTTGATGAGCATAGAAAATAAGATGAGAGCATGATGGCAGGGCAAGGGAAGAGGGAAGGAGAAACACAAAAAAGACAAATGTATAACATAATATGAATGCAGTGACAGAAATCACAAGGGGGAAATGAGTCGGAGGAATGCAGAGCAGAAGGAAGAACCCAGCAAATAATGGTTCACAAGGGTGAGCTTTATGTATTTTCTGGGAATTTTATCATCTGTCACTCATGGTTGTGTCTGTTTTATGCTTGATTCTGTCGTGTGCAGCCCCTCCTCAGATTACAGCCATTTGCCACATTAGATCTGGTTTTTAGCGAAATCTCAATCCAATTTAAATCCACAAATTAGTGAGTCTTTCCCTCCCTAAACTCCTTAGATTCCTATTGGCACAACCTGATTAGATTGCTTTTACAACCCACAAAACCCACTGGTGCTGTGGCTTTCCAGCTGCAAGCCTCTTATCTATCAAACCGACTAATGAGTTTGAAGCTGACCACCACCAAAGCCAAGGCAGGGGGAAAGAGAGAGCGAAAAATGCGCCCATATGTGCTGAGCACGGTTGGTAGATCTCTATTCAGAGGTCCTACAGTTTGATTGTGGATATAAAATAGCAGGGCAACTGTGATCTTCCACCTGGAGTAAACGGGACTGTCATTTCAAAAAAGTCTCGTGTGCCAACTTTACCCAATCGGTAATGGCTTCTCTTGGATAATTTGATTTCCTGAGTCTTTTGTTTGTCCTCTTACTTAAGCACTTTACGATAGCATTAAGCACTTAAGCACTTTATTTAAAACGTGATAGCATTAAGTTATTTGTGGTTTTGAACCATTCAGTCATCGTTTACTCTGCAATTTGCTCAGCACTAGTAACAGATTATGACAGGAAACATAAATAAAGCAAGGACCAATGAATCTACTCTTCAATAATAACATTATCTTTATTCATGGGCTTTGGCTTCCCCTTTGCGTTAGGATCAATTATGGTGAGCATGTGTTTATCCAGCCAAGGTCATATAGCATCAGTGTATTGTTGAGCTTTTTTTCTTTCTTTTTTTTGAAAATGGCTCTGACCTCAACCCTCACCTTAACCTTCAGAACTCTGACCCCTGACCTGTGACCCGGCTTTGTCGTGAACATCATTGTGTGTTCAGTGAGAATGTCAAACAAGACAGAGCAGTAGAAGTGCAGCTGTTTAATGGGGCGACTAAGGCTTCACTAGACTAAGCTTGTGTCCTTCTGGTCTGACATCTTCTTTTATCCCCCCGTTATTCACATCCTCTCCCCAACTTTGCCCCCCCCTCCCCCACTTCTTCTTCTTCTTTTTTTTTAATAAATAAAATAAAACGAGTCTAGCAGTTGGTATTTCGCTTTTGGGATGGCAGGATTCTCCCTCATCTTCAATTATTTATGCTCCTCACTCCCCACAGCTATGGGAGCTGGAACACACACACACACACACACACAAACGCATGCATGCACGCAGCTTTGTGAATGCACGTGCCATGTGCTGGCAGTGATATTTTTGGGGCTTTGTTTTGGGAAAGGAAACTGGCAGTTTCAGTACAGAGAGTGCAATACGCAAGTGAGAGACTATTATTGGAGATGAAGGCAGAGGGACTTCTACTCCTCGCTCTCTCCCTGTTCTCCCTTTTATAGCAGTTGTGACATAATTTTCTAGACTTTAGACCTGCTCTCATATCATCACAATTCCCAATTCTTTTTTTGCCTGCTCTCTATTCAAGCGTCTACTTTATATTTCCAGCTTTTTTAAAATTTATTTGCCATCAAGGAGTGCGCTTCCCTTGTTTCTCATACTTTTTATGTCCAGTTCTTTATCTTTCATCAGAATGTTTTTTCTCTTTCATGTTTTCACTCATTTGCTTTTCCTCTACAAGTCATTCATCTCTATATACTCTGTCTTTCCTTCTGTGTGCAACTCGGCGTCCCTCCCGTTCCAGTCCACCCGCACACATGTTCTCTCCCACTGCTGTGACAGTGTCTCTGCCAAGGTTAGGTAACAGTATGAGGTGTGCCCTGCTGTGCCACGGTGAATAATTCAGTCAACAGGACACAGGGCTACACTCTTATGTCAACTGAAATGACAAATTACAAAATACTGTAGAACGGGGAAAGTGAGGCATAGAGCCAGCTGTAGGCAAGAGATTCAGGTGCACAGAGCTTTAGCTTCATTTACAAATAACATCAGCGTAAAGGAGAAATACAGCATAAGCAGTAATTGTGCTCACAATCCACAGCATCTGCAATAGTGAAGTTTCCTCCCACATCATAGTTTCCCATCGTGTGACATCTCAACAAATAATAGTTAAATGCGTCTGATTTGTTGCCATGAGCCAGTGCAATACTTCATTTAAAATCCTGCCAAACTGTGGGATGACATATGCGCTGTTTTAAGCAGGGAGGTACAAAATACTCAGTCTGGTGTGTCTTGTCGCTATGGAGGTGGGAGATTGCAGGAATAAAAATGTGTGTAAGGAGAGGAGATGAGTCAGTGGGACAGAGGAAGAGAGCGGAGGGAAAATTCAACTAAAAAAGGGAATCAAGGTGAATTACGTGGCGTTAATGAACAAAACACCCAGAAAAGGCCAGACGAACTGAGTGGAAGTGGGTGAAGAGAAAGGAGCCAATAAAGGATGTGTGAATGAGCGAGCGAGATAGGAATCTACATCTACCTGGTGTGAGTCATTTAGCCAGAGAGAGATGGGTCACCATGGACACAGCCACTGACCTTGCACTGATGCCCAATCTATTGATCCCATTAAAGCTATACCTTTGTGTTTCTCTTAGTCTTTCTCTGTAGACGCTTTCCCGTCTAGCTCTATTAATCTTGATGAGATCAACAACTCTGAAACCATCTTTGCCCCGCTCTCTTGCTTTGGTATCTGTAAGCACGAAATGTTCTGTCACTGCCTGGCCTTCTGCACTCCTACTTAGCATCAGTTTGGTCTTTTTAATGGCTGATTGTGTGTGTGTGTCTGTCTGTGTGTGTGTGTGTGTGTGTGTGTGTGTGCGTTTGTGTGTGTGTTTTAGTTTAAGTGCAACAAATGGCAAGCATTACGCAAATAATGATTAAACACATGGTTGGGAAATAATGCCATTAAATAACCTAATAAGCCAAACATAACAGAAAAAAACAACTATGTCTGTGTTTAAAAAAACAGCAGCCTTAATGTCTTGTTGATGTTTTTAAAAAAAATATTATCATTTTTATTCTTTTGCGTGGTTTAATTATTGGGGTTTTTTTGTACTTTGTCCACCTCAATCAGACAGTAGGTTTCCAATATTTGCCTCTTACTAATTGGGCTCACTGGTGAGAGCATCTCTAGATTAAGTAAAGGCCATCAACAAATTAATGTGGGCTTGGATGTATATATTTGTGTCCATAGAAGAGAAGTACTGTCCAATTACTCACTAGTGAAATCATTTGCAATTAGCCCTCCCTTTGTACTAATGCAAAAGGTTATCATGCAAACACTCACGCACATAAGGATTCTTGTTTAAAGTATTTAGTTATTTTTAAGGAGAGGGTGTCCTCCATGGCTTTACCTTTCTGTGCTGAGACTTGATTAGACGTTGATTAACACTCCTTGAACAACGAGCTCCTATTCATTTCCAATTAGCGCGATGCATGCAGACCATCACAAATCTATAACCTTCTTCTTGTGTTTTCCATCCCCACCCAAAATATCACTTTCTGTCTGTCTCTAATTTAATGGCAACTGCATGCTTTGACAGGAGTTGCCATGGGAGAGCTTTTTAACAACTATGGTTGCCGCTGCCCTGTATTACTTATTAATTGGAGCTTCACCTCTTTGAGGATAGAGCTTGACTCTGCTCTTTGTTACCTAGTGAGACTGAATGCAAATTTCTTATATTACTCGCAGGAATTTTGAAGGGTTTAATTTTTATTATTCATACACATCTTTAGGATAATGTGTGTTCTCTGTTTGCATGGTGGATAGCTTATGCTGTTTTACTAGATAATTTTTGATGGTCATGGTTTTCTGAGCACCTACAAGCCAAATTAAATAAACTCCCTTTGATCTGATCCTGTATAACCAGACGACAGACACAACAGTATGCACAAGAGACACATAGGCATGCCTACAAATGCGCGGCTTTAGGACACTAGATACATGCACATAACTTGACGAATTCATATAAACAAATCTGTAATCTGTATCAAATAAAGAGGTTGATATTTTACCCGAGCGGCCCAAGCTATCAGTCCAGCACACATTCACCTTGACACATCCCATCATTCAAAATCAGAAACACTCAAAGCTCTATTTGCAGGCAATTTTATGCATTTTTGATCTGAAACTTGAACAAGCTCCTTTTCTCTCCATGCTGGCTTTCAATAAATTCAGATGATTTCCCGTGTCATTAAATGCTGAATTTGACTTGCAAATGGCCTCCTTGTGCTATCTATGAAGACGAGATGAATGCATAGTAGACACACACACTCATATACCCAGACCAACAGAGGCAGACAGACGGCACTTACATAGCTCATGTTTAATTAAGCGATTCGTCTGTGAGAGAGAGGGATGGGATGGTTGCAGTGTAACCCCGAAGTGTGTTTTCTTCTATAAACTTTTTCCTTTCACCACTCAATATCCTGTGGCCCTATAGGGGGCAGTACGTATTAGTGGCCTCTTTTGTCCTCTGCCAGCAGGACCAAAGTAAACATCCTCTTGGATTATCTTTCATTCTTTATCTCACTCTCTTCCTCCTTTCACCCCCACTTTCCTCACCCTCTCACCCACCTTCTCATCTTCTTTCACACTCACTCCATCTTGATTCTGCCTCTTTTTTTTTCCTGTCTCAGAGATGAAAGCCTCCCCACAGCTCCTTTCACTCCTCCTGAAGCGGCCCAAATGAGGTAGCTTATCTGATGATAAGCCACCCCTCCCCTCACCAACCCCCACCTCCTTCTCCAGAGAAACACACGCACACAAGCACATATGCACACTTATTTATACACAGCTGAAAACAGCGCAATTCTGCCCGTGTACCCATGCACTTATAAACATATGCAGAAATGGAAAATAAGTGAATCACATAAGGTGTGCCTGGAGGCATGGCAGGCCTGGTGAGAGATCCGGGGGCCTGGCATTGTGGTGTAAGGGTCCCAAAGGGCGGTGGGTTGACTGTGATGTTGACTGTGAGGTTATTGGGCTCCACACAACATTGTCTTTTGGTTTGCTCTGTAGGGGGCATGAGGAAGTGCATGCATATGACAGCTTTTATTAAACAGTAATCCCAACAGCTGTTGTTTGGCTTCACATTTCCCCTTCCCCCAGTTCTCTTTCCACAGTCTTGCTTTTCTTCTTTTTTTCTCTCTAAGGTGGATTGTCTGTTGTCCTTGCCAGAGAAAATCCTTGAGGCTTCTTATTAAAAACTCCCAGCGCATTTATATACACATTCAAACACTTTTACATTTGTAAAGGCCTTTAGCAGGTAATGCAACTGTACCTTGGAAATATGTTTATTTACCACCAAAGAACTTGCAAGGAAATGCAAACTCCTAATGCAAAATATTATTTATATTCACTGACTTCAGACTCTGCATCGTGTTTATTTTTTAAAGAAATCTTCTAATAGACAAGCACATATAGTTTATTCCTTTCTTCTTTCCTTGCAAATCATTACATTGTCGGTTTGGTTTGAGGTAGATGTTCTGTGTAGCATCTTTGATGTGTTGCTCATGGATTGCTAAGGTCTTGTTCTGGGGTTAATTCAGTGTCGTTGTAGCCCGATGGTTTCAAACTTTGTTCACTAGGTTTTCTTGTAAGAGTAGTTTCCCTGTGATTGTTGCTAGGAAGGACCCTGATAACATGATGCTACTTTGATAGTGTTTCAGTATAAGGATGTCATGAGCCAGATAATGACCTGTGCCTGATGTTAACCAAATGGTGACAGTGCTGAACATATTTCTCAGTGAATCATTAGCACCAAAGAATCTCTTTCTTCTTGCTTTCCTTTAAAAAGTGGTTTAGCAAACTCCAAGTGAGTTTTCGTGTGCCTTTTCCCGGAGTGGCTTACGTCTGTCTATCATACTAACAAAATAAATAATTAAATAAATAAATAAAAATGCTTGTCTGATGAAGTGCACCTGAGATGGTTCAGATCTTTTCAGAGGACTTCTAAAGCTCTGTTAGAGTGACTGCTGGGTTTCAAGGTCCTTCTTTCTCTGTTACTGCGTTTGGATGGGTGACCAACTAAAAGAAAATTCCTGGAGCATTTTTTTTCTACTTCAAGAAATATTGAGGGTACTGTGCTCCTGTGAAGACTCAAAACTCAAAGAAATATTTAATAATCTTGCACTATCTTAACATAGTTTTACTGTAGTGATCTTCCTTGGCTCTCCTTGGCTTCCTTTATGACTTTGCTTGGTTTTCCCTTCAACCCATTTATAAATTTAGTTCTGACACACCATCCATTTCTTTTCAAATGGAAAGAACTTTTTTTTTTCATGGTATGTCTTAGGATAGGATATGCTAATAGGAAATTGCCACTTTGCTTACAGTGTTTAGTGGCCCAGTCCAATTAAACAAAGTACTGGGGCCCTGTGGAAGTGACAAAGTTCATTTGGGATTAGAAGTATATCTCCCATGTGTATATTCCACATGAGAAATGCATGTGTGTGTATGTCATATAAAAAAAAAAAAGTATTGCCAAATCCATTTCTTGACAATGACAAAATGGTGAATGGCCCACCCCTAATACACGTCATGTGGCTGTCTTTTCTAAAGTTCAATCCATTTTTCAGTTTTCCACAAGTGAACTTAATTCCTAGATGTACTCCTAGCACATTTACAAGCCAGTGCATGCAAAAAGTGAGGTGACTCTGTACATACAGATTTTCTTTCAGATGTGTCTTTGCTCTGTATGATGTTCAGACAGCAAGTGACACTTTTAGGTCAGCTGGTGTTCAGTGGAGGTGTGTGTGTCTGTTTGTGTATTACTACACCCTTTAATGTAGCATAAGAATTAATGAGTCAGAGTGCAAAGGATGAAAGTGCAGCTGTACCCGGGCACCTGCACTCGGCTCACACACATGCGAGAACACACGACCCCTCTACCTGCAGCTGGCTGCTGATTGAGCTGTTTCTTTCCCAGGGGACCCTCCTCAATGAGGGACACGTGTGTCTACCTCACTAATTATGCCCCCTAACGCCAGCTTGCCAAGGGTTCAACCATTTTTCCTTTCTTGCTCCTTAATAAGAAGGAAAATGTGGTAGTTTCATCTGTCTCCATATATCAAACCATGCCTTCTTACGTCCCTCTGTTGGCCTCCCTCCCTTCCTGCTCCGTGTCTGTCACCCAGGAAGCGCTGTCTCACCCCAGCTCTCTCCCCCAGGCCTCTAACCTCTCCCCTGGGTAGCATGTGAAGGAAGGACCCAGGCTTTGTCTCCCTGTCTAGTCACTGACATCAACCACAAGGGAAGAGAACTTAATGATGGGTTCAGCAAATGTGCTTACTGGCTCTAACCCACATGGGTGTGGGTGCACACATGCATGGGCATACACACACACCCCTTTCTCCCCCTTTCTACTTCCCTCTGTCTCTTTCTCTTTCAGTGACAGGAATGACAATAGTGCCGTCTGTTCACCATATCATTAACATGTCCCCCACTGTACTCATACTGTTGGATATATAATTAAAGGTTATTTTAATCATCATACATTTTAAGTACAATACTTAAACCAATAAACTGGATTATTCACTCTTTAGCTGTCTGAAAACGATTAAAGCTTATCATAATTATTGGATCAATAGTCACAGATGGGTTAAGTGTTTCAAAGGAGGCAAATAAATTTTCACAAATTTCTCAAAGTCATTCAAATACACGGAATCATTTAGCCTAAAGATTATTTTTTTCCCCCTGTATTCTGATATATTGGCCTTTAACTTTTTAAGTGCACGAAGCAGGTGCTTTATATGGTTGCTCCCATTATGTTTTATGGCAGGATGCACAACATTTCACACCATTCGCAGGAAAAAATGTTGCGTTTCGCCCTCACCGTGGAAGGTAAACACAGTAACCTGGAAAGAAAAAAAGGGCTTTGTTTGAGGAAGATTTAGGACCAATAATTGAAAATTCATCGCAGCATGTTATTTCAATTCTTCCTGAATATATTTGTTTTGTCTGAGATGATTGAGCTCAGAAATAAAACAAAATAATGAACTTACACATTGTAATTAAAACTGTATTTACTCGATTTTTCCCATGGATGCATCATTTATTCCTTGAAAGTCAATGACATTATAATATGACTAATTGGAAAGTCTGTGCAAGATTTCAACTCCAAACTTTCAGAAGAGTAACGCTGAACTGTGGCTGCCTTCGCCTGAGGATGACCCAAAGCAGTTTTGTGACTTAGGTGTTTTACAACTTTTCTGCTGGAATTGCATGTTTCAAATGCTTTGTGAAGATTTCAAATAGCGTAGAACAGGAAATGTGCAAGAAGGTGTAAATAAATCACTGAAAAAAACATCTTGCTGAAGTTGAGTTTGTGTTTGCTTGGAAAATGGTTATCTCAAGCAGACATTCTGTTGTGAGCACTAATGAGAAATCAGACATGGCTACTGGATGCTTTAGTTCATGATGGCCTGGACAAGAGATGGACATTGCCCTTTTCTCTGCTGTGTTTGTTTGGCTGTGTGTTTTGCAGGCTGTCAGCCAAAGGACGGGGGTCAGCGGTGGTGAATGATAAGCTGAGCGTGTGGTGTAAATGTCTGGGAAGATTTGCAGTTGACAGAGGGTTTAGATGGCCTTGCCTTGGAGCTTTTGTGTCTTTCTGCATGCCTGTGGATTTTTATGCACTAATCAATTTTCAGTCCTCTTTTTTTTTTTGCTTAGCTTTTCATGTATTTAATTGTGTTTCAAATTCTATGTTGAATGCTGCCTTCAGTCGCCTGCTGTCCTCTGTCTAATTTGTATTCTTGATCACGTAGTTGAGTGTAGTTTAACTCTGTCACTTTTTTGTGTTTTGGTCTAATTGCAGCCTGAACAGCAGTCCGCCTGTGCGTGCGTGCGTGCGTGCGTGCGTGCGTGTGTGTGTGTGTGTGTGTGTGTGTGTGTGTGTGTGTCTGTGTCTGAGTGTCTGATTCTGGCCTCTGGCTCTTGTTCTCTCTACAGGCAGTCTAATGAGCACACAGACTTCTGTGGAACACACAAATACAACTGTAACTGCTAGTGTACACACACACACACACACACACACACACACACACACACACACACACACACACAGCTTGATTGGGCTGTGCCAGTATTTCTCTCTTCAGTCTAATGAGCAATGCTGGACAACCAGTTTAACAATCATATCTCTTTTTCTGTTTGTCTGTTTGCACTGGAAGCTGTGAGCCAATGCTAATTCAACATTAAACTCCATACAGCTTGATGAGCACTGTTTTACTGCACTGCTCCTCAGCAGCGCAGCCAAGCTGAAGAGTGCAATATCTTAGAGCTTTGTTGGGTTTCCTTGTTATAATAAGGTACTTGAATCCTGAAAAGGAACAGCACCGAGGAAACTGGGATATGGGTGGAGTGGTTTTGCTTCATAAAGACAGCTGTGGTTTTGTAAATGTGCTGTTAGGAAAAAGTGTAGGACTAAAGTCAGAGCCATTTGTTGGAAAGTGAGTGATTGAAGCCAGATTTCTTTGGAAGCTGGGCAACTTTTATTGCAAAAACATGTGTGTTCATGTTTTTGGCTGATTTCCTCCATGTATTGCGCAACTGCTGAGCACTGTGTCCCCAAATGGCCTGCAGTAGGTTTCCGTTATGTCTTCTGATTTGTGTATTTATTAAGCAGGGAAGCCAGATTTAGCATGACAGGCATGCTCTTCTGCCATTATTGCAACTCTTCAACATAAGACACTTGACCTTTAGGTATGGTCCTTAGATTACATGCTTTAGCACTCTAACTGGGTCTTCTGTGTTTTATTTGAAGCGCACATTACTTTAAGTGTGTTAAATTGTAAATTAAATAGATTTTTAACAGACTAAACATTACCGCCCATGTGAGCGATGCAGCATCTGGATTTTCTAAGAGCATATTTTTAACGGTTAAACAATTATTGTATTGTTTACACTAATAATCAAACAGTGTCCCGGTGATTCATGCGTCTGTTTGCACCACAGTTTACTCTTCAGGTTTTTTTCTACTTTCAGTAAGCCTTTAAAGTAGCTTTCTGTGGATTACAGGCTTACAAAACCTTATAACTGTATAAAATTAGTCATAGTTCATCTCTCTTCCTCCATCCTCCCTTCTTTCCCCTCTGGTATGTCCTGATTTGTCTTTTGTTGAATACATCAACAGTTACATCATCAACACTTAAAATCACTCTTTATAGATTCACGTGAAATTAGGGTTCTTTGATAACAGTTTGTCTTTGTATATGAATATCATTATTATCTGTTGTGTGTGTTTACATGTGTGTTCCAAGATGAATGGTATATACTAATCATAGTGACAGTTTTAATCATTTGGCACAGAGACGCATGTGTGTTTCCCTGCAGTGCTTCAGGGAGCATGTCACTTGGTTTGACCTGTGGAGTTTTGCCACCAGATGTCTCCAGCTGGCACTACTGAGGACATATGCTGCATTTCCATCCTTGCGGTGTGTGTGTGCGTGCACACGCTTTGGCACTTTCAATAAGCACCAGTGTTTTTTCTTTCCCCGTTATTGCTTTTGTCTTCTCATTTCCAGTCTTCTCTTCCTTGCTTCTTATTCTTTTCCACTGTTGTCTTTCTGATTCTGCCATACAGCGCTCCTCCACATCTATGAATATTTTCTAAATAAGCAGTGCCGCTCTGCGTTTAAGTATCAAGACCAGTGTTGTTGTTGTATTAAAGAAAATTGTTTGGCCCAACTCCCAGCTGCTTTGTGCCGTAACTCACCCCTAGGGGAAGCAGAAAGAAAAAGCGCTTTATAATATGCACTTATGTGAGTGTTTGCACTTTCTCAATGTGCAGGCAAACACATGGGTGTGAACACAGTGTCACATATGAAAATGAATAAGAGTCGCTTGCAGTATAGAAGACCTTTTTGGTTCGTCATCCTCTCATTCATCATTTATGAAGCCATTTATTCTTCAGCATGCACGAGGATGTTCCTTTATTTTGTAGTTTTGAATTATTCAGTGGCTTGTTGTGATGGATGTTCATGATGATAAGTAGATAGTAACACATATGTGCACGAGCTTGCACATGTATACTTTCAAACACTCGGGGAAGATTCCCCTTTGTGACCTGTGGGGATTCCTCTTCCGTTGTTTATCACTGTGCTGTGTCAGTATCTCCCATGGTAGAAGAAGATGAATCATAGGCTTGCCTGATCATGTACTGTTTAGGTGCAGCACCTTTTGAGTATCCACTGTTCCACAACTGATAATCACGTGTATACAGTCATGGCTTTTGTATATTGGTGAAATATACTTGTCCCTATTTTTCTAAATAGACTAGCTATTCAGCTGTTTTCTAGTCTTATTTATCAGTCAAAGAACTTTTCACTTCAAACTATATTCATCCATTCACACACTGCTTTAGTGTGTGGATACAACTGTTTATGACACACATACTGATGCATCAGGGTAGTTTGTGGTTCAGTATTTTGTCCAAGGACACTTTGGACACTATCTCCTGCCATTAGTGAACAGCCCACTCTGGCTTCTGAGACACAGCTGACCATCTGAACAAAACTGCTGAACTTTAAACACATGTGTGAATCATCTGACCTTATCAATACTTTAAAATGTAACTGTACATGTGCACTTGCTCAAAAGTAACAGTACAAAGACAAAACTGTTGTTTCTGCTTTCCAAATGGTGCACACATGACCATTCTTTTCATTTGCACTAGCTTTCTGGGGCTTTATTTCTAGCACAGCAAAGCAAAAAATAAGTAAGCAGATTGCAAGTGTGACCAAGCCCTTTCTCCACTCTGAACTCGCCGTTCCCTTATTGTCTGATGGAAAGCTACCTGGTCTCCTGTGGTCTCAAGTGCCGTCTCCTTTCCGTCGTGTCGAGACAAACAGTGATTTGTTCCATTGTGTTTGTTTACACTTTGTTACATCATGGCACCTTTCACCAGTCTCTCCTGTTATTAGAACTGATTTGTCTTTGTCTGGTTCTGTGCTTGAAATCGGAGCTTTGGGAAATGATAGCGGGGTAGAATTTGAATATGTGTTTGTGTTTGCATGTATGTATGTAACTTGTTGCAAAATCCACAAACCATGGTTTTTACCACTGTCTATTGTAGATTTACTTGTTTGTGGTGTGTTGATTTTCTTACTTGCAACAGAGAAATGATGGTGGCTAGCTGATATGTAGAGCTCCGGGAACAATGATATGGAAGACATCTGCTTCTTATGATGTCAGTGAGCACTTCAACCTAATAACATAAAAAAAAACCCTGCTAGAACCTTTCACCTTTCACCCTCACATAAACAGATCAGATATTTGCTCTGCTGGGAGTTGTTTTCACTCTTTTACTCTTAAAATGTTGCTTTCCCCTTCCGTCTCTTATATACAGTAGTTAAACATGACTACATTTAAAAGATGGTATACTGTACCTTCATTAATAATGAAACACACACATTCATGGACACACAAGGTCCCGCTCTGCACTGATGATAACCTCCCAGTCCTAATGTATCATTCATAAGTGGAGAGACATCTGAATTTTAAATGGCTGGAATCCTCAGCCAAATTACTCAAAGTTGTTATGGTGGTTGGTTTGTTGCTGGAACTACATTTTGAATTTACGACAGCAGGGCTTTAACTTATCTCAGTTTCTTTTGGACATCGTATAATCGGAAGAGGACGATTCGATATTACTTAAAACATTCTAATATAGTGCACTGATCTAAACTTTGCGTCTTTTGACAACTTAGTTGGATCCACAAATGTGATAATGACTTCATTAGGTACTCCAGACAGCCTCTAAGACAAAGTTAAGATTTTTCAGACCCAGTCCGCACTAGCAGCTATTTTACCCATGGGGGACTTTCCCGCTCTCTGTTAAAGGTTGTGATATAGTCTTCGCGATTTCTGAAGAGTTTAAAGAGCCAACATCCCTAGAGATCAATTAATAGTTTATACAAGAGAGGAGAGAGCAGTGAAATTGCCCGTCTTAGTGGTTCACGCTCTGTTCCATCGCCAACATTTGCTTAATTAAGCCAAAAATATCTTTAAAGATTTCACGACTAAAAACATTTTTGTTTGTGTGTTTGCAGGTTCAGAGCCGAGTGGTTTTTTTTTTTTATATTAATTTGACTTTGTAACAGAGTAAATTTCTGTCTGAATTTATGCAGTACTAAATCAGTTTAGTGAAGAGGCGAGGCTTTTGCTGTAAGAAAAGAAGGAGTCTAAAAGTTGAAACGCCCCTATAGAGTGTGCTTCCTAGCTCTAGTTATACAAAGTTTGTGAAGACAGAATGTTCTTTAACCCTGTAGCTAAAATGGTTAAATGCTCTGCACTGCAACAACCTGCAGGCTAAGCATATAGAGTATATCTAGGTCACGTGTGAATAATTGCTTCATGATAGTACTCTTGGCAACTGCAGAAGTTCCACAAATTTCCCTTTAGTGTTAGCTTAGCACCATGGACAGTGACCAGAGAAGCCCCTCAGATTGGTATCAACAGTACCACGGACAGCAGTCATGGAACTGGGCTCATTTTTATGCATTCCACCTATGCATATCATAGAGACATTCAAGAGAAGTGTGCAAATTCTTCCTGTGCCGTTGTACGGACCCAGCTGCAAGTCTCGTTCATTTATTTTCTTTAAATAAATGAAATGCTTACAGTCCCCGCAGTTCTGAAAACATAATTGAATTTGCCACAATTATTTGGCGAAAAGGTTCGAATTTGTTACAGCAGCTACTGCTGGCGCTTGTTTTATTCCTCGTGGGTTTCTATAATCTCTTTAATAACATGAATTTATTGAAGAAAGTGCTCCACCGGCACTGCACTGGTCCTGTCAAGGTTCAGTGGATGCTGATACTGCAGAGGTAGTGGCTGTTGTAGAGTGCACTGTAAAGCATACAGAAGACCACAGAGTGCAGATATAAACGCGCGAGTCGTGATAGTTTGGTTTCTTCCAGAGGGAAAGACGGGCTGGCAAAAACAACTAAAGCAGTCAGGGAAAGGAGTAAACATAAGAATAGTAACTGCATATCACTGGGTCAGTCCTGTAAACAGTTGTAATGGCTATTTTACACTTTATATTTATATTTTAGACTTTATACACAACGATTTTTATTGTGGTGAACCACAATAAAAATCGTTGTGTTGTAAGATTTTTAACAAATTCTTCAGCACAGATTTCATTT